>NW_028270140.1:96589494-96902835 GCF_037043375.1 Chiloscyllium plagiosum
CCTCTCCCTCCATCCTGCCCTACCTCCCCCCCTCTTGCAACGTTTGCAAATGGGACCCAACATCTTAATGTTCAATCCAGTATAATACTGAGAGAGTTGAGATTCTGAACTCATGTCATCGCTCCAAATGCCTTACCTCCCGCACCATCCTGTCTCCTTCACCCTGCAACACCCCTAGCCTATCCGCCCCTCTCCATCCTACCATTCCCTATCTCTCCATCCTGCCCACCCCCTCCATCATGCCCTATCTCTCCATCCTGCCCACCCCCTCCATCATGCCCTATCTCTCCATCCTGCCCACCCCCTCCATCCCTACCCTCCTCCTCCCCCCTCTCCCTCCATCCCTACCCTCCTCCTCCTCCTCCCCCCTCTCCCTCCATCCCTACCCTCCTCCTCCTCCCCCTCTCCCTCCATCCCTACCCTCCTCCTCCTCCTCCTCCCCCCTCTCCCTCCATCCTACCCTCTCCCCCTCCCCTCCCTCCATCCCTACCCTCCTCCTCCCCCCTCTCCCTCCATCCCTACCCTCCTCCTCCTCCTCCCCCCTCTCCCTCCATCCCTACCCTCCTCCTCCTCCTCCCCCCTCTCCCTCCATCCCTACCCTCCTCCTCCTCCCCCCTCTCCCTCCATCCCTACCCTCCTCCTCCTCCCCCCTCTCCCTCCATCCCTACCCTCCTCCTCCTCCTCCCCCCTCTCCCTCCATCCCTACCCTCCTCCTCCCCCCTCTCCCTCCATCCCTACCCTCCTCCTCCTCCCCCCTCTCCCTCCATCCCTACCCTCCTCCTCCTCCTCCTCCCCCCTCTCCCTCCATCCCTACCCTCCTCCTCCTCCTCCTCCCCCCTCTCCCTCCATCCCTACCCTCCTCCTCCTCCCCCCTCTCCCTCCATCCCTACCCTCCTCCTCCTCCTCCCCCCTCTCCCTCCATCCCTACCCTCCTCCTCCTCCCCCTCTCCCTCCATCCCTACCCTCCTCCTCCTCCCCCTCCATCCCTACCCTCCTCCTCCTCCCCCTCCATCCCTACCCTCCTCCTCCTCCCCCTCCATCCCTACCCTCCTCCTCCTCCCCCTCCATCCCTACCCTCCTCCTCCTCCCCCTCCATCCCTACCCTCCTCCTCCTCCCCCTCTCCCTCCATCCCTACCCTCCTCCTCCTCCCCCTCTCCCTCCATCCCTACCCTCCTCCTCCCCCCTCTCCCTCCATCCTTACCCTCCTCCTCCTCCCCCCTCTCCCTCCATCCCTACCCTCCTCCTCCTCCCCCTCCATCCCTACCCTCCTCCTCCTCCCCCCTCTCCCTCCATCCCTGCCCTTCCTCCCCCTCTCCCTCCATCCCTGCCCTTCCTCCCCCACTCTCCCTCCATCCCACCTCCTCCTCTCCCCACTCTCCCTCCATCCCTACCCTCCTCCTCCTCCTCCCCCACTCTCCCTCCATCCCACCCCTTCTCCCCCACTCTCCCTCCATCCCTACCCTCCTCCTCCTCCCCCACTCTCCCTCCATCCCTACCCTCCTCCTCCTCCCCCACTCTCCCTCCATCCCTACCCTCCTCCTCCTCCCCCACTCTCCCTCCATCCCGCCCTTCCTCCCCCACTCTCCCTCCATCCCGCCCTTCCTCCCCCACTCTCCCTCCATCCCACCCTCCTCCCCCACTCTCCCTCCATCCCTACCCTCCTCCTCCTCCTCCCCCACTCTCCCTCCATCCCACCCCTTCTCCCCCACTCTCCCTCCATCCCTACCCTCCTCCTCCTCCCCCACTCTCCCTCCATCCCGCCCTTCCTCCCCCACTCTCCCTCCATCCCGCCCTTCCTCCCCCACTCTCCCTCCACCCTGCCCACGCCGGTCGCTCTCACTCTGTCAGCGGTGGTGCTGATGCTGCTGATAGTCGACGCCAGGGGCTCGGCCATTGCCTGTGCCATGCCTCCGGGTCTACAACCTCAGTGTATTTAAATCAAAACCGGAAACGGAACGGGTGAGTAAGAGGACTCGACATTAGAACAGGACCTCATTCAGAGAGCTGCAGGTCCCTCTGCGCCCGTCCATGACTCTCCGACTAACCGTTACCTCGGCCCCTCCGCTCGCGCTGCCAACGCCGCACGCTCCACTCGGTCCCACAACAATAAGTGTCCGCACGATCCACCTCCGCAGCCCAGCTTCCCACTTCAGTTCCGCCTTTACAGCTTACCCTACAAGAGGCGAGTGGTTGTACACTAATTTTAAATTTATGAAATAAGTTATTTTATTCTAGTCAAACCAATCAAAAAGTGTTCTTATTCAAATGTGAAGATCTATAATGTCACAAACCTCATTCGACACGCTCTTTCAGACTGGCAGTCCTGTCAGAAGAATGCTAATGTGGAGCCTCATACATCTGTTAATGTTCTTCAGGATTTTGGGCACCAATGGAGGTAGTGTCATATGTGACTTGTGGAGGATTCCTTCAAATCAACCTATAATATTTGAGAAACTTCAAGCCAGCTTAACGAAATGACAATACATTAAATAGTAAACAGAAAGCAGTCCTGAACATAAGTATATAACCAATGGCAATTTTTAGGGTAACGAAGCAAGTTGAATACCAATGGAATTTCAAAATTTTATGCAGTCATTAAATCAGTTACAGCACAGAAGAAGACCATTCAGTCCATTGAATCAGAGCAAATTACTGCAGATGCTGGAATCTGTAATAAAAACACCAAATGCTGGAGATCACAGCGGGTCAGACATGGAGAGAGAGCTTATGCCCGAAAGAAGGGCTGAAGAAGGGCTTATGCCCGAAAGGGCTTATGTCCTGAAGAAGGGCTTATGCCCGAAACGTCGATTCTCCTGTTCCCTGGATGCTGCCTGACCTGCTGCGCTTTTCCAGCAACACATTTCCAGCGCAGACCTCACTTTCTCCATGGAGAGAGAGCAAGCTAACATTTCCAGTTTAGTAAATTCAGCAGAACGAGCCATCTAGAATGGAAACGTTAGCTTGCTCTCTCTTCATGGATGCTGTCTGACCCGCTGTGATCTCCAGCATTTGTTGTTTTCAGTACACTGAGTCCTTGTCAGAGCCCCTCAGAACAATCTTTATAATCATGGTCCTTAAACTATCTGGTTTGTGCATGATGAAGAATCTCACATTTCACTAAAAAAAATTCAGACAGATTTTAGTCTGGGATCTGATTTGTCCAATATTTACATCAGCTGGAATCGAAACATGATTGAAAAACTGCTTGAAAAGGAATGCAAGGCTTTATAAATATTGGCTTAGACTACAACAGAAAGGAAACTGTGATGAACTGTTAAAAAAAACACTGCTTTTATATCCAATTCATTGTTCCCCTTCTAGTTGAGAGGTTGAGAGGATAATTGAAAGAAGTTTCCAATATATTGACGAGATAAGTAGTAGAGATTAAAGTAAACTGCACTCATTGGCAGAAGGATATAAATGAGAACTCTCAGATTTTAATTGAGTGTTTTATAAATGATAATGATTAGATTCTCTACAGTGTGGAAACAGGCCCTTTGGCCCAACAAGTCCACACCAACCCTCCAAAGAGAAACCCACCCAAACCCATTCCCCTACCCTATATTTACCCCTGACTAACATACCAGGCAATTTAGCATGGTCAATTCACTTGACCTGCACATCTTTGGATCGTGGAAGGAAACCAGAGCACCCAGAGGGGACCCACGCAGACATGGGGGAGAATGTGTAAACTCCACACAAACAGGCAGGAATCGAACCCAGAACCCTGGCATTGCAAGGCAGCAGTACTAACCACTGAGCCACCATGCCGCCCCAAGTGAGACTGATAACATTTAAGAAAAATTTGAACTTCCAGTGAAGATGTGAAACGAATGCACAAAATTTCATATTTTAAGATTTTATTATAAATTCACCATTGATTAAGCTTATTCAGTAGATGACCTATATTTTAGATTACAGAAATGATTCCTAATTAACATTTAAATCTAACAGAAAATCTCGCAGCAATGTTATACTTTATTCTGTCCATCAAATAGACAGACTGGACTCGGCAAGATGGTGACGATTCTGTAGAACTGCTGTGGGCAGCTCTGCCTAACAGCCAAGGCAAACTGGTGTTTTTTACCATCCCTGGCCTACTTATGTGGTGGGATTATTAGTTTAAAACCTTACAGAACACATATTTGTTAATATTTGGGAGTGGGAAGGATGCCAAAGAGAAAAGGAGCGAGCAAACAGCAGCAGGGAGGACACACCCCTGCAGGACCTATCACAACAGAGATTGCAGCACCAGCACCAGCCTCTCCTGGACCCCCCAGGGACCTGACAGACTCACAGGAATTGGCTGCGGCAATGGAGAGACTTACCTTGAAAGTTGGGGCTGCGATTAAGGAGATCCATGGGGAGTTTCATGCCCAGGTCCAACCTATTGCATCCATGCTGCAGAAGCATGAGCAGGAGATCCAGTGACTCGGGGAGCAGCTGGAGGAGGTGGCGGGTTGAATTAAGGCCTCGGAAACTGCAATGGCGTCCTCATCCAGTCGGATCCTGGTGTTGGAGCGAGAGGTGCGGGCCTTGCGAGACAATATTGACGACCTCGAAAATCGAGGTCGGAGGATAAATCTCCGAATTGTCGAGCTCCTTGAAGGTGAGGAAGGCGAGCAGCCAGTCAGCTTCTTTGAAAGCTGGCTGCTGAAATTTTTCATCCTTCACATCGAGTCCAACAGGCTGCAGATTGAAAGTGCTTATCGGGTTACAGTGCATAGGTCAGGCCCAGTGCAGCGTCCCTGCTCGGTCCTAGTGCACTTCCACTCATATAAGGACAAACTAAAAAGTGATAGAAGCTTCTAGGTTACTGGGAATAGATCTACAGGCACTGCTATACTAGGGGTCAAAAATCATGTTTCTCCAGGATTTCTCAGCAGCTTTAATTAGAAAGAGGACACCCTTCGATGAAGTTAAAAAGAGGCTGAGGAACCTGGGCATCCAATACTCCATGAGCTACCCTGCAGTGCTCCATTTCAGCCACAAGGACTCAGTTTATAAATTTGACTCAGCGGATAAAGCTAAAAACTTTTTGGACACTTCAAAATAGACAGATTGGCCTGAAGAATGTGGTTAATGTTTGATCTCTTTTCCTTCTTTCCCCGTGTTTTCCCTTTTTTTATTCCCTTCTTTCTATTGAATAATTTCTTGTTTTGGAAAGGGAGGAAAACCTTGGAATAAGTTGTTCCTTTTTTTTAATAACTGGATTTTCTGATTGGAAGTTTTGTGGATGTTCTTTGTTGCCTCCTTTTTTTTTGGTTTGTTCTGTTTCTCTTTTAGTCGCAAGTAGGGGTGACATGAAGCCAGGGATGGATGAAGTGCTCATCCTAACTTGGTCTTTTTTCTGTTGATTTTAGGATTATCTCCTTGTTTTTTTTCTGGCCTAAGGCTGGGGCACAGTCTGGGTTTGAAGGAGCTGTGAAGGAGGGGATGGGTGAGTGCCCCCTATGGGCAGGGGGAAGAGTCTTCAATTCAAGGTTTTATAGTTGTTTTTTTTTGTAGTTTTTTGGTTGTAATAGTTGTTTATAATTATGATGGAGCAGTTTTTGTAAATATAGTTCTTCGACTCTATGAGTCTTTATTTACTTGGCTCGACGCTTTGTAAGCAGGGTTCTCCCTCTGAGGGGGTTCAAGGGTCTCTGAAAGGGGATATGGCTAAGTGTCTTATTAAATGGTGCACCTGGAACATTAAGGGAAGTCATTTGCCTGTTATAAGAAGAAAAGTGCTTTCTAGCCTTAAGAGGGAAAGGGTTGATATTGCTTTGTTGCAGGAAATCCACCTTGATGATGATAAACACCTGAAATTACAACAGGGAGGTTATGACCGGGTATTCTTTTCATCCTTTACTACTAAAAGTAAGGGAGTGGTGGTATTTATTCAGAAAAAATCTTCCTTTCACATTATTAGAGCAGGGACGATTTGTGATACTTTAAGCCCTGATACATGGGGAGGAATATGGCATTTTAAATGTCTACTGTCCTCCGGCACATCCTCTCAAATTTTTGATTTGTGCTTTCTCGAAGTTGAGTGCTTTTGGAACACGGCACATTATTATATTAATTGTCTTTTGAATCCGACAGTGGACAGGATGCCTTGTGGGCCCCCAACTATTTCTTCGCAGGCCAAGCAAGTGGTTGACTTATGTGAGGAGTTCGGGCTGGTGGATATTTGGAGATGTCTTCACCCTACCGGCAGGGACTTCACCTTTTTTTCAAACCCACATAAATGTCACACGAGGATTGACCTCCTTCTGGCTCCCTTGGCCCTCCTGGATTCGATTATGAGTTGTAAAATTGGGAATATAGCTATCTCTGATCACGCGGCAGTATATTTGGAGGTTAAGGCCAAGAGTGAAGGGCTAGGTTTGTGGCGCTGGCATTTGGATCCTTTTCTCCTTAAGCATTCCAAATTTGTGGAATTCTTTTTGAAGGAGTTTCAGGAATTCTTGACAATCAACTCAGGCACGGCTAGTAGTCCGTCCATGCTATGGGAGACTGCTAAGGCCTTTGCTCGGGGATTAGCTATTTCTTATTCGGCTAGCTGGAAACGACAGGAGGAGGAACAGCAGCGTCTACTTGAGACGCAGTTGCAAGCTGCCGAGGCGGCACATTTTGTGCGGCCTTCGGTGACTAAGCTACAGCGGATCATGGCTTTCCAGGCTGCCTTGAATTCAATACTGACACAAAACGCAAAGAAAGAACTTGCTTTTGCTAGACAAAGGCTGTTCAAATATGGGGATAGGCCTGGGAAGTATTCAGTGTCCCTATCAAAAAGCGTGCTCCCCAATCCATTACCCTTTTGGTTAGTGCCCTCTATCTCCTGCTGGGTGGCAGGGCCTGGCAGGATATTAACCGTTATGAGAGGTCTGAGAGCAAGAGCTGGGAGTGGAGATCTCTTCTGAAACATGGGAGAACATATGGGAGAATGCTCGAAAGATCTCAGTCTGTAACAGGACATGCGCTACGCAGTTAAAAGTTCTGCACAGGGCTAATCTGGCACCAGGCCATCTGGCAAAGTTTAAAAAAGGGGCATTTTCAGTGTGCTCCAAATGTAAAATAAGTGTAGGTACTCTTACCCATTGCTTATGGACATGCCACAGGCTCCATGTTTATTGGATTGCTGTGGCGGGAGAGATAGGGAGGGTTTTGGGGACTGAAGTCAAAGTAGACCCAATATCTCTCCTCTTAGGTCTACCGAATTTACGATCTTTAGACGGGCAAGGGGAGAAACTATTTAATATTCTTTCATACTGTGCATAGAAGAATATTCTGATGAACTGGGTGTCTGAGAACCCGCCAGGCTTGCTGGGTGGCAGAAATTAATGATGGAGCACATTCCCTTGGACCTTTTTACAAACTTGGTGCACCACACAACAGACCATTTTTATAAGATTTGGCAGCCCTACTTGAGTTATTTGGATATTGATTTGTCAGTTATCTTAACTAGGGTGTTTGTTTAACCAGGATGGTTAGGTTTGTCAAGCCCTGTGCCCTGGTGGGGGTCTCCTGAGTTAAGATGGGTATATATACAATGCTCCTGTTCCTTTGTTTGGAAGCTCTGCGCCAAGCATAGCTGTTCTGTATTTTGTGTTTTTTTGTTTTGTTTTGCTTTTCTTTGTTTTTTTTTGATCTATTTGTTATTTACTTATTTGTTGGTGTTGCTTTGCACAGTGTTAGGGTTTGTTTTGTATTATAGGATAGGTTAGTCGTTAGCAGATAGTAGTTATATTGTAATTTGTGTTTTTTTCTCTTTTTATTATACAGATATTTGTTATTGATTGTATTTTTCAATAATTTTATATGTTTGTAAAGTTAAAAAAAATTGCTAATAAATATAATTACAAAGAAAAATAGACAGACTATTCCAAAATCAGTGTGCAAGGATTTTTGGTTCTCAGGAATTTACTCCCCCCCCAACCACTCACACACAAACAATTAATTTCCATTCCCAGCCTGGTAACTTTTAAACTGCGTGCTGCCTTCTACAATTTTCTTCTTCTAGCTTAAGCTAAGTGAATATTTCCAGCCTCATTTTAAGTTCTCATAAGTTCGATTGTTTCAGTGAGTGCAGCTTCCACTCACACCAGCATGATTATAGAATCATAGAATTTACAGCACAGAAGGAGCTGTTTGACCCATCATGTCTGTACTGGTTCATGATCACGCTTTCCTTGCAAACCACCCCTCCCATTTCCAACTTCGCTTTCATACCCAAAGCCCTCTGTGTGTCATCTTTCATAGGCCTTCATACAGTATTTAAATCTCTTTAACCAGGTTTCAGCCTCTGCCTTTGTACCAAAATAGCAATTACCTATGTCATAAATGACATCCTATTGATACCTAAATATCAGGCTGTTTGTCTCATACAGGATGAGCAGAAATTTCCTCCTGTTTTGGAAATACCAATGCCGTTTTTGGCCGGTTCCAGACTCAGTTATAGTCATAGAGATGTACAGCATGGAAACAGACCATTGCCGACCAGATATCCAACCCAATCTACTCCCACCAGCCAGCAACAGGCCCATATCCCTCCAAACCCTGCCATTCATATACCCATCCAAGTGCCTTTTAAATGTTGCAATTGTGTCAGCCTCCACCAGTTCCTCTGGCAGCATATTCTATACACGTACTACCCTCTGCGTGAAAACGTTGCCCCTTAGGTCTCTTTTATATCTTTCCCCTCTCACCCTAAACCTATGCCCTCTAGTTTTGGACTCCCTGACCCCAGGGAAAAGACTTTGTCTATTTATCCTATCCATATCCCTCATGATTTTGTAAACCTCTATAAGGTCACCCCTCAACCTCCAAATCTCCAGGGAAAACAGCCCTAGTCTGTTCAGCCTCTCCCTATAGCTCAAATTCGCCAACCCTGGCAACATCCTTGTAAATCTTTTCTGAAACTTTCAAGTTTCACAACATCTTTCCGATAGGAAGGAGACCAGAATTGCACGCCATATTCCAACAGTGGCCTAACCAATGTCCTGTACAGCCGCAGCATGACTTCCCAACTCCTGTACTTAATACTCTGACCAATAAAGGAAAGCATACCAAACGCCGCCTTCACTATCCTATCTACCTGCAACTCCACTTTCAAGGAGCTATGAACCTGTACTCCAAGGTCTCTTTGTTCAGCAACCCTCCCAAGGACCTTACCATTAAGCATATAAATCCTGCTAAGATTTGCTTTCTCAAAATGCAGCACCTCGCATTTATCTGAATGAAACTGCATCTACCACTTCTCAGCCCATTGGCCCATCTGGTCAAGATCCTGTTGTAACCTGAGGTAACCTTCTTTGCTATCCACTGCACCTCCAATTTTGGTGTCATCTGCAAACTTACTAACTGTACCTCTTATGCTCATATCCAAATAATTTATGTAAATGACAAATAGTGGACCCAGCACCAATCCTTGTAGCACTCCACTGGTCACAGGCCTCCAGTCTGAAACACAACCCTCCACCACCACCCTCTGTCTTTTATCCTTGAGCCAGTTTGTATCCAAATGGCTAGTTTTCCCTGTATTCCATGAGATCAAACCTTGCTAACCAATCTTCCCATAGGGAACCTTGTCGAACGCCTTACTGAAGTCCATATAGATCACATCTACCGCTCTGCCCTCAGCAATCCTCTTTGTTACTTCTTCAAAAACCTCAATCAAGTTTGTGAGACATGATTTCCAACACACAAAGTCATGTTGACTATCCCTAATCAGTCCTTGCCTTTCCAAATACATGTACATCCTGTCCCTCAGGATTCCCTCCAACAACTTGCCCATCACCAACATCAGGCTCACTGGTCTATAGTTCCATGACTTGTCCTTACCACCCTTCTTAAACATTGGTACCACGTTTGCCAACCTCCAGTCTTCCAGCATCTCACTTGTGACTATCAATGATTCTGTCAATACCATCTTCATTCTTCCCCCTGTGACTTGCCCCGTCTATCGACTCCCTTTCTCAGATCCTGGAAGACTAGAATGTCTGTGCAGTTCAGGGATATCTCTTATGTGACCCTGTAATCCAATCCTACAATAGTTTCGTCTGCACGTTCTGCATGTGAAAACCGATCTCTGTGGCAATGTGAAACACATGTATCCTTGTATCCAGGTGGAAATGCTGATTAGCAGTGCTTTAGACATTAATTCTATTTTATCTTGGAATTGGTTAGCCAGTTTAAAGCATAACTATTTACAATTCTACATCGAATCCCAGCAGTGTGGAGGCAGGCCTTTCAGCCCATTGAGTCCACATCAACTCTCAAAAGATCATCTCACCGAGAGCTACCCTATCCCTATAACCCTGCATTTGCCATGGCTAATCCACATAGCCTGCACATCCCTGGAAACTTTGGGAAATTTACCATGCCTAATCTATCTACCCTGCACATCTTTGGACTGTGGCAGGAAACCAGATTACCTCAAAGAAACCCATGCAGACACGGTGAGAATGTGCAAACTCCATAGACAGTTGCTCAAGGGTGGAATCAAACCCAGGTCCTTGACCCTGTGAGGTAGCAGTGCCTCACCCTGCTTGGTTCACCGGTTCTTTGTGTTTATTTTTCATGTATCTGCTTAGAGTGTTCTTCACTTTTCAGAATTTGACTGGGATGGATGCTAGGAAATTGTTTCCGTTAGGCGAGGAGACTAGGACCCGTGGACACAGCCTTAGAATTAGAGGGGGTAAATTCAGAACAGAAATGCGGAGACATTTCTTCAGCCAGAGAGTGGTGGGCCTGTGGAATTCATTGCCACAGAGTGCAGTGGAAGCTGGGACGCTAAATGTCTTCAAGGCAGAAATTGATAAATTCTTGATGTCACAAGGAATTAAGGGCTACGGGGAGAATGCGGGTAAGTGGAGTTGAAGTGCCCATCAGCCATGATTGAATGGCGGAGTGGACTCGATGGGCCGAATGGCCTTACTTCCGCTCCTATGTCTTATGGTCTTATGGATTTTTCTGGCCTTCAGTATGACTTGAATTACTTTCTACAAAGTTGGATCTTCTTTGGACTTGAATAGATTGAACAAAGACAATTCTGGCAACAATTCACTCTCTTTTCTATTCTCATTGCTAGATTCCATATCCTCATGTTTGTAAAGATCATTAGTAAAATTGACAATGGATTTTCCTGGAAGATTGTGTTAAACCTTGCCCTTTCAAGAAATCTGTTGAGTCTTAAAATAATTGTCAAAAGCTTTTATTGTGTCAGCAAAAGGATGTGTACCCTCTTATTTTCTGAGAATTTAAAACATTGCTATAGTAAAGAATGAATGTGAATATAACAGTCAATTAAGTGATTCTGCTTTTCATTTGAAACAATTCTTCTGAATACCTCCTGAGGACCTGGAGTCTAACTGTCTAATTATCAATTCTGGGGAGAAGAAAATGCAGTGTACTCATTGACTGACTATTTGGGGTCGGGGTCAATCAGTTGTGTCACTCCAGAGGCTCCTGCACTGCCAGACATTTGACCAGAGCCATCTGTTTCTGACTACAAAGGTTGCCTGTCTGGCTACAGGTATTCCTGAAAGTCTGATTGTGAAGGTCTGATGACGGGACATCCAGCATTATGATCCCTGATTATGTGACATTTGTTCACAGTTTTAACCCAGTTTTTACACTAATCTAAATAAATAGATAATGCAGGTACCTTTGCTACTTTTTTCAAAACACTCAAGAATAAAGCTGTGGGACTTCGCCTTAGATAATAATATTGTTCTTTGAAATCAGGCACAATGTCTTCAGTTAATCAGGCCTTGAATTTGAAACATTCTTCAACATGTTTCCTACCATTCAGTGTACAATTTAATACTCTGAATTTCAGTTATGTTACTAGACAGTACCTGATCTACTTAGGAACCATACCTTTTTTGTTTAAAGCAGGCAATATTTGAAATCCCAGGTACTTCCTAAGAGAATGTTCTACTCATATAGTCATAGAGTCATAGACTTGTACAGCATGGAAACATACCCTTCCGTCCAACCTGTCCATGCTGACCAGATATCCCAACCCAGTTAGGTCCCACTTGTCAGCACCTGGCCGATATCCCTCTAAATCCTTCCTATTCGTATACCTATCCAGATGCCTTTTGAATGTTGCATTTGTACCAGCCTCCACCACTTCCTCTGGCAGCTCACTCCATACATGTACCACCCTCTAAGTGAAAAAGTTGCTCCTTAGGTCTCTTTTATACCTTTCCCCTCTCACCCTAAATCTATGCCCTCTAGTTCTGAGCTCCCCGACGCCAGGGAAAAGACTTTGTCTATTTATCCTATCCATGCCCCTCCTGATTATATAAACCTCTGTAAGGTCACCCCTCAGCCTCCAATGCTCCAGGTAAAACTGCCCTAGCCTATTCAAGCTCTCCCTATAGCTCAAATACTCCAACCTTGTAAAGCTTATCTGAACTCTTTCAAGTTTCACAACTTCTTTCCGATAGGAAGGAGACTAGAATTGCATGCAATATTCCAACATTGGCCTAACCAATGCCCTGTACAGCCGCTACATGACCTCCCAACTCCTGTACTCAATACTCTTGACCAATAAAAGAAAGCATACCAACGCCTTCTTCACTATCCTATCTACCTGCGACTCCACTTTCAAGGAGCTATGAACCTGCACTCCAAGTCTCTTTGTTCAGCAACACTCCCTAGGACCTTACCATTAAGTGTATAAGTCCTGTTAAGATTTGCTTTCCCAAAATGCAGCACCACACATTTATCTAAATGAAACTCCATCTGCTGTTTCACAGCCCAGTGGCCCATCTGATCAAGATCCTTTTGTAATCTGAGGTAACCAACTTCGCTGTCCACTACACCTCCAATGTTGGTGTCATCTGCAAACTTACTAACTCTATCTCTTATGCTCACATCCAAATCATTTATATAAATAATGAAAAGTAGTGGACCCAGCATCGACCCTTGTGGCACTCCACTGGTCACAGGTCTCCAGTCTGAAAAATAACCCTCCACCACTACCATCTGTCTTCTACCTTTGAGCCAGTTCTGTATCGAAGTGGTGAGTTCTCCTTGTATTCCATGAGATCTAACCTTGCTCACCAGTCTCCATGGGGAATCTTGTCAAATGCCTTACTGAAGTCCATATAGATCACATCTACCGCTCTGCCCTCATCAATCCTCTTTATTACTTCCTCAAAAAACTCAATTGAGTTTATGAGACATGATTTCCCATGCATAAAGCCATGGTGACAATTCCCAATCAGTCCTTGCCTTTCCAAATACATGTACATCCTGTCCCTCAGGATTCCCTCCAATAACTTGCCCACCACCGATGTCAGGCTCGTTGGGCTATAGTTCCCTGGATTGTCCTTACCACCTTTGTTGAACAGTGGCACCACATTAGCCAACCTCCAGTCTTCCGACATCTCACCTGTGACTATCGATGATACAAATATCTCAGTAAGAGGCCCCACAATCACTTCCCTAGCTTCCCACAGACCTCGAGGGTATACCTGAGCAGGTCCTGGGGATTTTTCACCTTTTATGCGTTTCAAGACATCCAGCACTTCCTCCTCTGTAATATGGAAATTTTTCAAGATGTCACCATTTATTTCCCTACGTTCTATATCTTTTATGTCCTTTTCCACAGTAAATACTGATGCAAAATACTCGTTTAGTAACTGCCCCATCTCCTGCGGCTCCACACAAATGCCGCCTTGCTGATTTTCGAGGGGTCCTATTCTCTCTCTAGTTATCCTTTTGTCCTTAATGTATTCGTAAAAACCCTTTGGATTCTCCTTAACTCTATTTGCCAAAGCTATCTCATGTCCCCTTTTTGCCCTCCTGATTTCCCTCTTAAGTATACTCTTACTGCCTTTATAAACTTATAAAGATTCACTAGATTTATCCTGTCTATACCTGACATATGCTTCCTTCTTTTTCTTAACCAAACTCTCAATTTGTTTAATCATCCAGCATTCCCTACCAGCCTTTCCTTTCACCCTGACAGGAATATACTTTCTCTGGACTCTCGCTATCTCATTTCTGAAGGCTTCCCATTTTCCAACCGTCCCTTTGCCTGTGAACATCTGTGCCCGATCAGCTTTTGAAAGTTCTTGCCTAATACCATCAAAATTAGCCTTCCTCCAATTTAGAACTTCAACTTTTAGATCTGGTCTATCCTTTTGCATCACTATTTTAAAACTAATAGAATTATGGTCACTGGCCCCAAAGTGCTC
Source organism: Chiloscyllium plagiosum (assembly GCF_037043375.1). Classification (NCBI taxonomy): domain Eukaryota; kingdom Metazoa; phylum Chordata; class Chondrichthyes; order Orectolobiformes; family Hemiscylliidae; genus Chiloscyllium; species Chiloscyllium plagiosum. The sequence goes on from NW_028270140.1 coordinate 96,603,697, forward strand.
CCCACTGACACCTCAGTCACCTGCCCTGCATTATTTCCCAACTTTTGCACCTTCTCTAATAGGTACATCCACATACTGAATCAGAAAATTTTCTTGTACACGCTTAACAAATTCCTCTCCATCTAAACCTTTAACACTATGGCAGTCCCAGTCGATGTTTGGAAAGTTAAAATCCCCTCCCATAACTCCCATATTATTCTTACAGATAGCTGAGATCTCCTTACAAATCTGTTTCTCAATTTCCCTCTGACTATTAGAGGGTCTATAATACAATCCCAATAAGGTGATCATCCCTTTCTTATTTCTCAGTTCCAAATAACTTCCCTGGATGTATTTCTGGGAATATCCTCCCTAATAGAATTATGGTTGGCACGGTGGCTCAGTGGTTAGCACTGCTGCCTCACAGCGCCAGGGATCTGGGTTCAATTCCCGCCTCAGGCAACTGTCTGTGTGGAGTTTGCATATTCTCCCCATGTCTGCGTGGGTTTCCTCCGGGTGCTCCGGTTTCCTCCCACAGTCCAAAGATGTGCAGGTTAGGTGAATTGGCCATGCTAAATTGCCCATAGTGTTAGGTGGATTAGTCATAGGTAAGTGTAGGGGAATGGGTCTGGATGGGTTGCTCTTTGGAGGGTCGGTGTGGACTTGTTGGGCTGAAGGGCCTGTTTCCACACTGTAGGCTATCCCTCATCAAAAATGCCACTCCACCTCATCTCTTGCCTCCCTTCCTATAGCATTTGTATCCTGGAACATTAAGCTGCCAGTCTTGTCCATCTCTGAGCCACGTTTCTGTAATTGCTATGATATCCCAGTCCCATGTTCCTAACCATGGCCTGAGTTCATCTGCCTTCCCTGTTAGGCCTCTTGCATTGAAATAAATGCAGTTTAATTTATCAGTCCTACATTGTTCTCTGCTTTGTTCCTGCCTGCCCTGACTGTTTGACTTGCCTTTGTTCTCAACTGTACCCGTCTCAGATTGATCTCTTTCCTCACTATCTCCCTGAGTCGCCTCCCCCAGCCCCCCCCCCCCCCATCTTACTAGTTTAAATCCTCCTGAGCAGCTCTAGCAAATTTCCCTGCCAGTATATTAGTCCCCTTCCAATTTAGGTGCAATCCTTCCTTCTAGTACAGGTCACTTCTACCCCAAAAGAGATTCCAATGATCCAAAAATGTGAATCCTTCTCCCATACATCAGCTCCTCAGCCATGCATTCATCTGTTCTATCCTCCTATTCCAGCCCTCACTAGCTCGTAGCACCAGGAGTAATCCAGATATTACTACTCTTGAGGACCTCCTTTTTAAATTCCTACCTAACTCTGTAATCTCCCTTCAGAATCTCAACCTTTTCCCTTCCAATGTCGTTGGTTCCAATGTGGATAATGACCTCCTGCTGGTCCCTCTCCCCCGTGAGAACATTCTGCACCCTCTCTGAGACATCCTTGATCCTGGCACCGGGGGGCAACACACCGTTCTGATTTTTCACTGCTGGTCACAGAAATGTCTGTCTGTACCTCAGACTAGAGAATCCCCTAACACAATTGATCTCTTGGAACCCAACATACCCCCATTGCATTAGAGCCAGTCTCCATAGCTGAAACTTTGGCTGTTCGTGCTACATACCCCTGAGTGTCCATCACCCCCTATATTTTCCAAAATAGCATACTTGTTTGAAATGGGGATAGCCACAGAAGACCCCTGCACTAACTGCCTACCTCTCTTACCTTTCCTGGAGTTAACCCATCTGTGTGACTGTATCTGAGACTTTCCCCCCTTCCTATAACTGCCATCCATCACATCCCCTTGCTCTTGTAAATTCCTCATTGCCTCTACCTGCCTCTCCAACTGATCCATTCGATCTGATAGGATTTGCAACCAATGGCATTTATTGCAGATATAATCCTCAGTAACCCGTAACTCTCCCTAAACTCCAACATCTGACAAGAAGAGCATATCACTCTACTAAGGGCTATATTTGCTTCTTTCAATCTACACACCCAGAAAATAGCACTGTTTTATTCCTCTACAAAACAGTTACAGGATTTTTTTTTTCTCTCTCTCTCTCTTTCTGCACTGTCCTCACCATGTACTTGCTTTGTCTGTTCTTCTCCCTTTTAAAACCAAAGTTCCAAAACAATGCTATAGCATATAAAAAAGTAATTGCTGCTCCTGGAATTCAAGGAAATCACCTCCAGCACCTAAAATACCTCAAAAAAAGGAGCAGCTGTTCCAGCCAGAAGTTTTCCCCATCCTCCATCCCCTCCCAGAACTTAGGTCCAGAATCAATGTGATTTAACAAACAAACTGTGGGTCAAATGCTCATAGACCACAGCAAATAGTAGATGCGAACCAGTCAGATCCTGCAGATTTCTCAGCAACTCAGATGGTCTTTTCCCTGGGGTGGGTGAATCCAGAACTAAAGGTTTAGGGTGAGAGGGGAAAGATATAAAAGATACGTAAGGGGCAACGTTTTTGAGCAGAGGGTGATGCGTATCTGGAATGAACCGTCAGAGGGAGTGGTGGAAGCTGGTACAATTACAGCATTTAAAAGGCATTTGGATGGGTATATGAATAGGAAGGGTTGAGAGGGATATGGGCCAGATGCTGGCAAATGGGACTAGATTAGGTTGGAATGTCTGGTCGGCATGGACGAGTTGGTACATGCTGTACATCTCTATGACTCTGTGGTAATGATTCTGTGGGTGACTCGATCTTATTAAGAGTGTGTTTCCTTCATAAATCTTTGATTTTAAAGATCTAGTTTCTGAATTACCTTAAAGGTCATAACTTTGCATCAAAGATTACTCGCCCCTGTTATGATCCCAGGTGATGTTATTACTGGACAAGTCAGAAGCCAGGCTTGATGGATCATATTTCGATTTGGTTTCAACAAAATGGTCTCGTTAAACATAAGCACATAATGCTGCAGATTTTGCTTTTAACAAAAATGCAACAAAAAAATTTAAAATTGAATAAACCAAACTATGTGTAATGAATTCAAAAGTGTTTAAACACAGTAAACATATTATTCTATTAATCCCAAAACACACATTTATTAATTGAGAATAAATACAACAGCTTTAGCTCAGTATCCAAAAACACACTCAAAAAGCATGATGTCCCACCTTCTCAAACGTGCTCATTGCCTGAGATGTGGTGGTGCTCAGGTTAAATCACTTCCAGTCCTCTCTCTTAAATGAGAGAATGGGTCTATGGACACTTACTTCAGCTATCAATTTTTTTAATTACCTGCTATAATGGAGATGTGCAGCAAATGGCAAACTTGGCCACATAGCAAACAAAATGGTTGCTTATAATATAGACACAATCATTTTTCTTTTTTTCCCCAGTTTTGTAGTTTGAAACTGAGAGTTAAAAGTAAGAACTGAACATTGAACAGCAACTTGTTTCAAAAGGGAAGAGAAGAAAGAGAGCTGGTTCTGTTGTGAACTAGCCTGAAAACTAATGCAATTTAATTATTGACACAGGACATCTGTAAATGAACCAACAATTGCTAACTGACACTGAGTTGTAGCAGTGCTCAGGGCTGACAGCCAGTTGGTTGTTGAATTAGTCAATCAGGAGACGAGCGGGGCTAACCAGCCAACTACCAAGAATGTCAATTGAAAAGAGTAAAAGAGAACCACAGGGATCAGTCACAAGATTTGTCATTTATATAAATGGTTTAAATGACAATATAGAAAACATGGTTAGTAACTTTGCAGATGTCACAAAGATTGGTGGTATAGTGGATAGCGAAGAAAGTTTTCTAAGATTACAAAGAGATCTTGATCAATTGTGTCAATAGACTGAAGAGTGGCAAATGAGATTTAATTTGGATGAATGCAAGATATTGCATTTTTATAAAACAAAAGAAGATGTATACAATTGAAAGTAGGGCCTTAGGCAGTGTTGGAGAACAGAGAGGGGTTCCAGTACATAATTCTTTGAAGTTAGCATCACATATAGATAGGGTGGTTATGAAGGTGTTCAGCACGCTTGTTTTCATTGCTCGGACCTTTGACTGTAGGAGTTGGGACTTTATGTTGAAGTTGTACAGGACATTGGTGAGGCCCTTCAGGAGTACTGTGTTCAGTTCTGGTCTCCCTGTTACATGATGGATATTATTAAGCTGGAGAGGATTCAGAAGAGGTTTATTAGGATGTTACCAGAAACAGAGAGTTTGTGCTGTAAGGAAGGGCTGGATAAGTTGGGACTTCTTTCACTGTAGCATAGGAGATTGACGGATGACCTGAGAGAGGTTTATAAAATAATGAGGGGTACAGATAAGGTGAATGGTAGGTGCCTTTTCCTGAGACTGGGGATTTCAAGACTAGGGGGTATATTTTTATGATGAAAGAAGTAAGATTTGAAAAAGACATGAGGGTCTTTTTTTACACAGAGTGCCTCATTATTGGAATGAACTTTCAGAGGAAATGGTGAATGTGGGTACAATTACAACATTTAAAACACAGTTTGATAAGTACATGAATAAGAAATATTTGGAGGGATATTCAAAGAACTGCCAGAGGAAGTGGTGGAGGCTAGTACGATTGCAACATTTAAAAGGCATCTGGATGGGTATGGAAGGATATGGGCCAGGTGATGGCATGTGTGACTAGATTGGGTTGGGATATCTGGTCGGCATGGATGAGTTGGACCGCAAGGTCTGTTTCTGTGCTGTACATCTCTATGACTCTATAACTGTGTACCTCCATCCCTAGGATCCTTTGTTTGACAACACACCCCAAGGCCCGACCATTAACTGTATAAGTCCTGCCCTGATTTGCCTTTCCAAAATGCAACACCCGACATTTATCTGAACTCCAGCTGCTAATTCTCAGGCCATTGGCCCATCTAATCAAGATCTCATTGTATTCTGAATAATCTTTTTCGAGAGTGTGGTACTGGAAATGCCCCGCAGGTCAGGCAGCATCCAAGGAGCGAGAGAATTGACGTTTTGGGCATAGTCTCTTCATCAGGAATGCAGTTTGTGGGCCTGGGGGAGCTGAGAGATAAATGGGAGGGATGGGAGGGGGGGGGGGGGGGGGGGGGGGGGGGGGGGGGCTGGGTGAAAGGTAGCTGGGAATGTATTAGGTGGATGAAGGTGGAGTGAAAGTGATAGGCTGGAGAGGAGGGTGGAGTGGATTGGTGGGAAGGAAGATGGATGGGTCAAGAGGGTGGTGCTGTGTTGGAGGCTTGAGACTGGAATAGTGTAGGGGGAGGGGAAATGTCCTCAACTGGTGAAATCCACATTGATCCTGTGTGGTTGCAGATTCCCAAGGCAGAAGATGAAGTGTTCTTCCTCCAGGCGTCGGGTTTGGCGATGGAGGAGGCCCAGGACCTGCATGTCCTTGGTGGAGTGGGAGGGGGAGTTGATGGTGTTTAGCCACGGGACGGTAAGGCTGGTTGCTGCAGGTGACCCAGAGATGTTCTCTGAAATGATCCGCAAGTTAGTGTCCTGTCTCCCCGATATAGAGGCGACCACATCAGGTACAGTAGATGATGTGTGTAAGTACAGGTAAATTTCTGTCGGATGTGGAAGGATCCTTTGGGGTCTTGGATGGATGTGAGGGGAGTGGTGTGGACGCAGGTTTTGCACTTCTTGTGGTGGCAGGAGAAGGTGCTGGGAGTGGGGGAGGGAGAGTCGTGGATCTGACAAGGGAGTCGTGGAGAGAATAGTCTCTCCAAAACGGGATCAATGCGGATTTCACCAGTTTCCTCATTCCCCACCCCCCCCCCCCCCCACCTTATCCCAGTCCCAAACCTCCAACTCAGCACTGCCCTCTTGACCTGTCCATCTTTCTTCCCACCTATCCCCCTCCACCTTTCTTTCCGACCTATCATTTTCACCCTCACCTTCATCAATCTATCACATTCCCAGCAACCTTCCCCTAGCCCCATCCCCCTCCCATTTATCTCTCACCCCCCCCCCCCCTCCCCACCCAGCCAGCCTCATTCCCGATGAAGGGCTTATGCCCAAAACATTGATTCTCCTCCTCCTTGGAAGCTCCTGACCTGCTGTGCTTTTCCAGCACCACATTCGCAACTCTGATCCCTAGCATTGGCAGTCTTCACTTTCCCCTATAATCTTCTTCACTGCCCACTACACCACTTATTTTGGTGTCATCTGCAAACTTACAAACATACCTCCTATATTCACATACAAACCATTTGTATACATGACGAACAGCAGTGGATCCAGCACTGATCTACATGGCACACCGTTGGTCATAGGCCTCCAATCCGAAAAGTAACCCTCCACCACCACCCTCTGTCTCCTGTCTTTAAGCCAATTTTGTTTCCAATTGGTTAGCTCCCTCTGGATTCTATGTGATCTATCCTTGCTAACCAGTTGAATGTTCTGACTCCCAGTCTGTAAGAAATAAATAAATATTTCCAGAAGTCTGCTGAAGCATTATTCAGGCACTTCAGAATTCAAATAAGATCTTTATCCAAGAATTTCATGAAGGCCTGGTATCCATTGCTGGAAACTTAATTGCGCTGGGAAGGTGCAATTCTTTTCAATTTATCCCTTAATGCCATCTTTCTGTGTGAGTAGAGATTTTGATAAAAGGCAGATATTAACTTTGTTGTTTATCTGTGTTCTGCCAAAGTTACATTATTAATAAAAATGGCTAACTTTTGTTTAAGTTATAAACTTGGTTTCCAAGACCTGTAATTCATAAAGTCTGCTTAAGAACAATTTGGCAATTTTAATAGTCATTGAATGTTTTAATTTCATTGTGTTGCAAAACCAGTGATAGGCTGTTTTCATTCGGCTTGCTATTCCTGTGTCACAAGAATCTATGAGTCAAAAGACCAAAATAAATTCAAACAAATGTATTTTTAAAAATTCAATATAAGTCCGCCTTGGAACATAAGGAATAAGAGTTGAAGGCGGCCATTTGGCCCTACAATGCTGCTCTGCCATTTCAATATGATCATGGATGATCCGATTGTGGCTTTAGCTTCAATTTTATGTACAATCCCACAACTTTTGGTTTTCCTATAGATCAAAATCTGTCTAGCTTAGCCTTGAATATATTTATTAACTCAGCCTCCACTGTTTCCACAAATTCTGGAGCTTAACAAACTGGAGAGAAGGAAGTCCTCATCTTCATAGAACAAAGAACAGTACAGCACAGAAACAGATCCTTCGGCCCTCCAAGCCTGTGCTAACACATTTTTTCCCTTCCATACTAAAACTGTCCTCACTTACAGGATCCGTATCTCCCCATTCCTTTCCTATTCATCTATTTGTCCAGGTGCTTCTTGAATGCTGCCATTATGTCTGCCTTCCCTACCTCCTCTGGCAGCGCATTCCAAGCACTCACCACCCTTTATGTGAAAAACGTGCCTCGCACATCTCTTTTAAGCTTCTCCCCACCCACACCTTGAACACGTGTCCCTGAGTAACCAGTAAGGGAGTCAAGGTGGGGGAAAGGCAGAAAAGTAGAGTTGAAGAGCTATGATATCAATGAATAGTGGAGCAGACTCAATCGGCTGAATGGTCAACTTCTGCTCCAACATTTTTTGGTCTTTCAGAGTAGAATCCGATAGGAAAGAGTATTCATGCTCGGGAGCTAGCAGCTGACTCCAATGTTTTTCACAACCCAGGCGGAGGTTACTTAAAACACAAGGGTAATCAATGAAACAGCACATCATATAAAATTGAGCAAAAGGATCACTTAGCTTACTTTGACTATTCTTCCTGCATTAAAAGACCTATGATATTGACGAGTTGGCACTTTGACATAATTACTTAGCTTTAATAATGCATCATGCAATAATGCACCATACCCGAAAATCAAACTAATCATTCTTCGTTTCATATTTCCATCACAGGAGTGTGTACTCAGTTCCAAAATGTCCCCACATATTTCTTCCATTTGCCTGCATTCCTTATTAGAAAGGTTGCCTATGTCCCCCAGTAGTGTCTGTCCTATTAAGCTGCAAGTTTCATATCCTGCTTGAGTACAAGATCTCTGGCCTTTATCCAAATAATTACCATCACCATCCCAAGTAATTTCTGGTCAACATGGCCTTTTTAAGGACAGATATCTCAACTTCCAATCTATTGTGCTCACTCACAATCCCCAATACCTAAGGTTGCGAGCTTTATTACTAAGTCTAAGTGACATAATGTTTGCCTTGAAGTCTGAATGTTACCCATTTCAGCCTCACTTCAGTGCTTAATCTAGGCCCACAGTTCAAAGTAGGTCTGAAAGAGTGCTATACTGTCAGAAGAGCATCTTTAGTTCAAATGTCAAACTGAGGCCCTGTCTGTCCTCAGAAGTGGAAATAAAAGATAGTTATGCCATACGAAAGGAGATGTTTCCATTTATTTTACAAGTAAATTAAAACAAAAATGAACAGATATTTATTTTTGGGATCCTACTTTGTACAAATTTGAATTTTTTTTTACAATTATTAGCTACATTTCAAAAATACTTTGGTGACTGTAAAGCACTTTCAGGATCCAGATTAAAGGACTACATAAATGTATGTTCTTTCTAAACTAACCTTGAAGTTATCCCGCAGTGGACCTTGAACAGATGGAGTTTTAGATAGATGTGAGGTGCTACATTTTGGTAGGACAAATCAGGGTAAGACTTATGCACTTAATGATAAAGTCCTGGGATGTGTTGCCAAACAAACAGACCTTGGAGCACAGGTTCATAGTTCCCTGAAAGTGGAGTCACAGATCAGCAGGATAGTGAAGGCATTATTTGGTAAGCTTGCCCTTATTGGTCAGCATATTGAGTTGTTTTCATTCCGTACAGCTCTTTGACTGTAAGCATCACTGCACTAAAAACGTTAACTCTACTTTCTAACCACAGATACTGACAGACCTGCTGTGTTTCTCTAGCAATTTCTGTTTTTATTCAATAAAAGTTCACTTGCCTAGCACCATAATTCACTGTGGGGTTAGTCCAAATTCCAATCTTCCTCAGACCTAAATTTACCTTTACGCCTGCAGAATTAGAATCCCGTCTTTCTCTATGTAAAACAGTAGCAATTATTTGCAATTCAATGTAATCACTAAACTTCAAAGATAACTGTAAATTACATTATTGTGTTTGTCTTGTGTAGGTTTCAAGAAAATTGTATGATTAATACTTTGAACTCCAAATAAAACCCTCTAGCGGGCCAAATAAAGGCAGCCTGTTAGAATCTCCTATTATCTGCACAATCAAAAAATGTCAAATCATAGTGGATATTGTTATAGTGTGTTTCTGGACTGTCCACAGAATGGTTTAAACATATCAGAAGATTTGGCTCACTGTGTTCATGGTATATCTGTGCAAAAACTAACTGATCCCACAACCAATGGATCACATCTAAGCTCTGCAGCTTCTATAACACTCCAAAAGTGTGTCACCAGCCAGAAGAAAGTAGATTGCTTGACTGGCATCATATCCACTCCCTCCAACATGAACATTCAGTAGCTGCAGTGTGTACTATTTCCATACACTGCAGAAATTCACCAAACCCATGACCACTTCCATCTTGAAGAACAAGGGCAGCACCCTCTGCAGGTAACCAACAGACTCACTCACTGTTCTGACTTGGAAATATATCACTATCACTGGATCAAAGTCCTGGAATTCCCTTCCTAAGCATATTGTTGGTCTACCTATAGCACATGGACTGCAGTGGTTTAAGGTGGCAGTTCACCACCACTTTCTCAAGGAGAACAATGAATGAGCAACAAAATCTGACCTGTCAGCCCATGTCCCATGAGTGACTATAAAGCTAATGAGTTAACCATCTCAAACTCGGCACCAGTAAATCAGCTAGTCCTTAACAGACGAGAAAAGGAGCTGGTTTCCTGACTTGAAAACCAGGGTGACCTACCAGATGGGTTGCAGAGTCTTCATTTTCCCTAAGCTGGGGTAGCAATGTGGAACAAGGATTTGGTGACTGAAAGCCACCTATCTTTGTCTCCAACCTTCCTATCCTATGAGACATGAAAAAAATAGTGTGTCTTCTTGCCATTATTGAAGATCCTATTTTCAATTTAATCACACCCAAAAGCTGCCAGTTTCAATGGGCCTGCAGTTTCTGATGTGCTAGGACTTCAGCATCAAAGCCAGTGATTCACCAAGCTAACTATTTAACTGCAGCTTATTCCATCTAGCTTTCTCGCTTCTGAAGGTGGAGACACATCACTGAATACATCACTCCCACAATTGTGCTTTGAGCACTAAATCCTGACCAGTATTTTAATGGGGTCACACGAATGCCTTATAAATGTTCATCACATCTTTCTTGCCATTATATTTAATGTCTATTTATAAAGCTCAGGAAACTGCCTTTGGAGAACACTCTCAACTGGTCCTGCTACCTTCAGAGTTGTGTACCCCCACAGATCTGTTTCTTTAGAATTATTCCTTCTATTTTATATTGAATGTTCTCATTCTTCATCCGTTTTCTTACGTCTCTGCACTAAAGTTCACCTGCTGCAGGTCTTCCTATTCCACTAACCTATGTCCTCTTGAAATACCACAATCCTATGTCCAGTTCATGATGCTCTCAAGCTGTTTGTCAAATGCAAACTTTGAAATTATGCCCTACTCATTAAAGTCTGTTATTAACACACATCAGCTCACACTGACATTTGGTTCCACTATGTAGTTTCCTCCAGTCCTGAAAATTAACTGTTTACCATTACACTGTTTCCTAACACTGAGTAACTTCGTATCCATGCTGCCACTTTCTTTTTATTCCATTGACTTCAACTTTGCTGCCAAGTTAATTATGTGGCACTTTATTGAACATCATTTCTACGTCCATCATCGACCACAATACTCATGAAGGCTATTACCTCATCAAAAACTCGTTTAAACAAGATTAGTTGAAGTGATTGTTATTTTTGCCATGAATTATCATCTCTGAAAGCTATCCTACTAAAGATAAACTGAACAAACCTTTTTGAACTGCAGTATAATTGTGAATTTTCAGTCATCTTCAGTTCATATCTAACGAAGACTGGAATATTTGGTCACATTCTACCATTACCTCTCTCAGCATTTTTATATTGATTTCATTCTGTCCTCCTGACTAATCAGCCTTAATCACAGCCAGCCATTCTAATATTTCCTCTACCAATTTTTAACTGAATTGCTCAATTATTCTGGTTTCACAATAGCTCTGACAATAAATCTTCCTCGCTAAAGACAAACACAAAATACCCAGCGTTATCACTGCCAAGCCATGTGTTTTTTTAGATTAGATTCCCGACAGCATGGAATATGTAGATCCTTTTTTTTGCTCCCATAATCTGTGCCATCCCTCCCTTTACTACCTATATGCTGATAGGCCACCTGTGAATTCCACTTTATTAAATGATAGTTTCCTCTATTCTTTTTGCATTCCTGCTAAAAAGTTTAGAAGAGAAATTAAAGAGCTCTGTTAAAACTGGCTCTTGTTTATAGCAACAGTCCAACATTTGTCATGGCTACCCCATTTCTACTTCATCTTCATCTCTCTTCAAGCAAGCCCTGGCTTTAGTTGCCCTATCTTTCACCCTTGAAGAAATGTAACTCTCATGTACCAGAACCATCTCCTCATTGTTGTTCCATTGTAGCTTTGCCTGCCAATCTTTGTTGTGAACTGCCATTTGATATGATCTCCTAGTTTTTGGGAAGTAGTGCCTCCACACTTGGCATCATAGCAGCACTGAAAGAGTGATAGGTTGACTCAAGCAGCATGTCCTTCTGTTTATGATAAGCATTGTACTGACTTAACCCAAAGCCTATGTTTGCAAACTTACAAGCAAAGTGTCCAACATTAGATGTGAATATGCATTTTGACAACACTTGTTGGATAGTCCTGAATATGCAAGGATAATCCTGATGAACAATTCAATTTAGGATTGTCAGTCCTCCCCTCAATGCCTCATCACTTGTGCGTACCAGAAGCTACATATATGGATAGGCAAGGCCCTGTTCTTTGCAGACACAGAATACGTACACGCACTGTTCTTGTTTCATCTCAACAAAATAGGTGAATCATTCGCCTGTTTATTTTCCAGAGTAATGCACCATCTGCCTGGTTTAAAATTTAAACAAGCTTGGCACAGTTAACTGTCAATTAGCACAATAAGGGCTCTTGAATTGGTATTCTTGCAGATTGTCCTGATGAGTGCAAGGCAAAAAGTTTCAACAAAATGTGCCTTTTTTCCAGACTTTCAAGTGTTATTTACTCCTCCTAATCATTTGTGTGTCTTGTTGATCCTTTCTAACGTGAAATGCTGGTCTCCACTAAAGTGGATTACAATCTCCTCAAAAGCATTTACAAATTTTCCTGTGTGTATGCTGGTCATAGCTGTCTTGAGGAATCCAGAGGCCTGAATGCCTAAGACAGGTGGGGAATTTTCTTTCAATTAATTAAGTCCCAATAAAATGCTTGTATCAGTAAAGTGACTATGAAATTACCAGATTGCTGAAATAGCTGGATTTTTTCTAATAATGTCTTTCAGGGAAGGGAACACTTATCTGGCCTAGTTTATTTGTGACCCTAGATCCAAAGCAATGTGGTTGGCTTTTATCTATCTCCCTAACAAGCTATTCATTGAAAGAACTACCTTTTTGAATACAAAGGCAATTAGAAATAGGTTAAACACTTGCTTTGCCAATAACATTCCAACCCTGTACATAAACACAAAACTAGCTCTAACCTAGAAATTGCCTGAGACCCACATGAATGATGCCTTATAAATGAATAATGCTTGCGAACACTTTATTACACAAATTACATTCAGCGACCGAAAATAGTGTTCTAACCATATAACAATTTGCAATATCCCCAAAATTTAAGTCTTCGACATTTACTTTGAATACATCAAAAATGATTTTCACTGTAAATACAGAATCCTTTTCTCTGTATGTACAATTTGCTGTTTAATAATCAGGTCTGAGTGTTTTAGAGAGAAACTAAGACAAAAAGGAGCAGCCTTACTTTGCTTTGTAACATAATTGGACTGCAGACGAAGGATGCTTGATAGAGAAGGCACAATGTTACTTACACACTGGAATTATCAAACTAAAGTGCCAGACAGGACAGTAGCCAAGTGCTACAGCTGAAGCGGAGAAAGAAGTGACTGACTCACCAATACAGGTTTACAGTTACAGCAAGGTAAGGCAGTAACAATTAAAAATATTCTTTATGGCCCAAAGCAGTACAATTTGCTTTAGCATTCAGATAATAATTGGTCCCGACAATAAGATCAACATGATTGTTTAGATATGGTAGCAAAAGCATGATATGAAACTCCACAAATAAATAAAATGTACATGTCATATAACCAAAACAGATGAGTACAGTTACTATCAAATACACATCCTGAATACATCTGCTTGTAAGGAAACAAAATGGAACTCAATATATTGTCGTCATTATCAGAGCAAATTGGTATTAGCATATTTCAGGAGGATGAGGTGGTTGCTGCAATTGGTGGTGCTGAATATTCTTCTGTTTCTGAGTCAGTGCCCTCCTCATCATCTTTTTCTTGATCACTTCCTTCCGTACTTAATCTGTCAAAGCCTTTTCGACTGTAACCTCTGTGGCTTGCAAAGAAGTTCCCCAAGTTTAGTCCTCGGCTGCTTTTTCCTGTCAAAGGAAATGCATTATGATTTTCTCATTCTATGCAAAATACAAAACGAATTTCAGATCGATTGTCTACTGTCCAACATTCCTTAAAACATTGTCATTGATCTGTAATCCTTTGTTGATTATTTAAAGTCAGAATCACTTCAGTATTATCAAATAAATTGTCACAGTGCAATTAAGCATTGGAATGTGTACATTTAATTGTCTTATCAATAAATTAATTTGGGCAGATTAAAAATCAATGTTGTCATAGCTTAATGGATTAAATTGTGATTTTTTAATATTACAGACAGGATACATTCTGGACAATAATTCTGCCTTCATTTTACAAATGCCTTACCCCTAAGCCTCCCCAAAATTCCTCCAGATGACTGTATTGACTCCAACTTACTGTCAGGATCTTCTATAAAGACAAAATAATGCATGTCAGACTGCTGTTTCGGAGAAGTAATTGATAGATTTCTGGAGGAATCATTTGCAATAGTAGCTCAGAAATTAAAACCAATCAAAAAAATGCAGAGGAACTATTATTTTACTAACAGGGAGGGAGCGTATGAAAGATTATCAGCATGAATGGCAGAATAAGAAACATTAATGATTTCCAAAGAGATAGTTTGTTATCAACACTTGAGATCGAAGATTATTTGCAACACCCCAAGCAAATTACTCAAGACAGATGGATTGAATAGATCAAAGATCTTTACCCATCTGAAACTGATATTAAATAGCTCCTGGTCAACTTCAGTATAGTTAGGTACAGAGTGAAGATTTATTTTTGTTTAGAAAACTCTGTTCTATACCCGTTTCATGCTGCACTGAATCTGCCTGCATTTTCACTATCCTACATCAACCTTCAGGGGGATTGCTGATTTACTAAGAATTAGCTCTAAAAACTGAAGTGAGATTTCACAAAATGCTTCCAGACAGGAAAAACGTGTATTTCAGCAGTCCTGGTTAAATTTAAAGGCAAATTCAAAAGGGATTACAGTTGTGATTGCCCCTCAGTTGGATTTGATTTAGGAGAGTCAGATGTACAGCAGGGAAACAAACTCTTCGGTCCAACTCATCCATGCCGACCAGATATCCTAACCTAATCTAGTTCCATTTTCCAGCACCTGGCCCATATCCCTCTAATCCCTTCCTATTCATATACCCATCCAGATGCCTTTTAAATGCTGTAGTTGTACCAGCCTCCACCACTTCCTCTGGCAGCACATTTCACACACGAACCATCCTCTTTGCAAAAACGTTGCCCCTTAGGTCTCTTTTATATCTTTCCCCTCTCACCCTAAACCTATGCCCTCTAGTTCTAAACTCTCCCACCCCAGGGAAAATACCTTGTCTGTTTATGCTGTTCATGCCCCTCATGATTTTATAAACCTCTATAAGCTCACCCCTCAGCGTACGATGTTCCAGGGAAAACAGCCCCAGCCTATTCAGCCTCTCCCTATAGCTCAAATTCTCTAACCCTGACAACATCCTTGTAAATCTTTTCTGAACCCTTTCAAGTTTCACAACATCCTTCTGATGGGAAGACCAGAATTGCACATAATATTCCAACTGTGGCCTAACCAATGTCCTGTACAGCTCCTACATGACCTCCCAACTCTTATACTCAGTACTCTGACCAACAATGGAAAACATACTAAACTCCTTCTTCCCTCTCCTATCTACCTGCGACTCTACTTTCAAGGAGCTATGAACCTGCACCCCAAGTTTTCTTTGGTGAGCAACACTCCCTTACCATTAAGTGCATAAATCCTGCTCTGATTTTCTTTTCCAAAATGCAGCACCTCACATTTATCTGAATTAAACTCCATCTGCCACTTCTCAGCCCATTGGCCCATCTGGTCAAGATTCCGTTGTAATTTGAGGTAACCTTCTTTGCTGTCAACTATACCACCAATTTTGGTGTCATCTGCAAATTTACTAACAATGCCAACTTGTATTCAAGTTGAAGTTCATAGTTGCTCTCCATGCAAACATCTCCTGTACACATGAAGTAATGGGATTTGGTTTGCAAGACTAGCTTGCATGTTTTTGCTGTTCATTTGCCCCATTACAATTCAGTCAAAGCCTGTGCAGCTTGTTACACAGGTGGTTAGTGTGTTGAATGATTGGTAGGAAGTTTCTCCCAGTCATTAACATCACTGATGCCATATTTCAAGGAGATCTTCAAAGTATCTTTGAAGTATTTTCTTTGTTCTTCTCCATGGAATACTGACAATTTGAGAATTGCGAAAACAGGACCTGACAAGGAGAGAGGATTTTCAGCCATCCACTCCAATGAAATTGATTTTGCAGAAGTTTTGCCAAAATGTTCATGGACCTGACTTCAAGAAGGACACTAGTATATGTTTAATGGACCTCCCATTGAAGTCAGAGGAATTGTGATGGAATTCTTCTTGCTCTTTTTATGTATTGCTGATACACAGTCCAGGATTCACTGCCTACAGGAATATGTGACAACTGCTCTGTTTGTTAGTATGTTTGTTGACTTATGAAGGTCATTGTTGTCAAACACTTGCTGCTAACATTTGTAAAAGGCTGAGCTGGTGTAGCTGATACAGTCTTTGGATTTCCTTATCAATGGTGGCCTTTTGAGAGAAGTGGCTGCTGAGGTATTGGAAGTGGAATATTTGACCGACCACATATGGATTGATCTAAGAGTTTCTGTTTTGGTAATATTCAAGGACAGTCTGAATTTCTTGTATGCAGAATTAAGAAATCAAGGGTGGCGTGCAAATTTGATGCAGAGGGGACAACAATATTGTAGTCATCTAGCCTAAGTGGCTAGTTTAGTTTTGTCATGAGTTGATTGAGATTAGTGATTTAAAATTGACTGCAAAATGAATTTGTAATACTGTGGACCATCATACAGCCTTGCTTGACCCCAGTCCAGATTTTGAAAGCATTTGTTTCAAATCTCATACTCAAGACAGATGTGATGTAAAGCAATTGGTGGATCGTGAAGTAGTTTCTTGGACATGCAAATACTTGAAACATAATTCACAGAGCCTTGCAACTTACTGACTCAAATGCTCTGGTCAGGTTAAAGAAATAAACTACTATCATTGTAACATTCAGTCTCTTCAATGTCTATTTTACTATACCAACAAACCAGTGACTATAAATTCACTGTATTTTGTCTATAAAACACATGTTGCAGTTGAAGGTTTTCATGATCTTGATTACTTTTAACCAAATGTAAATTTGCTTATAAGTTCGAGTTAACACAAAGAACTTATTCAAAGTTTGGGAGAAGATTTGTAGCTCGGGTGCTCGTTGTTGTGGTTCTGTTCGCCGAGCTGGGAATTTGTGTTGCAGACGTTTTGTCCCCTGTCTAGGTGACATCCACAGTGCTTGGGAGCCTCCTGTGAAGCGCTTCTGTGATGTTTTCTCTGGCATTTATAGTGGTTTGTACCTGCCGCTTCCAGTCGTCAGTTCCAGCTGTCCGCTGCAGTGGCCGGTATATTGGGTCCAGGTCGATGTGCTTTTTGATTGAATCGGTGAATGAGTGTTATGCCTCTAGGAATTCCATGGCTGTTCTTGGTTTGGCTTGTCCTATAATAGTAGTGTTGTCCCAGTCGAACTCATGTTGCTTGTCATCTGAGTGTGTGGCTACTAAGGAGAGCTGATCATGTCGTTTCATGGCTAGTTGGCTACACCAACTAGCCATGAAATGACATGACCAGCTCTCCTTAGTAGCCACACACTCAGATGACAAGCAACATGAATTCGACTGGGACAACACTACTATTATAGGACAAGCCAAACCGAAACAGCCAGGGAATTCCTAGAGGCATGGCACCCATCCACAGATTCAATCAATAAGCACATCGACCTGGACCCAATATACCGGCCACTGCAGAGGAAAGCTGGAACGGAAAGCTGGAACTGACAACCGGAAGCGGCAGGTACAAACCACTATAAATGCCAGAGGAAAGATCACAGAAGCGCTTCACAGGAGGCTCCCAAGCACTGAGGATGTCACCTAGACAGGGGACAAAACGTCTGCAACACAAATTCCCAGCTCAGCGAACAGAACCACTACAAAGAACTTAAAACATGAATTATATTCTGTACCTCCATATGTCTTGCCTTTGCGCCAGTGGATGAAGACTCCAATTCCTACTAACATCACAACAGGAATGATGAGCAATAACGTAATAAGGACTGGAGAAACAGCAGTACTTGACTGTTTGAGAACACTGTTAGTTTTATGCTTCCTCAACATCTCAGGAGCTCTCATCTTGCCTTCTATTTCTGCTTCAAGGAATGTTTCAGTCGCTTAAAATTGAAAAAAAAAATTGGTTATCATTTAACTTTGCATTCCAAGCAACTTATCCAGGTTTACTCCAATAACTCTGATATGAAGTTGTCAAATCAGCATTAAGTGTACATACTTGCTTCAATATTCAATAAAACCAATAACTACATAAAATCTGCCTTTGATATTGTTCTTTTAGTTTAAAAGAAATCAAGCTCTGAAAACGTCACTGGGCTCAAAACATTAACTCTGCTTTCTTTCCACAGATACTGCCAGACCTGCTCAGTTTCTCAGCAATTTCTGTTTTTGTTTTAAATGTATGTATTGCTTTTCATAATTACAAACAAATTCCAAAGTACTTTTCAAGAAGCACTTTTGAAGAGTAGTCACTGTTATAATATGGGAAACATGTCAGTCAATTTTCACATAGCACATTCAAGCAGCATCGTGATAATGACCAGATCATTCATTTTTATGATGTTGGTTTAGGGTCAAATATTAGCTAAGATACAGGGTATAAATCCACTGCACTTCTAAAAGAGCAGACCTTAATTTATTTTGTAATTAAAATCTTGCACTGGATACTGCAGACACAGGGTACACTTACCATCTATTTCATGCATCTCCATGCCAGTTCCTGCTTTCTTTACTGAACGGTGCTCAGCTTCTGAAATTTAAAAAAAATCCTATGTAAAATTTCAGAAGTTACTGAACTAAAACTGCAAAGAAAATTTAAGTTAAAGACTATCTTTCAAATCCTCAGTTATAAAAGGAAATATCTGCAAAAAGTCAATATTATTTAATGTACATATTACATGTAAACAGAAAACAAACATATGTTGATCATAATGCTGACAAGACTAACAGACAAAGAAAATCCTACCATTTTTACTTAATTGCAGATTAATTCTGTTACATCTCTGTCACCCTAAAATGAGTAAAAACTACAAGGCAGAGATCTATTCCATGTTTTTAAATGACATTAAGGTATGGTCTAGGTTACTGTGCAAACTATTGAGAACATAGAATTGGCAAGCAATGATATATTTAAATGCTTTAAACAGAAAGAAAGATTTGAATTGAGACATTAGCTTGCAAAGAAAAGACAGTTGAAAGTAAAACTTGTGCATCAGGGAATGCTTTTGAAGAGGTAGTGGCATGGCTGAAGGGCTAAATTAGTACTTGTATCCTTCTTAAATCGAGACAATGCTCCCAATGTAAGATAGGACTGGGGAATGCAGTGGCCATCTGGCCCCATAGGCCTGTTTTGCCATTTGATTAGATCATAGTTGATCTGATTGTGCTTTTAACTACATGTTCCTGTCTGTGCCTCATAACCTTTGAAACCACTAGTTACAGTTGGCTATCCCAAGTTTTCCCTTTCATCATTACTCTTTTCCTGGAATGCAATTTGCAGTTTTGGTCTCCTTATCTCAGAAAATCGAGAATTCACAAAATATCCCTAAAATATAGTGAATAAATAGTATTTAATCATTCGAGGAACGTGTGCATTGCTGGCCAGGCCAGAATTTATTGGACATCTCTAGTTGCCCCTGAGAAAGTGGGTGTAAGCTGCTTTTTGACCAACAAGGCCATTAGGGAGGGAATTCAGGACTGTGACCCAGTGGTAGTGAAGGAATGGTGATAGATTCACAATTTAGGTGGGGGAGTGGCTTGGAGAGGAAATTGTAGCTGGTGGTATTTCCATGTACCTGCTGCCATTGTCCTTCTAGATCGAAGTGGGTTGTGGGTTTGGAAGGTGCTGATTAAGGATCTTTGGTGAATTTCTGCAGTGCATCTTAGATAGTAGATACTACACACTGCTACTACTGAGTGTTGGTGGAGGAGGAAGTGGATATTTTAGATCTGGTTCAAAATAATCTTAAAAAAGATTATTAAATAATGAGGTGTACAGGTAGGGTTAATGGTAGGTGTCCTTTCCGTAGGATGGGGGATTTCCAGACTGGGGGCACATTTTTAAGGTGAGAAGAGAGAGATTCAAAACAAAAGGGGCAAATTTTCTTTTTTTCTTTTACAGAGGGTGGTTCGTATGTAGAAACAACTTCCTGAGGAAGTGGTGGACTTGGGTACAATTACAACGTTTAGGATAAGTACACAAACAGGAAATGTTTGGAGGGATGTGGGCCAGGAACAGGCAGACGGGACTAGTTTAGTTTGAGATTAGGTTCATCATGGACTGGTTGGACCAAAGGGTCTGTTTCCATGCCGTATGACTGTATGAGTCTGTAAGATACTATTGCTCCAGAAGAATGGCAATTAACATTCATTAGATTTGAGGGGGAAATGAGCAAACTCTCTGGAGTTTCAAAGAATAAAAGATGCTCTCATTAAAACTTACAAAACACTAAAGGGATCGACATGCTAGCTGTAGATGAGATGTTTCCCCTGGTTGGGAAGTCTGGAACCAGGGGGCAAAATTTAAAAACAAGTGGATGCCACTTGGGTCCAAGGTGAGGAGAAATTATATTACTCAGGGGGTTGTGAACCTTTGGAATTCTCTACCAGAAATGGCAGCACAAATTCAATCTTTGAGTATGCTTAAGGTAGAGATCAATAGATTTTTGACTATCATGCATGCAGGAGTATAGGAATGGGTGAGTAAAAGGCAAAGAAGTTTTCAATGAGCCATGGCAGGGCTGGCTCGACAGGCTGAATGGCCTATAATTTTTCCTATGATAGCTAATCAATCCTTCAACCATATCTGCTCTTCCATGAGGCTGATTTTGTGTACTAACCTTTGATGTGGCACATTACCAAAAGTCTTTTGGAAATCCACGTACATTACAGCTACATGTTCTACGTTATCCACCTTACCTGTTGGATCTTCACAGAATTCTAGTAGATCAGTTAAACAGGATTCCCCTTTCACAAAAAGACATTGTCACTGCCTGATTGCATTACAATTTACTTAGTATTCTGCTATAACTTCTTAAATAAGGCATTCTAGCTGGATGATACATGTTGGGTCACTGGCCTATACGTTCTTGCTTTTAGGGATCCTCCTCTCTTGAATAAAAGTGTTACATATGCAGTAGCAGTAATGAGAACAGTGATATTGAATAAGGTAAAAATTGAATAAGGTAAAAAATGATCAAGGGGAGATATTTAGAAGATTGCCAATGCTTTAAATGAAAAAAAACCACTCTTATAGGGTAGAATATGGCAGTGGTTACAGAGGGATGCCAGGGTGGAAAATGCAGAGCTCTGGTCACAATTGTCTAGTACTCCATCGATGCAATGGTTGTAGGGAACTAGACGATTACAGACTTTACACATTTGTTTACAAAGAGGGGAGGTGAATAAACCTCCAGGTCGCCAGTATGCCTAAAATGGTTGGTAAGGAAAATTGTAGAGAAAGTACTCTAAGACACAATGAACTGTCATTGAGAAAGCAATGGGCTAATAAATGATTGTTAATATAAATTTGTTAAGTAAAAAACATTCAACTAACTTAATTGAACACTTTAACAAGTAATGAAGTGAGTCGATGATTGTATTGCTATTGTGTGTATGGACTTATTAAAAATATTTGATAAAGCACAATATTATCATAATTACATTCCATGGGATTCACGGAACAATGGCTTAATGGGTATGGAACTGGCTTAGGAATAGAAATAAGAAAACAGATTCTTTTGCTGGAGGGAAGTATACACTGGCGTTATCCGGGGTGAGTTTGAAGTTCACTGCTCTGTTTCATACTAATATTATTTCATATATGTAATGACTTGGATTTCGGTATGATTTTGAAGTTTGCCATATGCACAATACTCAGAAATATAATAAAACAATCAGGAATATAATAAGATACTAAGGTGGACACAGATGTACTGACAGAATGGGCATATATATGCAATTTAACATGAATAAAATGAAATTATATACTTTGGTAGGAAGACTGAGGATAGGCAATATAAACTATATGAAACAATATCAAAAGGAGGCACAGGGACAGAAAACTTAAGTGTACATGTGTGGGACTTTGAAGGTGGCAGGACAAGTTAAGAAAACACAGGTTAGAGAAAAGATCTCAATTTAATAATTGAGTAGAAGATAAGTATTTGAGTTAGCTCGCTGAGCTTGAAGATTTGTTTTCAGACATTGCGTCACCATACTAGGCAACATTATCAGTGAGAGTATCTGTTGAAGCGCACTGGTGGTATGTTCTGCCTCTCTATTTATAGGTCTTGGTTACTTGAGGTGGATGATGTCACTTCCGGCTCCTTTTTTCAAGGGATGGTAGCTAGGATCTACATCGATGCGCTTATTGATGGAGTTCTGGTTAGAATGCCAAGCATCTAAGAATTCTCATGCGTGCCTTTATTTCGCCTGTCCGAGGATATGTGGATTGTCCCAGTCAAAGTGGTGTCCTTTTTTGTCTGTATGTATAGAAACTAGTGTGTCATGTCTTTTGGTGGCATTCTAACCATAACTTCATCAATTTAGATCCTATCTACCGTCTCCTAAATAAAAACGGAAATAACATCACCCAACTTAAGAAACCAAGACCTATAAATGGGGGGAGATGAGACATACCACCAGCGCTTCACCGGAGATGCTCTCTGATGATGTTACCAACTCATGATGACAAAACATCTGAAAACAAACTTTCAAGCTCGGTGAGCTAACTTACATACTTATCAACATGAACTACAAATCTTCTCAAAAATCGCTAATTGAGGAACAGAGTACAGGTTAACCAAAAACACATCCATCTTCTCAAAGGCAACCAGGGATGCGCAATAAATGCTAGAATGTTCACATCCCATGGCTGAATTTAAAACAAAAAATTTATATAATCGGTTTACAAATGGCTTTTGATCGTAAAGAAGCAAAAATTGCTTCCAATGGCTGAAAATTTGTAACCAAAGGATGCAGATTTAAAGTGATTATCAAAAGAACCATAGTAATACAAAGAAACACTTCATATTAACTATGGAGTGCACCAAATAAAAGTTAAAGGAAGCGGATTCATCCATAACTTTTTAAAAGAAATTGGACAAAAAGGTAAGGGAGCAGGAAAAAACAGGAGAGGGTGACTTAATGAATAGAAATACTGAAAAGCAGGCAAGGGCCTGATGGGCCATATGGCCTCTTTCTGAGCGATAGCATTCCGTGAATTTAAGAAATCACAAATAGTAACATATAACACTGGCTTCTCTACTCCATACTGAGATAAATGAGCACAAATTGAAGACAAACTCATTGCTTCAGAATTGCAATCAATTCTAAAAATATGATTTTTGGATCAGATCTCTAACTATTTCTGTGGTTAAAGCAAATCTGTTTTTATAAAATATGGTACACTGTATAGTTGTTAAATATTTTTGTCTTAATTACATAGCTGTCTGTCCAATAGTTCTAGTAATACCATTGATTTTTATTCTAAATTCGGTGGCACTTTGACACCCTTACAGATGTGCATTTGGAATAGGTTAAACTCCGGTGACAGGGGAAACAACTGGCAAAGAATGAACGAGAACAGAATGGTTGTTAATGTAGAATCCAAAAATCTCCTGTGTTTATGACAAAATATTGGTGGAAGTATTTGTGATAGAAGTAATGGATGGGGCGCAAATTGAAAGATTGACTATACTTAGTGTAGATAAATTGTTTGGCTCAATGGCTTGCATCCCAGATTACTAAATAATGCAGGCTGGATACAGTGGAAGCACTGGCCATAAACTTTCAGTTGTCCCAGGTATGGAGGTGTCAAGGCAGTGAAGAATGGGAATTGTGACATCCTCACTGAAGAAAGAATATATTCAAGCTAAGGTAATTACGGGCTGATCAGTTTAGAATCAGCGGTGTCACTTTAAATGCAGTATGTCTGGGTGGGATGGGCTTCAGAGGGTCATTGGGGGCCAAATGGCCTGCTTCCACATTGTAGGGATTTAATGAATGGTCTGTGCTGGGGACACTGCTCTTTTATATAAACAACTTGGATAAGAGAATGCAGAGCAACTTTAATTTTTTTTGGTGACCAACATAGAGATGTGCTAAGCAATGCAATTGACCACCACAGGACAGACAGGCCTACAGGATAGGCAGACAAGTCATCAATGGAATTTAACACAGATATGTGACATGATGCATTTTGGAAGAATGGATAGGGAGAAGCAAAATATACTTAATGATACAGTTGTAAAAAGTGCGCAAAGACAGACGACCCTGGGGATTCATATGCACAAATCTTTGAATGTGAAAAACATTAGTTACAAAAATAAGAGTCCTTGAGAGGGGATGGAGGAAATTTATCAGAGTTGTTTCAGAAAAGAAGGATTTTAGCTGTAAGTTTAGGCTATAAAAGTTGAACATGCACCTTTGAGCAAAGGAGATGAAAGACTTACTAAGGTGTACAAAATTATGAGAGGTTTGAGAAGGTAAACAAAGAAAAACTGGTCTCATTAGCTGATGGCATAAGTATGAGGAGACACAGATTCAAGGCTTTGACTAAATGATGCAGAGGGGATGCAATGAAGTACTTTTTTGTGTAAAAAGTGGTAATGACCTGGATTGTACTGCCTATGATCAAGGCAAGAACACAGACTATGAATGATTCCAAACGGAAAGTAGATGGACAACAGAGAAATAAACCTGCAGTGTTATGGAGATAAGAGTGGGATAAAGATGCTACATGAGCTGAATGATATTTTTTAGATTTGATTACTGTAATGTAATGTAATGTAATGGGCCCTTCGGCCCAACAAGTCCACACTGACCCGCCGAAGCGCAACCCACCCATACCCCTAACTTACCTAACACTACGGGCAATTTAGCATGGCCAATTCACCTGACCTACACATCTTTGGACTGTGGGAGGAAACCGGAGCACCCGGAGGAAACCCACGCAGACACGGCGAGAACGTGCAAACTCCACAGAGTTAGTCGCCTGAGGCGGGAATTGAACCAGAGTCTCTGGCGCTGTGAGACAGCAGTGCTAACCACTGTGCCACCGTGCTGCCCACATTTTGTGTCATTATGAATCTAGGACTACTTTGATCATTGGCATGATGTAATATCACCACAGTTCCTTCATTATCAAGGGAGTTCCAGGAACCAACTTCGATTAGGGCATCAATAAATCTATATTTGATGGTCTGTGGTCTAAATTCCCCATGCCTCACACTTGACAGAGAACACGAAGCACAGTTGGCACTTAGTGTGTTGATAAGAATCAGATTAAAACTGAAGTTTTAAAACATAATAAAGGTGATATATTGCACATTTTTTTCAAAATAGTATTTGGATTAAATCATAATTTTTTTTTGTCAGAATATATATGCACACCAGAAATAAAAATACATAAAGTGATTGCTTACTTTCTGCTGGCACAAATTTCCACACTCTTTTGGCTTGAATATCTCCAACATACACAGTCTTATCATCTGCTGCAACAATGTCATGTGGCATAAGAAAGTCCTTAAGAGAATAAATAACCCATGTTAACTTGCATACATAAGTAAAAACAAGTCATGAAATGATCAGATCTAATCTAACTACACAAAATCATTACTTGGAATATAGTTATTGAAATAACTGTTCTATGTGCCTGAAAAAACTGAAGTAATTGAATCTTGAATACAGTCCACGGTTGCTCTTATTCAAATGCCTTTATGACTAAATCCCTTAAAATATTATTCTTATCAACTCGAGATTCAACAATTCCAATGTTCTCGTTGTTAGCTTCCTATTCTCCTTAATTTGTAACTTATCTAAAGGTCTGGTGCATCTTACTTTAACCTCTATCTTCATTGATCGACACTGGATTTCCATCATCAACCCTTAACATAATTTTCACGTGTTGGGATTTGTCACTATGCTGCAATGGGAGGGTTTTGATGTAACGCATGTTAAAAATTTTATTCCATCAACACTGTTCCACGTAGCCAACAAACAGACAGGCATAGCTAGTGCCCATGGCTACCCCTTTCGTCTGAGGAAAGTGGGAGGATTCGAAGGAGAAATGATTGAGGGTGAGGACCAGTTCAGCCAAACGAATAAGAGTGTCAGTGGAAGGGTATGGTGAGGACATCAGGAGATGAAACAATGAAGGGCTTGGAGGCCCTGGTCATGGCGGATGGAGGTGTATAGTGACTGGATGTCTTTGAAGATGAGGCGCTGGGGGCCAGGAAACTGAAGTCTTGGAGGAGATGTCTTCAAGTTGGCACCTGGCTTCAGCAGTGTAGTGATCAGTGCACCAACTTGAAGACACCTCCTTCTACTGCCCCCTAGACCACGACCCCACTTCCCATCACTAAAGCATCATCTCCCAGACCGTACACAACCTCATCACCTCAGGGGTTCTCCCACCCATAGTTTCCAACCTCATAGTTCGGGAACCCTGCACCGCCTGATTCTACCTCTTACCCAAGATGCATAAGCCTGACTACCCTGGCTCAGCCTGATCCTGCCCCACCAAATTTGTCTCCACATATCTCGATACTGTCCTATCTCCCCTCATCCAGGAACTCCCCACACACGTTCAGGACATGACCCACACCCTCCACCTCATCCAAGACTTCTGTCTCCCTGGCCCTCAACGCCTCATCTTGACCATGGACATCCAGTCCCGATACACCTCCATCCGCCATGATCACTGCCTCCAAGGCCTCCGTGTCTTCCTCTCCCGACGTTCCCACCCCTTCCGCTGACACTCTCGTTTGTTTGGCTGAACTGGTCCATACCCTCAACAATTTCTCCTTCAAATCCTCCCACTTCCTCCACACGAAAGGGGTAGCCATGGGCATGCGTATGGGCCCCAGCTATGCCTGCCTCTTTGTCGGCTACGTGGAACAGTCTACCTTTCGCAGTTACACCGGCACCACTCCCCAACTTTTCATCCGCTACATTGACAACTGCATCGATGCCACCTCGTGTTCCCACGAGGAGGTTGAACAGTTCATCAACTTTACCAACACATTCCACCCCGACCTTAAATTTACCTGAACCATCTTTGACACCTCTCTTCCCTTCCTGGACCTCTCCATCTCCATCAACAGTGACCAACTCTACACTGACATTTTCTACAAACCCACTGACTCCCACAGCTACTTGGATTACACCTCCATCCACCCTGTCTCCTGCAAAAATGCAATCCCTTATTCCCAATTCGTCTGTCTCTGCCGCATCTGTTCCCAGGAGGATCAGTTTCACCACAGAATACACCAGATGGCCTTCTTCTTTAAAGACCGCAATTTCCCCTCCCACGTGGTTGATGACCTCCAGCGCATCTCATCCGCATCCCGCACCTGTGCCCTTGAACCCTACCCCTCCAACCACAACAAGGACAGAACCCCCACTCCTCACCTTCCACCCCATCAACCTCCACACATATCGCATCATCCTCTGCCATTTCTGCCACCCACAAATGGACCCCACCAGAGATATCTTTCCCTCCCTACCCTAGCAGCTTTCCATAAAGACTGTTCTCTCTGCGACTACCTGGTCAGGTCCACACCCCTAATAACCCATCCTCCCCTCCCAGCACTTTCCCCTGCCACTGCAGGGATTGCAAAACCTGCAACCAAACTCCACCCCCATCTCCGTCCAAGGCCGTAAAGGAGCTTTCCACATCCATCAAAGTTTCACCTGCACTTCCACGTGTCATTTACTGTACCCATTGCTCCCACTGCGGTGTCCTCTACATTGGGGAGAGGGATTGCCCTCTCAGAGTGCTTCAGAGAACATCTCAGGGACATCCACACCAATCAACCCCACCGCCCCTTGGCCAAACACTTCAACTCACCCTCCCACTCTGCCGAGCACACACAGGTCCTGGGTCTCCTCCATAACCACTCTCTTACCACCCGATGTCTGGAGGAAGAACACATCATTTTCTGCCTCGGGACCCTCCAACTCCAGGGCTTAAATGTGGACTTCACCAGTTTCATTTCCCCTCCCCCCACCTTACCCAAGTTCCAACCTTAAGGCACAGCACCATCCTCATGACCTGTTTCATCTGTCCATCTTCCTTCCTACCTATCCGCTCCACTCTCCTATCCAGCCTATCACCTTTACCCCCACCTCCGTCTATTTATGGCACTCTCAGCTACCTTACCCTCAGCCCCACCCCCTCCCATTTTTCTCTCCTCCCGAGGCTCCCAGCCTCATTCTTAACGAATGTTTTTTGCTCGAAACGTCGATTTGCCTGCCTCTTGGATGCTACCTATCCTGCGGTGCTTTTCCAGCACCACACTCTTGACTCTAATTGCCAGCATCTGCAGTCCTCACTTTCGCCTATGGGCTCAGGGGATGGTTGTCTAAGCAGTCTTGGTGAATTTCTGCAGTGCTGTAGACGGTTCACATTGTTGCTACTTTGCGTTGGTGGTGAATGGAGTGAATGTTTATGGATGTAACGCTAATCAATTGGGTTGCTGGATGGTGTCAAGCTTGAGTATTGTTGGAACTGCACTTCTCCAGGCAAGTAGGGATATTTCATCACACTCCTAACTTGCACTTTGTAGATAGTGGCCAGGCATTAGGGAGTCAGGAAGTGAATTATGCACTGCAGGATTCCTAGCCTCTGACCTGCTCTTAAAGTCATAGTACAAATACATCCAGTACAGTTCAGTTTATGGTCAGTAGTAATCCCCATAAATGATTTTGACCATAACTAAACAGTGCATTTTGTAAAATTTCTACAAAATACACTGGAAATATTTTAGCAGAAAATAATATATGTTACAATTCCCACAGGAAAAAAATGTTTTCTTTATTCAAAATACCTCTTGGCTTGGTTTGAAGATGTCCAGTAATTCTCCAGTTGTAAAATTCAGAATAAATCCTTGCACTGGTACTCCTTTGCCAACAAGAGCTCCTCCATTTACTGCATATAGCAGACCACCTAAAATAAAAAAGATTTGGATAAATCAAGTGACAAAATAGTTTAGATGCAGCAAAGAATGCTTTTGATCATGGATTTTGTTTTGCAGGAAATTAGGTTCTAATGCAGCTAAAAGTTGTTTAGCTTTCTTTCCACAGTGATCTTCGTAGCAGATGATTCATGCAATGAATCTTCTGATAGATTGCCAAAATTAATAAATTAATTAAATTTCACATATTTAAACAATATAGGGGAGTGATGATAGAATGTATTTTGTTGGCTTGTAATCCAAGAACCCAGATAAACTCCAGGAAACAGATTAAAATTTCAACATGGCAGATGGTGGAATTTGAATTTAATAAAACATCTGGAACAAACAGTCAAACAATGACCATGAACCATTGTTGACTGTTGTTAAGAACAAAACCCACCAGGTTGGCTAATATCCTTCAGCGAAGGAAATCTGCTTTCATTATCTGTTTTGTGACTCCTGGTCCACATTAATGTGTTTGAATCTTAACTTCCTTCTGAAAAGAGTCACGCAGTTGTATCACACTGCTTAAAAAAAAAATCAAAAAAGAGCAATGAAATTGGATGGAACAGCTGGCATCAACCTAGGCACTGGAAAAGGCAAGAGTAGACTCAGCCTGGTTGAACTTTACTCGTAAAAAGTAATTTATAAATATATTAGGGATAAGCAAACAATGAGGGAAAAAATTGGATCCGTTAAGGATCAAATTGGCTATTCATATGAGAGAATAAAAGATGTATCTGAGGTTCTAAATGAGTATTTGCATCTGCATTCACAGAGAAGGATGATATAGATATAAAAATCGGGGAAAAGGAATGTGATATACTTGAACAAATTAGCTTTGAGAGGGAGAGAGAAAGTGGATATTAGTGGTTTTAGCAGGCTCGAGTGTTGATAAATTCTCAAGCCCAGAGGAGATACCTGCTGTGGGCGATAAGGGAGGAGATTGCAGAGGTTCTGACATTAATTTTCAAATCCTCTCTGGCCTCAGGAGAGGTGCCAGAGGACTGGAGGACAGCTAATGTGGTATCACTCAAAGAAATCAAACAATCGGGTTAATGGGCTGAACAGTGCCAGATAAAGTTTAATTTGGATAAATGCGAGGTATTGCCTTTTTGGTAAAATTAACAAGGGTGGGGAGGACTTATATAATTAATGACAGGGCCCTGGGTAGTATTCTAGAATAGAGTGACCCTAGGGTTTTAGTATATAATTCTTTGAAAGTTGCATCACAGATAGACAGGGTGGTTAAGGCAGTGTTTAGCACTTGCCTTCATTGCTCAATTCTTTTGAGTATAGCAGTTGGAATGTCATGTTGAGGTTGGACAGGATGTTTTCTGGAGTATGTGTACAGTCACCCTGCTACAGAAAGGATATTATTAAATTGGAGAGGTTGAAGAAAAGATTTACCAGGATGTTGCTGGGAATGGAGGGTTCAAGATATAAAGAAAGGCTGGATGGACTGGAACTTTATTTCACTGGAGTGTATGAGGTTGAGGGGTGACCTTACAGAAGTTCATAAAATCATGAGGAGCATATGTAAAGTGAATAGCAAGGGGCTTTTCCCTAAGATGGGTATATTTTTAAGGTAAGAGGAGAAAGCTTTAAAAAGGAAACACTTGAATTTACAAGTTCAATCCCTCATCATCTTTTTTATACAGAGTGGTTCATACTTAGAATGAACTCCCAGAGAAAGAGGTGGATGCAGGTACAACTACAATATTTAAAAGATATTTGGATAAGTACATGAATAGGAAAAGTTTGGAGGGACATGGCTCAAACACAGGCAAGCTAGTTCAGTTTGGGAACTGGTCGGCGTGCACAAGTTAGATCAAAGGGTCGGTTTCCGTGCTGTATGACTCTTATGACTATGACTTTCAGAAGGATGGTAGTGATAAACCAGAAACTGCAGGCAACTGAATGGTGGATGGAGAACTGGGGCTGGAGATCTGAAACAAAAACAGAAATTGCTGAAGAAAGTTAACAGGTCTGGCAGCATCTGTGAAGAGAAAATACAGTTCACGCTTCAAGTCCCGTTCTGAAGAATGGTCATTGGGTGGTTTGGAGTTGTTTTTGTTAGAGCAGAGAAGGTTGAGGGGTTGAAGGGTTGAAGGTTGAACACCTGTTTGAAGTGTTCAAGGTTTTGAGGGCACAGACAGGGTAGATAGGGAGAAACCTTCGCTTTAGTAGAGTGGTCAATAACCAGAGGAACAGTTTTAAGTTAAGGAACAGGAGATTTACAGGGAATTTGAGGAATAATTTTTGCAACCAGATGGTTGTGGCAATTAAGTTATTTAAAACTTATTTAGATGAATATTTGAAATGTCACAGCATATAAGAGTACTGGAAAATGGGATTAGTATAGATCAATAAATTATAACGAGCACAAACGTGGTGGACCAAGTGGCCTTTTTTCATGCTGACTCAATAACAAAACCATTTAAAAAACCAAGGATAGTGATAATGCAAAAACACATCACTAACTAGGTTATCAATGGATTCGTAATCCTGAGATGCAGGTAATGTCCCAAAGGTTGGGGCGACAGGTGGCTCAGTGGTTAGCACTGCTGCCTCACAGCACCAGTCACCCAGGTTCAATTCCGACATTAAGCGACTGTCTGCGTGGAGTTTGCATATTTGCTCCGCGTCTGCGTGGGTTTCCTTCCGGGGCTCTGGTTTCCTTCTACAGTCCAAAGATGTGCAGGTCGGGTGAATTGGCCATGCTAAATTGCCCATTGTGTTAGGTGCATTAGTCAGAGGGAAATGGGTCTGGGTGGGTTACTCTTCAGAGGGGCGGTGTGGACTTGTTTGGCTGAAGGGCCTGTTTCTACACTGCAGGGAATCTAACTTAATCTCATCTAAAGACCCAGGTTCGATTCCTACCATGTTAAATTGCAAAATGGAGTTATGATGGAGTTGTGTATGACAAAAATGGAAATAGCTGGAGAAACTCAGCAGGTCTGGCAGCATCTCTGGAGAGAAAGCAGAGTTGACATTTTGAGTCCAGTGACCCTTGTTCAGAAGCAAATATTAGTTAGGTGAGATTTCTGCCAGAATTAGACCCAAGACATGGAAACCCTTGAACATCAAGAGCTAGGTAGGCAGAGGGCAGGTCCATGCACTTGAATTTACAAGCTCCCATCCCACACCATCAAACCTGCCCTGCAACTGAGTGTAAAACCCATTCCCTAGAATAGTGTGCTCAGTTTTGGGAATGACATTTGAAGATAGATAAATTGGTCTAGGATCAAATGCAGTATAAATTTATCAGAATGATACTTGAGACACCAGGAGTGAAATTATGCACAAGGCGAAACCATTAGTGACCTTGACATCTGCAACAGGTCATAAAGAGAAACCAAGCACCAGAGAAGGCGGCTGAGTTTACTGACACCAGTACAAGTGCACAATGTACCTATTAAAAGTCTGATTCGCACTCTCCTGTTATGGAGCAGCACCGACCCCTCACAACATGTTTAAGCAGGTAGTCCATTATTTGTTTTAGGTAGGTGTATAGTGGATATTCCCGGACTGAATTAGCTGATCAGAGTGCAAATTTTAAACAAACAGAATTTATGTACAAAATTATGGAATGAAACATAAAGATCAGAAAATAGAATGCTGGATAACTTATCCTATCCAAAAAAACCCGACAGAGTATCCCAACTTAATGATGCTGCTCCAAAAATACTTGCAACAATTCCAATAAACACATCCCTTAACACAAAGTTAAAATGAAACAAACCAGGGTTTCGGACTTGACATTAGAGAGCAAAAGTACCTGGCTAGACTTGCCCCAGCAGCCTTTCTTCACACACACACTGCTGCTGAACTGAACCAAAAACTCTAATCTAAATCAAGGCTAGCTACACAGCCAGCTGCCCACTCCCCTTTGATTATACCAGTTTAATTTTTAATGAGATGAAAGCTTTAGGCCAGAGGCATTATCTGTTAGAGGTGAACAAAAAGGGCCCCAATAAACCTTTCAAACCCAGTCTAGTTGGAGCCTGGCCAATTACACCCTCTCTGGAAAATAAAATCAAGGACATAGGAACTTGTAAAAAGACCAAATTTGTGACACTTCCAAGTCCTATGTCCTCATTCACTGTTATGCACCCTCACTTCCCAATCACGTGCTCATCTCCAATCCTGTGTTCACTTCCCCCATCTCCTGCAACATCACTCCTCCTCCTCCTGCCAGTCTCACAGCTTCATTACTGCACACTCCTGATGTCATCTCGGGTGTTCATTTCACTTCCATCATCCTGCATTCTCACTCATTGTCACCTTCAAACCCTACCCACCCACAAAACGAGCAATGTGGCCTTTGCAAGTACTGTTACTGAGAATGAAGTGTGGATTTGGAGCAGTGTGCCAGCACATTTCTGGATTAGGGTTTCAGGTGTCAGCAGACACTGTCATACAAGAAACATCAGCAGAAAAGGTCCAGGTGAAGCACAAGACCTCAGTGAATCAAACAAACAAAAGACCAGCGAAAATAATATTTGGCAGGCAGGGTGAATTTATATCATGCAACTTTTACATTTATCATGTAATATCGTGCAAATTATTTTATCAGTGTTATAGCATCCTCTTGTGCAGTTACAATTACATTTGGAAATCCGAAATTAAGTGTGATAATCCAGAAATAAAGATTACTCAATGGCTGTAAAGAGAAAAAACAAATTATGATGTTTTGTGTGTGACCTTTCATCAGTTGAGTCAAAAAAATGGATTACTTAATGAAAAAAGTGCATGGACATGAAATTGCAAAGGAAGGACCAAGTTATCCATTAAGACTGCGATTTAGAGAATTATTCAAACCTAAAAAGAACCTGATCTCAATTTTCAGGCTGATGTTAATTGCATTTTCAAAATATCATATTTCTTTTCTCTAATTAAATTTAAACTTTTAAAAGCTGTGTATCTATGCACAAATCTGCAAGTCTAAAAACTTATTTTTGAGAACAGGTGTGTAATCTCCAATATTACCATTGTTAGCTGTGTAGGACACTGCAAACAGTCGTGCTCCAAACTCAGGATGTTCAATCTTCCGAAGGAATTGTCCGGACTGTGCGACAAAACACTGAATCCTTCCATTCTCTCGATCAGCCACACAGAGTTGGTCTAATATTGGCACAAATGTCAAGCTATGTGGAATGAAGAATTGCCCTGGTTTAGGTATCCCAGAAAGTGAGCTCTCTGCAAATAAAAATTGTTTTGGGTGTTCAAAATTAACGCAAATGTAGTAAAAATATGATCACATTCAGAAACTGAATACACGTGATAGTATTTCAATGCAATAAAATATCACAATTCTAGCACATTGTGAATTTATGTTATTTCTATTAGATCCAACCAATTAAACTGCCAATTTTCTCTATTTGTCACGAATGTATACTTGCCAACTCATCATGAGCAAGATAAAGTTATAATCTAAAGTGTAAATCAACCAATCGCAACATACATGATGTGACTGACAAACAGATAATTGACAAACATTGCTGATTGTCTCAGGTACTTGACATCTGTAATTTACCTTTAAGAGAAACAATTAAAGCCATCGATAATTTTACTTGAAGCCTTAACATTTCACAGATCAGTTCGCAATAAAACTTTAGACTACCATATCCATATTATGCGACTGGCTAAGTCACTGTTACAGTGCCATTAGTTAATAGGGACAGGATTTTTATGAACAGGAAGGATCCAAGAATTAGAACGCAAGTGGCTATCATATTCTACCAGCTATATTAAGAACAACATTGAGATTACTCTGAATATTCATAAAAATTCCCAAAATAAATCATGTGATGTAGCTCAACATGAATAAACTAAACAACAAAAATATTTCAGCCACACCAAGCAAATCAATTGAATTGCAGATTTGTAAAGTATATGCTAATAGAATCCTCAACACTTGAGTATCTCCGCTGGTCCTCACACTGCAGGCTATTGGACTATGCCTAAGATATGTACTCCAACTGCAGGATAGCTGTAAAAGGGAATGAGAGATTTCTTGAACCCATTTCTCTCAAAAGGAGAGCATGCCCACCTTACTATTTTGACCTTTTCTAAAATCAAAGTTATTCTGGATGGCAATATAAAAGACGAAATACAAAGTGGAGTTTTAACCTCCCAAGGGCAAGTATGTTGGGATAGATATGAGAAGGTAAATTTCAAAATTTCAAACTTAACTCAAATTTGCCTCCAACTATCTACTTCTGATTTAAATAAGGGATCCAGTGAACAATTCTCATGAAGCAGGTCAATCCACCAAAGTTTTTAAGGAGGTTCTGTGCTTCCATTTTAGCAAGAAATTCATTTTTAACCCACACAAGTTGGGAAAATCCAGCATTTAAAGTGCAGCATGGGAAGTTAGTTTCATTAGGTAAACGCGCTTCGAACTTTCTAGTGGATGAGAAGCAGCAGGAATATTTTCTCCAGGCCCATCAAATTTACTTCCTTACACACGCTGTGAACTTCAACTTACCATCCATCCGAACAAATATCCTTTAATTCACAGCTCCTGCAACGTGAGTCAAACTGGCTATTAGGAGGAATTCCTGCTGAACATTTTCAGTACATTCAGCTGTTGTAAGATGTAGGAGAAGTAAGTGTTTCAGCCCATCGAGTTTGCTCCAGCAATCAATGACACCATGGCTGATCTGATAACCCACAACTCCACTTTCCTGCCTTTTTCCACATAATGTTCAATTTCCTTACTGATTAAAAATCTCTGTCTTGAACGTACTAAATGACTTCTAGCCCTCTACCATAAAGAATTCTACAGATTTACGACCCTCTGGGAGAAGAAATACCTCATCTGGTTTTAAATGGAAGACCAGTTGCTCCCAGATTACACCCTCTGGCCCTAGATCCTCAATAGGAAGATTCAACCTCTCAACATCTAGTTCTGAGAAAGGGTCACTGGACCCGAAACATTAACTGATTTCTCTTCACCGATGCTGCCAGATCTGCTGAGCTTTTCCAGCAACTTCTGTTTTTGTCCCTCAGATATTATGTGGTTTAATAAGGTTGCATTTCATTCTTCTAAACTTAATGAATATTGGCCCAATGTAATCAACCACTCCTCATATGAAAATCCTCCATTTCTAGTATCAATCTTGTGAACCTTCTCCAATGCCAGTATATCTTTCTCGGATAAGGGGAACATCACCTGCTCACAATATTTGAGGTTTGTGCGAACATGAGCCTTGTGCAGTTTTTTTTAAAAATCTCAATTCCCTTTGAGATGATGGCCAACATTCCATTTGCTTTTGCTGGGCAGCACAGTGACTCAGTAGTTAGCACTGTTGCCTCTTAGTGCCGGGGATCCAGCTTTGATCTCAGCCTTAGGTGACTGTCTATATAGTGTTTGTATATTCTGAGAGTTCTGTGTGGGTTTCCTATAGGTGCTCCGGTTTCCTCCCACAGTTCAAAGATGTGAAAGTTAGGAGGATTGTGCTAAATCCTGTAGGGACTTTTCAGAATCTGACGATTCTTGGAAGATTACTATCCGTGCTTCCAATATTTTTGGTAGCTACTCACTTTTATAGCCTAGAATGCAACCCATCAGTTCCAATGGACTTTTCAGTCTTTAGCCTCATTAGTTTCTCCAGTACTTTTTCTCTAATGATAGTTATTATATTTTTTTCCTTCCCTTGATTATTTAGTATTTTTAAAATGTTATTAGTATATTTTTCCATGAGGACTGATGCAAAATATTCATTAAACTACTTTGCCATTTCCTGGTTCTCCAATATTATTTTCTCCAACCACATTCTCTAATGGGCCTATGTTCGGTTTGGTCTCTCACTTCCTCAAAGAAACTCTTACTAGCCTCTTTCATGTTACTTGCTAGCTTATCCTCAAAGTTAAGTTTACTTTCTTCCTTTTTTTGCCATCTTTGGTTTGCTTTAAAAATTACCTAATCTTTACCTCATTATACGTTCTTTCCTTACAGTCTGATACTTTCCTGAAGAAGGGCTTATGCCCGAAACGTCGATTCTCCTGTTCCCTGGATGCTGCCTGACCTGCTGCGCTTTTCCAGCAACACATTTCCAGTCTGATACTTTCCTTAACTTCCTTCATTAACCAAGGTTGGTTTATCCCCTTTCTAGAATCCTTTTTCAATGCTGGGATATATTTTAGCTCTGAGTCATAAACTATTTTCTTCGAGTCTGCCATTGTTTAGAACTCCTTTTCGAGTCCACTTGAGCCAACTCCGTCCTCATTCCTTTGGAAATACCCTTAAAATCTAACACATTTGCTTCCAACTCAAGTTTCGCATTCTCAAACTGAATGCTAAATTGCAATATTATGGACATTTTTCCAAGGGATATTTTACTGAGATCATTGAATATACTTGCCTCATTAAATATTTCTAGATTCAAAACAGCTTGTAACCACCGCACATTGTTTAAGGAAGCTGCTCAAATATATATATAGTGAACTCTTCCGAGTTGCCAATTTGAATTTCCCAATCTACAAGACTGAAGTCACACGGTTAACGTACCATCTTTTTTTATGTGCTCTCATTATCTCCTGATTTATTCATTGCCCTACAACATAGTTACAGTTATGAGTTCTATGGACTACTCCCACCAACGTATTCTTCCATTTAATTTAAAACACTGTTGCTTTCACACTCCACCACTACAGCTGTGTTTGCTGCCCTGATTAAATATTAGGTCAACAGGGTCTCTTCATGACACTTCCTGAAGTATTGTGGAGCTTGTTTTCATAGAAGATATCGACCCCCCCACGCCCCCCAAAAGAAGGGACAGCAATAATTGCAGGCCTCGCCAGCAACTGCCAAATCCCCACAAATGAATTTTTAAAAAAAATCTGTGAATGTTGCTTCAAATTCCAACATATTAATAATACAACTGAAGTCAGTAAGTTTGATAATTCAATGTTGCTTACTTAACTTTGGAATGTTGTAAAATTGCAACAGATTCAATAACATCTTTCCAGGAAGAAAATTAACCACTACTGCACTGTCCATCCTCCAATCTCTGAGTGAGCAATGCCACTTAACCCATTGTATTTTTGATTCAACGTCATCAGTTCCTGGTAAAATTGCCCTTCCTTGTATTTTGAAGGTTTTTTAGAATTGATTCTCTGCTTATAAAATTAAGTGCTTTAAAAATTCACTCTTTCAGTATCTTACCTTCTCCCCACTGCATGATAAACTTTCCGTTTGGAGAAAATTGAATAATCCTGCTGTTGCAGTAGCCATCAGCCACATAAAAGTTACCACGAACTGGATCTACTACCACATCAGTGGGCTGACAGAAATGATTGCTGTCACTTCCTGGCTGAAAGGCTTCTCCAAGAACCAATAAATAGTCACCTCTCGGTCCTAGTTTGAAAACCTATTTCATGGAATACAGGGAAAAAAAACTTGATCACAATATTAAAGAGAGTCATTTCATAGAACATACTAATTTGTAAGAAGCATGATGCCCAATTACAATTATAAACTGAAACATTTTTTATTTGTTCATTAGGTTACAAAATGGTTACAGTGCAGAAGCAGGCTATTCGGTCCATTGTGCTTACATTAAGTCATAATCCTATTCAAAGAGCCAGTGTCATCTGTCGCATTTTTCCATGTAATGGCAAGTATTTTCTTTATTTAAGTAATCATCTATTGCACTCTTGGTTGCCTCAACTGAACCTGCTTTATCAGGTTTTTAGATACTGCGTTCTGGAGTTGAATCACTTGCTGTACAAAAGCAAATGTTCTCACTATGCCTATGCTTTTTTTGGAAATTATTTCACAGTGTACCCCTCAAGCATTGCAAGATGGCACCGGATATGGCAGATCTAAATTTCCTATTTCCTATAATCGTTCTACACTCTTTAAACTTAACAGCATGCTTTACCTATTATTTACTATCTATGCTACTTAACTATGTGATCTGCCTGTATTACTCACAAGACAAAACTTTTCACTGTGCCTCGGTACACGTGACAATAAATTCAATTCAATTCTCGATCCTTTTAACACATTCTCCCTATCTGCTCTGCCCAGGCCCCTCATGATTTTTAAAACATCCATCAAATCTGTTCTCCCCAACTTCTTCAAGCTACTTTTATAACTGAAATTTCCGATCCCTAGAACTGTTCTCATAAACCTCTCCTGCAATCTCTCCAGTATATTCACAATTATTCCTTTAGTGTGGTGCCTAGAGCATTACACAATACTCCAACCATGATCTAACATTTTATAAGATCTAACTTATAAAATATCAGCATTAGCTCCCTGCTCTTTTACTCTGTGACCCAATTAATAAAGCCTAGGATAGTGTTTGCTTTATTAACTACTTGATCTACGTATCCTGCTAGGCCTAGTGACTTATGCATACATATGCCAAGGTATCTCTATTGCTGTGCACCTTTGAAAAGTGTACAGCAGAACTGTATTTTTATAATATTGTGCTGTATTTCCATGTTCTTTCCACCAAAACATATCATCTTTCACTTAGCTGCATACTCCATCTGCCAGCCACCTACCCATTTCACTAACTTTTCAAAGTCCTTTTGTAGTTTTACACAGTCTTCTTCACAGTTTACAATGTTTCCAAGGTTTGTATCATCCAGAAACTTTGAAACTGTCTCCTGCTCATTGAGATCTGGATCATTGACGTTCATCAGGAAAAAATAATAGTCTGATAACTGACCCTCCCAGAATTCAATTACAATGCTTACTGCAACCTGAAAAATATCCATTCTTTGTTTCCTACCTTCAGCAAATTTTGTACCTAAGCTGTCATTTTTCACAAAATCATCGTTGAGTTTAGGCCCTTTGGCCTATTTTGTATGTACCACCAAAATTTCAGTAATCTACTTGAGTCCCACTTTCCAGGACGAGCTCCATCATTTTGAATGTTACGACACCTCAAATGCTCATCCAAGTACTTTTTAGAGGTTCTGAGGTTACCTGCTTCAACCAGGCAATGCATTCCAGATCCTTAACACACAGTGAAAACAAAAATCAAGTATCCTCTCAACCTCCTGCCTTTCATCTTTGTGGGCGGCACGGTGGCACAGTGGTTAGCACTGCTGCCTCACAGCGCCAGAGACCCGGGTTCAATTCCCACCTCAGGCGACTGACTGTGTGGAGTTTGCACGTTCTCCCCGTGTCTGCGTGGGTTTCCTCCGGGTGCTCCGGTTTCCTCCCACAGTCCAAATATGTGCAGGGTCAGGTGAATTGGCCATACTAAATTGCCCGTAGTGTTAGGTAAGGGGTAAATGTAGGGGTATGGGTGGGTTTCGCTTTGGCGGGTCGGTGTGGACTTGTTGGGCCGAAGGGCCTGTTTCCACACTGTAATGTAATCTAATCTTAAAATTTGTGCCCCCTTGTTACTGACCCTTAACTAAGGGGAACAACTGCTTTATACCCACCCTGTCTATGCCACTCATAATTGTATAATTTTCGATCAGATTTCCCACAACTTTCTCTGTTCCGAAGAACACAGCCCCTATTTCTCCAGCCCCTCTTTATAGTTAGGATGCTCCATCCCAGGTAACAATCCTGATGAATTGCCTCTGTACCCCCTCCAGTGTAATCACATCCTTCCTACAGAATGGTGACCAGAATTGCACACAATACTCCAGCTGTGACCTAAGAAAAGTTTTGTACAGCTCCAGCATGACATCCCTGCTCTTTTATAATCTGTGCCTTGACTGAAAAACGCAAGCGTCCTGTTTGCCTTCCACAAGCAAGTTTTCTCAAAAGTCTGTTGCGTGGTCCTGTGTCAAACACCTTTTAGAAGTCCATATACACCACCTCAACAGCATTATCTTCATCAATTCTTAAACAAAAAGGAAGATAGTTAAACATTATTTTCTTTTAATAAATGTATACTATCCTGATCCTGATTTTTCATGCAATTGTTAATTCTATTTGAAATAATTATTTTGAACCGATAATAGATCTTAACAGTGAGCCCCAACATTTAGACTAACTGAAACTGAAAAAAATATTTACAGATCCCAATAGTGTGCAACATGGAGAAGATACTGGGCAGAATTTTCCCATATTTTAGCTGTGTTTCTTTTCAGTGAGATGCATGGCAGGTTATTACCGTGGCCCATGTTCACTGTGCTCACACAATCTTCTGTTCTACAGCTCATGAATTACACAACTGGCCTAGTTCAAGGTACTGTACAGCAAGAGAGACTGAAGAGCTCACTGCTCTCAGGATTGCATGAAGTTCATGTTGCTGGTGCCATCTTTAAACCCTACTTCAACAGCACATCAGTCCCTGCAGGTCAGGACCTGTCTCATTAGTTTTGACTGTGATCACAGGAGGACACGCTTACGACCTATTGCCTTTCACGATATTCTGCAGTGCACTACATTAAGATATTATATCCTGATTGAAGTCTTAAAAACTGCCTAACCTTAAGAGTCTTTCAATATTACTGCCCTGTCTCACTGACTGCCGTTTCTTCCCCAGTTGAAAAGGAGGACCTGTAAAGTGCCGGTACTTTAAGTTGGGGCCAGCTGAAAATACCAAATAACACAATGATATGCATAAGTAAAAACTTATTTATCAACAGAAAAAATTAAGGAGTGTAGAAATTCCCAAGTCCACATGAACTGTGAACTAACCAAGGGCTGCTTGAAAGTAATACAATGAAAGGAAGTCCAAACCCAACTCATTTGTCCGAGGAACAGGTTTCAATCAGAATCTGTACAACCTCTCCACCTTGATTATACTTAGCTCCATTATGCTTGTTAAATGTCCCTCCATTCCATATTCTAATCCTCATCCTCACAAAATTCCTGCAATCTCCTATTTGCTCTGCATTCAGGACATCGCCTGATTTACAGCACACTTTGTGAAGGTCAACGTATGGCAGTACAATGCCTCGTGTACGGCAAGGCCCCACTAATTATGACATATTGTTCAACATGACACGTAGGTGGTCTGTGACACCGAGCAAATCATTCAACTGCACTTCTTCACAAAGACTGAGCTGAAAACTCTGACATTACAAAAGACTGATTCCTACCTGATGAAGTGCCACATCAGTTACCCAGAAGTTATCATCTTTATCCATGCTAATACCATGGGGCAGATAGAATCTGCAAAGTCAAGAACAAAAGGTCAGGCAAGGGTTTCATGTTCAAATTATTTGAACAACAAACTTATTTAAATTTTCAGAGTATTTGTTAATATAAGCCTGCTTTTGCTTTAATTGTGCTAACATCACAGACTTAAATACATATTTAGTTAACATTCACGTTGGGTAGCACTATTTAAACCTGAGATGAAAATCCTGCTAATGAAAAGTTATAAATAGAAATAATCTGAAGAGGAGTCTTGAAGATTTCAAGTGATGGAGCTGCTTCCTTTAGCAACTTGATCCATTTTGAGATTGCTCCTGTGAAGAAAGATTGCTAATTCAGTGTCTCGGAATCATTTGGTCTTTGCGATTTGTGAAGGTGACTACCTCGTGTCTAGTCATTGCTGGACAGGTAATCAGGTAGTTGCTCCTGTCAGTTCCTACCATTCCATATTTCATACAATGTGATCAGTCTATTTTTCTTCTTCATTTGTGAGTCCCATTCCAAATTTTTGATCAAGGATGTGACACTGATGTATTTCCCATTTTGTGCAAAGTCATGCAGCAAATCTTTAGATTGTTTCAATCTTATTTTTTTTAATCTCTCACCACATTAAAGTTCTTACATACAACTCACACACTCCAAAACTGTATGATCAAATGTTTAGTAAACTACAACTGTGATATCTTTCTAAGAATAGCAAAGATTCCTCCTCAAAAACACAAGAACCCTATCTGCTTTAGATGGTACCTGCTGAATGTAGAATCCAATGAAAGCTTTTTGTTTAAAGATGAACCCCAGGTGTCCACCTATCTGCTGGACAATTTGATTAAGGAACTTACAACTATCTGTTCATGGATTCTTTTTGTTGATTTTGTCATAGCATTTTTGGCATTGAATATTATCTCCCATTGAATATTAGTGCTCTACCACTTTTGAAATTCCAGAAAACCATCTTGCAGTGAATTAACATGTTCTAGGTTCAAGTTTTCAGAAATATATTTCAAAGAAAGTTTGAAATGCGCTAAGATAAAAAATACCAGTGTGTTTTCAACTAACAACAAAGTGCTCTCAATCAACTGAAACTCTATTTTACTTTAAAGTCAGTTGGAAGTAGATTTCATAAAGAATGCAGTGTGTACTTTTGAAGTTTACAAAAAATATTTTGTTCCCATATTCTTCCTCTAAAAAAGGATGTCAAAGTAACATTATGTACAAGTCTCAGCACCCCTATTACCTTCTTATTTTGAGCCTAGATAGTGAATGTTGATAAGCTTTGAGATAATGAGCTTGAACTTGTCCTCAATTGGTGCCACATGTATATCGTTGCTTTATGAGATGCTGCATTTCAATAAGGAGCTCAAATTCTTGATTCATCTAAGCCAGCAGCAGACCCTTTGAATTGTGTGTGAATTTAGTATTTCATATCTCAAGACAAATAATGTCATACCAGGAAAACAGACCATTTTTACATTTTGAGCATCCAGTAGACATTCCAAATCTAGTGTACAAATCTTATCTCAGTCCAAATGATTGTATCACCTAACTAAACATTTTGATTTATAATGGCTAGTCTGTCTAGTTTAATACTAGACT
Organism: Chiloscyllium plagiosum; assembly: GCF_037043375.1. NCBI lineage: Eukaryota > Metazoa > Chordata > Chondrichthyes > Orectolobiformes > Hemiscylliidae > Chiloscyllium > Chiloscyllium plagiosum. The sequence goes on from NW_028270140.1 coordinate 96,647,138, forward strand.
GTAATCAATTTTAAATCATTGGAGTGAGCTGAGGACTATCAACATACATCATTCTTAACTGTAGAGCAGACATTAATACTATTTCAGCTACACTTTAATCTACTTTTCTTACTGAGTAGACTTTGGTAAATTTATTATAGTTAGTTTATTGTTGAGATTTGACTGAAAGGATTTGAACAAATCTATTGGATAACTTCTTGAGTAAGGTAGTTTTGGGAAGATCAGGGCATGACGGCAAGATACATAAACAAACAGCTAGATTACATGCCAAGAGCTATGTCTTTTCAGACTTGTAAAAATGAACAAGCTGCCAACTGAGAAGAGATCATGAGTAGACAGATGGGGCTGTAATAGGCTGGGTTGGATTTGTCCTGCTTTTTGTGTCCAGAACATACCTAGGCATTTTTCCATATAGTCTGGATAAATGCCATTGTTGAGTTGTAAAACTGGTAAGATGAAAACGTAGTAAAAATAAAAAAAGATCTTGCACATAACACCATTACTGCATTACAACAATAACAGAACATGGTTGAAAATCTGTTTTTCTTCACAGACAAGTAAATTAAAGTTCTCATCACTTTTTTTGTTGAAAACAGAATCCCTACAGTGTGGAAACAGGCCATTCATCCCATCAAGGCCACACTGATACTCTGAAGAGCATCCCACCTTTGGTACAGGGTGGGTGCATACCAATAACCCTGCATTTCCCAAGGCTAATCCACTTAGCCAGCACGTCCCTAAGCTCTACAGAGCAATTTACCATGGACAATCCACCTAACCTGCACATCTTTGGACTGGTAGGAAACCAGTCCACCAGGAGGAAACTGAAGCAGACACGAGGAGAATATGCCAATTCCACACAAACAGCTGCCCGACGATGGAATTGAACCCACATGCCTGGCACTAAGGCAACAGTGCTAACTGCTGAGGCATTGTGCTGCCCCAATTACAAAAGTTACATATAGTTACAAAAATCTGAGAAGCAATAATATAGCAATTATTCAGGATCCTGACTCCTTCAATTATGAACATCCCAGGATCAAGGTGAGATTCCTATTGATTGTGTATCTTGTGTCACTGACAGCCCCTCCCCATATGAAAGTTCCTGGAAAGTTTGCCACAGTAGTCTAGGTCTGGCAGAGGGGGAGGGTGAGTAGGTGGCACATCCCCCTCTTCCAACCAAACGAGATCAATGTGGATTTCACCAGTTTCTTCATTTCCCCTACCCCTACATTAACCCAGATCCAACTTTCCAACTCAGCCCTTGTGGCCTGTCCTAACTGTCCATCTTCCTTCCCACCTATCTGTTCCAACCTCCTCTCTGACCTATCACCTTCTCTCGTATCTTCATATACCTTGCACACACTTAACTATCTTGCCCCTCAGCCCCACCCTTATTTATTTCTCCACCCCCTTGACTCAAGCCACATTCCTGATGAAGGACTTTTGCCCGAAATGTCAATTTTCCTGCTCCTCGGATGTTGCCTGACCTGCTGTGCTTTTCCAGCACCACACTCTCTACTCATTCCCCCAATCACCTACAGAACATGTAATAGGTGCAACTCTTCAAAAAATATGATAATAGTGTTGCCCATCCTTCACAGACCCCAAAATTCATAAAATTAAACTTCAGCTTTCATTGTGTTGGGTCTTGGGAGACTGTATGTCCGGTATTGCAGTTTCAGATTGCTTACATGCTTTATTGAAAACCAATACAAATCCATACACATTTGTTTCAATTTCACAAAGTTGAATCGAGATTATCCTGTAATTATGTTTTAGAAACATTAAAATTGTTGAGAAATAAGAGTCATTGGCACTGGCTTCTTGCCTTTCAGGAAATGATTAGCATAGTTATCTATTTGGAAATATGTTTCAGTATTCCAAACAATGAACACATTACAGCAGACAGTCTAATTACAATATCAAGGCAATTTAAGACTTTGAAAAAAAGCATGTTTAGAAGGCAAGATGTTACAAACTTTAACCTGTAGCATTTGGGAAGCAGTTTCAACATCTCTAAATCTGTTCAGCTGATTATAATGACGAATATTGTGGACTAGCAACTGTGGTTTTATAACAGACAAACACTGCAAATGAAACAAAGAAGAATATGAGAAAATCCTCTGTACTTACACATTTGCTCCCACAGCATTTAACACTTTCACAGTGACTGGATCCAACATGAGAATTGTGTTGTACTGAATTGGTCCAATACCTTGAGCCTGATAGATATGCTTGTGGTCAAAAGAACTAAGTGGTGGAAAACATGAATAAATTATTACTGGCAGTAAAATGTAGCATTTACGTTTGACCATACTTAGTAGCTACCAAGCAGTTTAAGTGTACAATGCGATCACGTTACCAAACAGCTTAAGGGTCCTCAGCCAACATTCTAACTTAGTGACACGAGTAGCGTTGCTCAGGTTGAAGTAATCATAGATAGTTTGATGATACAGTAATGTAACAATAATTTGACTGAGCTTGATTTTGTAAGTTATCTTACATTTATCAAAGAAAATAAAGCATTTTTCTGGAGCATAATATTTAGGGAAGGGTGTAGTTTTAATTCTTCTCCTGTATCTTAGGGCTTAAGGCCCATTGCCATGTGCCTTTCACATTGCCAGGCCATCCCAGTGAATTACACTCAACACATATTCACAGTCTTCATGTTGGAGGCACAGCAGCCAATTTGCATGCAGCAAATACCCCTAACAATAAAATAAATAATCAGAAAATCGGTTTTTCAGAAATGGTGCGACAGAGGAGGCATCCATCTGGCCAATCATGTCCACACTGGCTCTGAAAAAGAGCATTATAAGTTACAGCCATTTATCTGCCTTGCCCATAAATCCTTGCACATTAGATGATTATTTTAATACAAAACAATGTCCTCTTGAATGCTTCAATTGAAGCTACCTCCACCACACTTCCATGCATGTGTATTCCAGACCCAAATAACTTGTCACATTCAAAAGACTTTTCACACCTTCGATTTGCTTCTATTGCAATTGTTTAAGTCTGTGCTCTCTCATTCTTGATCCTTTTACAAGCAGAAACTGTTTCTCCCAGTGCATCAAGTCAGCACCCCCCCCCCACAAATATGGTTTTGAAAACTTATCAGATCTCCTCTTAGCCCTCCCTCTCCACAAGGACAACAATCCTAACTTCGCCCATCTATCCTTGTAACTGACCTTTCACATCCCCTGAACCATTCTTGTAAACTTTTTCTACGCTCTCTCACGCATTCACATTATTCTTTTAACATGTCATCCAGAATGGAGGTTGAACAAGTGTCGTATACAAGTTCAAGACCTTACTCTTGAAGGCTAAGCCCTTATTGACAAAGCCCAGGATACTGTATGCTTAATTAAATGCTCTATCCATCTGTCCTGCCACTTTCAATGATCTATGCACATATACACCCAGTTTCTTGGACCAATTGTTCCTTGACGTGCACCCATTTTAGAATTATACCTCTTCTTCTTTGTCTGTGTTCGTCTAATCAAAATGTGTCACCTCACACTTTTCTGCACTGAACTTACCTGCCACCTGTCTACTTTATCAACTTGGCTAGATCATTATGAAGTTCAACACTGTCACACATTTTACAAAGCTTTCAAGAGTTAGAGTCACAGAGATGTACAGCATGGAAACAGACCCTTCAGTCCAACCCGTCCATGCCAACCAGATATCACAACCCAACCTAGTCCCACCTGCCAGCATCCGGCCCATATCCCTCCAAACCCTTCCTATTCATATACCCATCCAAATGCCTCTTAAATGTTGCAATTGTACCAGCCTCCACAACTTTCTCTGGCAGCTCATTCCATACACATACGAACCTGTGTGTGAAAACATTGCCCCGTAGGTCTCTTTTATATCTTTCCTCTCTCACCCTAAACCTATGCCTTCTAGTTCTGGACTCCCTGACCCCAGGGAAAAGACTTTGGCTATTTACCCTATCCTTGTCCCTCAATTTTGTAAACCTCTAGAAGGTCACCCCTCAGCCTCCGACACTGCAGGGAAAACAGCCCCAACCTGTTCAGCCTCTCCTTAAAGCTCAAATCCTTCAACCCTGGCAACATCCTTGTAAAATCTTTTCAAAACCCTTTCAAGTTTCACAACATTTTTCCGATAGGAAGGAGACCAGAATTGCACACAATATTGCAATAGTAGCCTAACCAATGTTGCGGCTGTACAGGACATGACCTCCCAACTCCTGTACTCAATTCTCTGACCAATAAAGGAAAGCATACCAAATGCCGCCTTCACTATCCTATCTACCTGCAACTCCACTTTCAAGGAGCTATGAACCTGCACTCCAAGGTCTCTTTGTTCAGCAACACTCCCTCAGACCTTACCATTAAGTGTATAAGTCCTGCTAAGATCTGCTTTCCCAAAATGCAGCACCTCGCATTTATCGGAATTAAACTCCAGCTGCCACTTCTCAGCCCATTGGCCCATCTGGTCCAGATCCTGTTGTAATCTGAGGTAATCCTCTTCGCTGTCCACTACACCTCCAATGTTGGTGTACTTCTTATGCTCGCATCCAAATCATTTATGTAAATGACAAAAAGTAGAGGACCCAGCACTGATTCTTGTGGCACTCCACTGGTCACAGGACTCCAGTCTGAAAAACAACCCTCCACCACCACCCTCAGTCTTCTACCTTTGAGCCAATTCTGTATCCAAATGGCTAGTTCTCCCTGTATTCCATGAGATGTAACCTTGCTAATCAGTCTCCCATAGGCAACCTTGTTGAATGTCTTACTGAAGTCCATATAGATCACATCTACAGCTCTGGGCTCATCAATCCTCTTTGTTAGTTCTTCAAAAAACTCAATCAAGTTTGTGAAACATGATTTCCCACGACAAAGCCATGTTGACTATCCCTAATCAGTCCTTGCCTTTCCAAATAAATGTACATTCTGTCCCTCAGGATTCCCATCCAACAACTTGCCCACCACCAACGCAAGACTCATTGGTCTATAGTTCCCTGACTTGTCCTGTACACCTTTCTTAAACATTGGCACCATGTTAGCCAACCTCCAGTCTTTCTGCACCTCACCCGTAACTATCGATAATACAAATATCTCAGCAAGAGGCCCATCAATCACTTCTCTAGCTCCCCACAAAGTTCTAGGGTACACCTGATCAGGTCCTTGAGATTTATTCACCTTTACTTGTTTCAAGACATCCAGTACTTCCTCCTCTAGAATATGGACATTTTGCAAGATGTCACCATCTATATCCCTACAGTGGGCGGCACGGTGGCACAGTGGTTAGCACTGCTGCCTCACAGCGCCAGAGACTTGGGTTCAGTTCCCGCCTCGGGCGACTGACTGTGTGGAGTTTGCACGTTCTCCCCGTGTCTGCGTGGGTTTCCTCCGGGTGCTCCGGTTTCCTCCCACAGTCCAAAGATGTGCAGGTCAGGTGAATTGGCCATGCTAAATTGCCCGTAGTATTAGGTAAGGGGTAAATGTAGGGGTATGGGTGGGTTGCGCTTCGGCGGGGCGGTGTGGACTTGTTGGGCCGAAGGGCCTGTTTCCACACTGTAAGTAATCTAATCTAATCTATATCTTCCATAACCTTTTCCACAGTAAATACTGACGCAAAATACTCATTTAGTATCTCCCCATTATCTGCAGCTCTACACAAAGGCCGCCTTGCTGATCGTTGGGGGGCCTAGTCTCTCCCTAGTTACCCTTTCGTCCTTTATGTATTTGTAAAAACTCTTTGGATTCTCCTTAATTCTATTTGCCAAAGCTTTGTCCCCTTTTTGCCCTCTTCATTGCCCTCTTAAGTATACTCCTCCTACCTTTATACTCTAAGAATTCATTCCATCTATCCTCTCTGTACCTTACATATGTTTCCTTCTTTTTCTTAACCAAACCCTCAATTTCTTTAGTCATCCAGCATTCCCTGTACCTACCAGCCTTTCCTTTCACCCGAACAGGAATGTACTTTCCCTGGAGTCTCGTTATCTCATTTCTGAAGGCTTCCCATTTTCCAACCGTCCCTTTACCTGCGAACATCTGTCTCCAATCAGCTTTTGAAAGTTCTTGCCTAATACTGCCAAAGTTGGCCTTTTTCCAATGAGAACTTCAACTTTTAGATCTGGTCTGTCCTCATCCATCATTATTTTAAATCTAATAGAATTATGGTCACTGACCCCAAAGTGCTCCCCCACTAACACCTCAGTCAGTTGCCCTGCCTTATTTCCCAAGAGTAGGTCAAGTTTTGCACCTTCTCCAGTAGGTACATCCACATACTGAATCAGAAAATTGTCTTGTACACACTTAAATTACTCACCATCTAAACCCTTAACACTATGGCAGTCCCAGTCTATGTTTTGAAAGTTAAAATCCCCTACCATAACCACCCTGTTATTCTTACAGATAGCTGAGATCTCCTTACAAGTTTGTTTCTTAATTTCCCTCTGACTATTAGGGAGTCTATAATACAATCCCAATACAATCCCTTTCTTATTTCTCAGTTCCACCCAAATAACTTACCTGGATGTATTTCTGGGAATGTCCTCCCTCAGCACAGCTGTAATGCTATCCTTTATCAAAAAGTCCACTCCCCTTCCTCTCTTGCCTCCCTTCCTATCCTTCCTGTAGCATTCGTATTCTGGAACATTAAGCTGCCAGTCCTGCCCATCCCTGAGCCATGTTTCGGTAATTGCTAATGATATCCCAGTCCCATGTTCCTAACCAAGCCCCGAGTTCATCTGCCTTCCCTGTTAGACCCCTTGCATTGAAATAAACAGAGCTTAATTTATTAGTCCTACCTTGTCTGCCTGCCCTGTTTGACTCACCTCTATTCTCAATTGTACCAGTCTCAGATTGACCTCTTCAAAATATTCACGTACAAATCAATTGTTCACATTCAACTTACTTCTCATCCCAAACATGGTTTCCTCTGTGAAAAATGACTAGGTTAGTTTTGGAATCCAGAGCAACTCCAGAAACTTGACCCAGCTCTAGTTTTTCTCCAGGCCAGTCAATTGCTTCTTCCAAGTGAGAGACTACAAATTGGAAAGAAAAATATCCATTATCAATAAACATTAGTAGCTTTATTTGTTTTAAAACCAAATCTATGTTTTTGTAACTATTTTAGGTTTCCAGATACAATTGCGCGCATTCCATGAGCACATAGGAAAAACAGGCATTACATTTTAAAAATATTGAGAACATGGTGAATTTCTGCAATGCAGTCATCAGTAATCTTTTACTTTGGGAGCTCTTTCAGCAATTCAATACTCAACATACTAACTGGTAGAGATTACTGAACTTATTGATTTTCCGTAATCCTTGGCAGCTAACACGAAGTTAAATCAAAAAATACTTCAAAGTCTAAAATGTATATCATTACGTTCTTTGAAGTTAACTTTACGTTTATGACTTTTCACAGTCAATGCAGCAACAACTGCAGAAAACTGCAGGGACAACATCTATCATTGCATATCTCCAGCACATGCAAGGTTAAAAGAAGCTTCCTTAATTTTAAATTAGTTTGCTGTCTGTACCACTAGGGGTGGCTGTCAGACAGCTGAAAAATCAAGGAAGTCTGCAAAAAATTTGGCAAAGACCATGTCTTTGACAGGAGAGGAGATGCCAGAATTAGTTTTACAACATGTTGGAGTAGCAGGCACCCACAATTCACATCTGATAGCACACTGTAACAGAAAAAGACCCTGTAAACTCCACCAGAATTTACACCAAATGATTTGCCCTAGATATTTACACCCCAACACACACACTGGGTATGCCCCATACTACTACCATAGGAGAATAAAGTTAAAAATCACAACACCAGGTTATATTCCAACAGGTTTAATTGGAAGCACTAGCTTTCACAGCGCTGCTCCTTCATCAGGTGGTTGTGTCTGGCTTGCTGTGTTCTGCCAGCATCCTGCCTATCTACTTTGGATTCCAGCACCTGCAGTTTTTCTGTCTCTGACTATGATCAAATGGCGGAGCAGAATTAAACCTGTTGGGACTATAACCTGGTGTTGCGTGATTTTTAACTTTGTACACCTTAGTCCAACACCAGCACCCCCAAACCATGACCTTAGGAGGATTATCAGTTCCTATTTGTCACATAACCTTTTAGTAGAGCTCCTGAAGAGCAGCAACAAAATAGAGCTACTACTCACTATTTATCACACGTGAACCAGAATAAATAGACACAATACCTACACAGTATGTAACAGACAACAGCGAAGATTAGCAAATTATTCTATAGAATTCTGTTTTAGATATAATTTTTTATCCCTTGATATTTTCAGAGAATTACTAAAACCATGTTTTATAACTTGCCATCTACCCATCAAAAAGAAAACTCATTGCCATTATTACAAAGTACACTGCATCAGGTTTTCATGTTAAGAAAATGCTATCGAGAATGATTGAGGAAAGAACTTGGACATATTCAGTCCAATAAGGCCTTTGTTTTAGATGTGCCTCACATTTGCTTTATATCTATGGCAGTATTCTGTATTTGAACTACAAAATTATTCTGACAGAGGTTAATAGAAGGCTTCAGCTTGTTAACCTGTCCCCTGTTATTTACATCGAATATGAAGTTACCCAGCATGTTCCTTCAGGACCAACTAATCAATAAAGCATTGCATTACACATTATCCAAGCTAAGCACTCTGTTCAGCACAAAAGGAGCTTGTTCAGTACCACTGCAGCAGAAACAGTCTCAATTTTTCTTTAGTGCCAGCTCCATATAGCCCTCAAGTCTTTGATATTTCGAGAATGTATCCATCTCCTTTTGAAATACTTCCAGTGATTTAGCCTCCACAACACACTTGGGTAGAGAATTCCATGCATTATCAGCCTCAGAATAAATCCCGTTGCATCTCAGTTTTAAGTGAGTGTCCTCTTATTCTATAACTGCATCCCCTAGTTCAAAATTCGCTCACTGATGGGAACATTTCATCAACATCTATCCTGTAATGCTCAGTCAGAACCGTGTATGATTCAATAAGATCATCCCTCGTTCTTTGAAAATCTAATCTAAGCCGTATCCTGTTTAGCTGGTCTTGATAATTCAAATCCTTCATCTTAGGAATCAGCCTACTGAATCTCTTTTGAAAAACATTCAATGCCAGTATATCCTTTCTTAAATATAGGGACGAAGACTTTACACAGTACTCCAAGTGCAGCCTCATCAACATTTTGTAGAGGGCATCCCGATTTTTTAATTTCAACCTTCGAGCAATAAAGACCAAAATTCCATTGGCAGTTCTGAAAGAAGTCACATTGGGCTTAAAAATGTTAACTCTGCTTCTGTCTCCACCAATGCTGCCTGACACAGTTTCTGCAGCATTTTCTGTTCTTATTCTAAGACTGCATCTGCTTTACTAATTATTTGCTGCACTTATATGTTAACTGTGTGTTTCATTCACAAGAACACCCAGATCCCCTTGTGCCACAATTTTTGGAGTGGTACCCCATTTAAATAATAGTCTGCTTTTTGATTCCATGAAAAGTGCTCAACTTCTTACCGAGGTTAACTCCTTTTACCAATTTTCGCCCACTCACTCAACCTGACTATATCAGTTATAAATTCCTTACATCCTCATCATAATATGCCATCCCATCCAGTTTTGTATCAACAACAAATTTGGATATATCACACACTTCTCCAAGTCATTAACATAGCTAGTAAATAATTGATACACTCTGCCCGATCTTTATAACTTATCCAACAGTTATGTCTTTCCAACCTGCAAAAGACTGACTAATTCCAACAGTTAAACAACTGATAATCTATGCTAATATATTAGTCCAATGCAATGAGCCATCTTTGGTAAACAACATTTTATGTTGCACCTTATCAAATACCTTCTTAAAATTTAAATAAACTACATCCACCGACTCAGATTCCCTTTATTCTGCTGGTTATATCCTCAAAGAATATAGCAAATTTGTCAAAGCTGATTTCTCTTTCATGTTTGGGTCCATTAAACTTTTCTAAATGTCCTTTTACTTCCTCAATAATGGACTCCATCATTTTTCCCAATGACAAATGTTATTCTAACATTTCTTGTTTCTATCTCCCTTCCTTCTCGAATATTATCATATTAGTGGTTTTCCAATCTGCTGGAATTCCAATCTGCTGGAATTCCAATCCCTCCTGGAATCCACTGAGTACAGGAATGTTCGTACCAAAGCTGCCACTACCTCTGTAGCTATTTCCTTTAAAACCCTTGTGCACTGGACCTCAGGTTCTGGCAATGTGTCTGCCTTCAGTGTGTCAAATAGTTAATTGCTGTTACGAGGGACAAGATCCTTCCTACCATTAGCATATTCCTTATCTGATATAGAGTCATAGAATTGTACAGCATGGAAAGAAACCCTTTGGTCCAACTCGTCCATGCTGACCAGATATCCTAAATTATTCTAAAGCCATTTGCCAGCAATGCTCATTACCAAGAGGGCAATTAAAAGTGAATCACATTGCTGTGGGGTCTGGAGTCACATGTAGGCCATACAGGTAGGCATGGGAACTTCTTGTCCAAATGGACATTTGTGAACCAGATAGTTTTTCAGACAATTGACATGGTTATGATTAAACTCAAAATTGGAGGTGTAGTGGACAGCGAAGATGGTTACAACAGGATCTTGACCAGATGGGCCAATGGGCTGAGAAGTGACAGATGGAGTTTAATTCAGATAAATGTGAGGTGCTGCATTTTGGGAAAGCAAATCTTGGCAGGACTTATACACTTAATGGTAAGGTCCTAGGGAGTGTTGTTGAACAAAGAGACCTTGGAGTGCAGGTTCATAGGTCCTTGAAAGTGGAGTCGCAGGCAGATAGAATATTGAAGGTGGCGTTTGGTATGCTTTCTTTTATTGGTCAGAGTATTGAGTACAGGAGTTGGGAGGTCATGTTGTGGCTGTACAGGACATTGGTTAGGCCACTGTTGGAATACTGTGTGCAATTCTGGTTCTCCTTCCTATTGGAAAGATGTTGTGAAACTTGAAAGTGTTCAGAAAAGATTTACAAGCATGTTGCCAGAGTTGGAGGATTTGAACTATATGGAGAGGCTGAACAGGCTGGGGCTGTTTTCCCTGCAGCAGAGGTTGAGGGGTGACCGTATAGAGGTTTACAAAATCGTGAGGGGCATGGATAGGATAAATAGACAAAGTCTTTTCTCTGGGGGCGGCGTGTCCCGAACTAGAGGGCATAGGTTTAGGGTGAGAGGGGAAAGATATAAAAGAGACCTACGGGGCAACATTTTCGCACAGAGGGTGATACGTGTATAGAATGAGCTGCCAGAGGAACTGGTGGAGGCTGGTACAATTGCAACATTTAAAAGGCAGTTGGATGGGTATATGAATAGGAAGGGTTTGGAGGGATATGGGCCAGGTACTGGCAGGTGGGTCTTGATTGGGTTGGGATATCTAGTCGGCATTGTCGGGTTGGACCAAAGGGTCGGGTTTTCATGATGTACATCTCTATGACTCTATGTTATTTCCAGGTTATTATTGAATTCAAATTTTACCATCTGCCGTGGCTGGATGTGAACCCAGAACATTACCATCTCTCCCATGTCCTTACCTCAACCTCTATACACCAAGCCATCACATGGGCTGCTACCACACACAACCCATTGTCAGCTATCATCGTCCCCATTAGCAACTACTTATTTCCTCAGACTGACCTTTACCCAGTCCCTTGTCTGAACAATTGTTTTTCTCTTGCTCTGGGCTCCATCTCGATCCATCATTTACTCCTCTTCCAACCTCATCTTCTGCATAAAGAAGAATCTTTTCCTAGCTACCATCTGTTCTGAAGGACAGTCACGTGACCTGAAACGTTAACTCTAGAGTTCTTTGCAAAGACACTGCCAGGCCTGAGTTTTTCCAGCAATTTTTGTTCTTCTTTCTGATTTCCAGTACCTGCAGTTCTTTTTGGTATTTATTGTTTCAAAAAAATAAAATAAAATCTGTAGGTCCACTTTGTTATGCATGATATCTTTGGGTTACGTACAGCACCATGCCCATGAAGACTAATGAAAATTTTTTTTTTTTATAAAAAGATCACCTACGTTTTCCATGTTCATTATCAATTTACCAGTTGCATCCTCCAAGGCTCCCACGCACACTTTAGTCACATTTCTTTTTTAATATATACTTGCAGAAGCTCTTGCTGTTTGTTTTTATATTTCTTGCCAATTTATGTTCATAATAAAAGTTCTCATTTATTAACTTTTCAGTCAGCCATTGCTGGTTGTTAAAAAATTCTCAATCCTCTGACCTACTACTAGTTTTCGTCACTCTGTATGCCTTAATTTTTGATTGGACTTTCTCCTTGACAACCTCATTAACCATAAGTAGTTCATCCTTCTCAATTATAGTGACCTTCTTATATGCCTCCATTATTTCCCTATTTATACATGTCATACAATGCAGCAACTCTTCAAAGGCTTATAGATGACCCATGCTCGTGGCTCCTTTCCCATCAATGGCCTCTTACACCGTTTCAAAGTACTAGAATCCACTAACTTTAATATGCTGGCCATATTGTAATGCATATATCTTAATTGCCATAAAATCCAGACTTGCTGAATATGAAGCATGAAGGTATTGGGAAGCTCCAGAAATGCAGACAAAGAACTTTGAAAATCCTTAGAAAGATGTTTTCATTGCCCTTCACTTCCATTTTCAATGTGATCAATGTATTTTCCAAGCTTGATATCCAGAGAAACAAGCCCAAAGAAGTGGGACAGTGAAAATGATGGCTAACACAGATCTGGAATATTCAGTGCTAAGCCTAATAGCTAGTCCATCCTTGAATCAGAAGGATCATGGGAAATGGCTTTCAATTTCAATTGAGACTATAATCTTTGACTTACAATAACTGGAAGAGAAACTCTCATCTGTCAATCTGATAATTTAAGCTGGAATCAATGCAGATTTTACATAATTCTAAATAATTTTAAGCTGGAATCAATGCAGATTTTACATTGTTGTCTCCTGTGATCTGCCAGCTTCATTTTATATAATTAAAATTTAAACCTATTTTCGGCACATTAATCAAATATCCCATTAAGACATTAGCTGGCTGTGGTTTTATCCTAAACAGTAGTATTAATACAAATTAAATTATAATAGCAATAAGGCAAAATTTTGACCTGAGAATATTCACTATTTCATTTACTAAATCATTTCATAACAGAGCTAAACACCATACAAAGTCACCATAATGAATTAAGTCTGTATTAATTGTGAAAAAGTCCGATTTAGGATAGGACTGTAATTTAACTGTTGTCAAAAATTCTATTCAAATCTTTAAAGATAATTTTCAATGCCTTTTTATTTTATGCTTCTTGGTTCTGTCTGTAAGCAGTTAATTCCAGCTATTATAATTCTAGGTGCGTATCTATAGCCAATGAATTGGAGTTGACTTGCATTACTTGCAGCATTCCAAGGGGTTCATTCTACAGTTTTTCTTGAAGCAGCAATTCACTTCCACTTGCTAATTCCAATAGGTGGCTCAATCAGAATTAATATAAGATCTAAATATCACACAGTCACCATATAATTTCAATGATCCTTTTTACAAACTCATTAGCGTCCATCTCTCCTATGCACAATTAAAATGACGATGGCAATACAGCAATTTGGAACACGATGTTTAAAAAATAAATTGCAGCAGGTTAGGCTTTGATTAATCTGGAATGTTTTCCACATAAAATACCAGCTTTGCTGAGATTTAAATAGTAGTGGTAGCTGAAAAATAAGATTTTGATTGAAGGTTATATAATCTTTAAATAGAATCTGACATGTATAGGATATAAATTTGACTATGTCATATAATGTCAATTTGACAAATAAGTGAAGCTTCTTGGTAGAATCACAATAAGTTGAACAATGCCATGGAAGAAAAGAGCATAAACACGGAACATTGTTCACAGGTTCATTGTTATGCGCACATATTAGTCATTTTAAAAATGACTGTAAAAGCCAGTAGCTTATTAGAAGGCAACACTGAACACATTCAATACACAGGACCCAACACATCACAAGCTTTGAAACCATCACACTAATTTTCATATAAACCTGAAGGGAATAAGATGCAAGGTTTATATATTAATGCAAAGTCAATAACTTTATTAGAGACTTACATGGATCTGTGCATGAATAAATTTTTCAAAAAACTTTTAAAGCAGCACATATCAAATAAGATAGTCTAAAGCAAATATTTTAGAAAATTGGTAAGTTGCCACAAAAATAATTAAAGTTCCAAAACATCTTTTGCAAATTCCACATTTATTACAAACTTTTGTTAAGCATTGGTATTGCATAAGCAATGTAATACTTGACTCCAAATTTATAAATTTGCATTTAATACTCTCAATTAATTCTTTAATACTCAATATTGGTAGTAAAAATTATCAGTTAATTTTCTAAATAAGCGAATAATCCCTTCAGATTTTGACGAGAGCAAAAACATGACATGGTTTCATACAGAGCCTGACCCACCTCCACGGTTTTCAATTTCTCTGCTGTTCAACCCAGATCTGGGCTGCAGAGTTGATAATTTATTGCCAGCAGGCCTTACAGTGGATTCTATCCTGTGGAATTTGTGAACTCTGTCTCTTATTAGGACGGGGTCAGATCTTTCATCAAGACTCAAAAACTCCTTCGGACCAGAAGTCAGGTCCTTTTTTTGCACCACATTAGCAATTGCAGCAACAAGGTCTGATTCTGCCTTGTGTGTAGGATTGTACTTATGTACGTGAACCACGTCTTCTCGTTCTCCCAGGAGCTTGGAAATTAGTGCATAAAAATTACCTGCATAGGGATTGCAAGGAAACAGAAGTGGAAAAAAATAAAGCAGAGCAGTGAGAAAACAGGATGTGAAAAGGTTAATAAGCTGCTAAAGATAATAGAACAGGCAGAACAGCAATAGGATAGTGACAATTATTTTAAATGTTATTAAAAGACTTATAACATTATTTATCAAACTCTTCTGACAAGAGATTAGAAATAGTTAGCTTGACTGTGACAGTCCACTGGACACTGAATGCATAATAATATCCATATTGAAAGATTAATGACTAACGCAAACCCTCCTAGGAAACATTTGAATATTAATATGATTCACTTTAGCAGTAATATTTGACCAAACAGGAACACAATATAGATACTCTTCCTTGAATCTTTCTTTTTTTGTTTTCTTTCTGCAGGAGACTATTTCCGATAGTGTTCGGAATCTATGCAACAGGTCCACAACTGTAATCCATATTAAAATGCTTAACATCTGTATATAATAACTAGTCACCAGCATGGCTGAAACTGTGAGGTAGCATGATGACTCTCAGATAAGAACTTACTGCAACCTTGTCGCACAGTAACTTGTCATTACTCAGCAAGGTGCATTTCAATATTACCCTCTGATATGAAACAAATGTATTGGGCTCAAATTATTGCAAAGGAACATAGGTGTGATTTATAGAGTCTAGGGAGTGAATTAACAAATCTGAATTGATCTTTCCAATAAACTAAACTAAACTAACTTTTTTGTTGCTATTCAACTGCTCTGTCTTTTGACCACTACAACTGTTTTCTTGAATTCTTTTAAGCTACTTGGTTTTGTGACCATGAAAACTTTAAAAAAAAAACAAATCTCAAGGAGGTTTACAATATCCCTTCACTCTAATGTCTTTCTGTTCTGTTTTGTGTTTACTTCAATACCTGAGTGTGTTAGGATATTTACCTGACAGGAGTGCTCTGAATCTCTTGTGGTTTACAGGTTATCAGTTTTGATTGCTTCAACCAGATTATATAAAAAAAGGTAATTACCTGATGCATATTATTCAAGTCCCAAAGGCTGGAATTACTCTAATTAGCTTTTGCTAAATCCAAAAAAGCATGGCTGCTCACACGTCCCTATTTGTAGGCAGAGGGGAAGAACCCATGCCTTCAAGAGGCCAGGCACAGGCAACACTGTTCCTACCTCTCAATGTGATTGTAAACACATATTGGGCACTCTGCACCACAACACTCAAGATATGATTTTCAAAGAGCAAGATCCAAGTGACCATGGGCAGCCAGGATGCATTCTGGGTCATGTAGTCTGCCCTCCAGTGCATGCACAGCCCTATTCAAGAACAATAGAAATTGCCAACACAAAGTACACTCAAGGCCCAGGAAAATTCAGCACTGGAGCTACCAGAGAAAGGTCACCCATAAATAGAATTACTGAGGAGCGGCTCATCCAATCGCAGGCTCTATCAATGAATCCTATGCTTGCTCACTATAAAATATATCAGCAGTAGGAGGTGCAAGCTATGACTGGAGCAGCAGCCAGCAGTTAGGAAAGGAAA
Organism: Chiloscyllium plagiosum; assembly: GCF_037043375.1. Lineage (NCBI taxonomy): Eukaryota > Metazoa > Chordata > Chondrichthyes > Orectolobiformes > Hemiscylliidae > Chiloscyllium > Chiloscyllium plagiosum. The sequence goes on from NW_028270140.1 coordinate 96,663,495, forward strand.
TGCTGGCAGAACGGGAGCCACTGAGGAAGATGATGTTGCCTTTTGTAGTAACAAAGCTGGAATGGGAACGAGCAGGCTTTTGCTGCATTTGGAAGGGGGCAATTTTCCCAAATCCAAGAAAAGAGGAACAGGTTGCAAGGTGTACACAAGATTGCAACTATGCCAAACAAAACTTAATCCAAAATAAGTCAGTATTTTTATGAAAAAATCAACTCTCAAGAAATGTTATCAATATAATTACCTTCACATATCGAAAAGCAACAACAAAACAGACACTGGACAGAGTTGTCTGATGTTAACTGATAAATCAAATTCAGTGGAGGCCAATCCATAAAGATTTAAAAATAAATGTCTGTGGAGATATCCACATCTGGCTCTTAGCTTCTAAACATGGCTGGTTGGGGAAGGAACACAAGTGTGGAAACACTCACCAACTAATTTGGTATCCACCATTTCAAATTCTAATTCATGAGCAATACTGACATGACAGCAGATGGCCCCCAAGAATTGGCAACTTGGTCGTTTGCTGGGTCTGGCACTGGCAGTGACAAAGCACTGATGGAAGGGTACCACTGTCCTTGGCGAAAGTCTCTGCTTTGGCCCGAGCAACGGAGAAGGTGAATTGGCCCAACAGTGAAGGCGATGGTATGAGCTGGCTCAGAACTGTGTTAATGGACTTCTCTTTAAGCTACATCGTTTAAATTTGCTCTTAAACTATAAAAATGGTGCGAGATCATTATGCAAAATGAAAACTTTTCTCTGTATATTGTGTAACAATAAATCAATCATTCACTCATTCATTCATTCCAGGCAGGAATTGAGGTTAGAGTCCTATTAAAATCACTGCAGATGACACAGAGGTTTAGTTTGGCACAAGTTTAGTTTAGTTTAGTTTCTCTTCTAGCAGCAGCTTAGGGTAGTTCAGGGAACAAATTTCCTCAGCAGAAGCATTTTTCTTCGTAAAAATTTTCAAAATAAGAGGGTCTAGTTACTTACAAATCAGCATATTATTAGAACAGCGAAAGAACAGTTTCTTAGGTTGATGAAAAGTTCATGTCTGAAGATTTAGAAAGGACTCACAAAACTGTTTCCAAGTTCACAACAGACAAACTACAAGGAGTCAGTTAAGCAAAAACTTAAGGAATTGAGATAGGAGTGTACATTCTCTGGACTGGAAACCCTATGATGGATTGTGTCAGAAAACAGGTTGACACTCTGGTTTGTTGTGCGTTTTTAGGTAATTATAATTGCCTTATTTAGCTTGGTTTGGTTCTTTATCCTTCAGTGTAATAAACTTCTGTTCTTTCATTAAAGAAAGTCTGCACCTTGTGAGAGTATGTTTCAAGGGCTGAGCCACCCAACTAATCAAATAAAACAAAAATATTCTAATCAGGTCTCATAAGATGATTTGATTTGCCCAGTAGTTCCATCAGCAAGATCACAACACCAGAAGCCTACAACCCAGGTAACCTGCAATGCACTCAGTTGATTTAGAAATGAGTCAGAAAGCTAGCAGACCTGCATTGCAGCTGGCAATAGGGAGCCAATAGCATAGTAGTATTATCGCTAGACTATTCATTGAGAAACAAAGATAATGTTCAGAGGACTCTGGTTTGAATATTGCCATCGTAGATGGTGAGATTCAAATTCAACAAAAATCTGAAATTAAAAATCTAATGATAACTGAGTTCATTGTCAATTGTCAGAAAAACCCATTTGATTCACTCATATCCTTTAAAGAAAAAAATCTGCTGCCCTTAACCGATTTAGCTGAATCCAGTACCTACAGCAATGTGGTTGACTCTTAAGTGCCCTCTGGGCATTTAGGGATGAACAATAAATGCTGGCCTCGTCAGTGTTGCCTATGTCCATGAATAAATATTTAAAAAAGGGACCTCTCATATTAAGGATCAGTGGTGCTGGAAGAGCACAGCAATTCAGGCAGCATCCGAGGACAGGCAAAATCGACGTTTCGGGCAAAAGCCCTTCATCAGGAATAAAGGCAGAGAGCCTGAAGCGTGGAGAGATAAGCTAGAGGAGGGTGGGGGTGGGGAAAGAGTGGCATAGAGTACAATAGGTCAGTGGGGAAGGAGATGAAGGTGATAGGTCAGGGAGGAGAGGGTGGAGTGGATAGGTGGAAAAGGAGCTGGGCAGGTCGGACAAGTCCGGACAGGTCAGGGGATCGAGTTTCTGGAGGTTAGAAACTAGGATGAGGTGGGGGAAGGGGAAATGAGGAAACTGTTGAAATCCACATTGATGCCCTCGGGTTGAAGTGTTCCGAGGCGGAAGATGAGGCGTTCTTCCTCCAGGCGTCTGGTGGTGAGGGAGCGGCGGTGGAGGAGGCCCAGCACCTCCATATCCTCGGCAGAGTGGGAGGGGGAGTTGAAATGTTGAGCCACTGGGCAATTTGGTTGATTGGTGCGGGTGTCCCAGAGATGTTCCCTAAAGCGCTCTGCTAGGAGGCGCCTAGTCTCCCCAATGTAGAGGAGACCACATCGGGAGCAACGGATACAATAGATGATATTAGTGGATGTGCAGGTAAAACTTTGATGGATGTGGAAAGCTCCTTTGGGGCCTTGGATAGAGGTGAGGGAGGAGGTGTGGGCGCAGGTTTTACAGTTCCTGCGGTGGCAGGGGAAAGTGCCAGGATGGGAGGGTGGGTCGTAGGGGGGCGTGGACCTGACCAGGTAGTCACGGAGGGAACGGTCTTTGCGGAAGGCGGAGAGGGGTGGGGAGGGAAATATATCCCTGGTGGTGGGGTCTGTATGGAGGTGGCGGAAATGTCGGCGGATGATTTGGTTTATGCGAAGGTTGGTAGGGTGGAAGGTGAGCACCAGGAGCGTTCTGTCCTTGTTGCGGTTGGAGGGGTTGGGCCCGAGGGCGGAAATGCGGGATGTGGATGAAATGCGTTGGAGGGCATCTTTAACCACGTGGGAAGGGAAATTGCGGTCTCTAAAGGAGGAGGCCATCTGGTGTGTTCTATGGTGGAACCGCTCCTCCTGGGAGCAGATATGGCGGAGGCGGAGGAATTGGGAATACGGGATGGCATTTTTGCAAGAGGTAGGGTGGGAAGAGGTGTAATCCAGGTAGCTGTGGGAGTCGGTGGGTTTGTAGAAGATGTCAGTGTCAAGTCGGTCGTCACTGATGGAGATGGAGAGGTCCAGGAAGGGGAGGGAGGTGTCAGAGATGGTCCAGGTAAATTTAAGGTCAGGGTGGAATGTGTTGGTGAAGTTGATGAATTGCTCAACCTCCTCGCGGGAGCACGAGGTGGCGCCAATGCAGTCATCAATGTAGCGGAGGAAGAGGTGGGGAGTGGTGCCGGTGTAATTACGGAAGATCAACTGCTCTACGTAGCCAACAAAGAGACAGGCATAGCTGGGGCCCATACGTGTGCCCATGGCTACCCCTTTGGTCTGGAGGAAGTGGGAGGATTCAAAGGAGAAATTGTTAAGGGTGAGGACCAGTTCGGCCAAACGAATGAGAGTGTCGGTGGAGGGGTACTGTTGGGAACGTCTGGAGAGGAAAAAACGGAGGGCTTGGAGGCCCTGGTCATGGCGGATGGAGGTGTAGAGGGATTGAATATCCATGGTGAAGATGAGGTGTTGGGGGCCGGGGAAACGGAAGTCTTGGAGGAGGTGGAGGGCGTGGGTGGTGTCTCGAACGTATGTGGGGAGTTCCTGGACTAGGGGGGGATAGGACAGTGTCGAGGTAGGTAGAGATGAGTTCAGTGGGGCAGGAGCATGCTGAGACAATGGGTCGGCCAGGGTGGTCAGGCTTGTGGATCTTGGGAAGGAGGTAGAACCGGGCAGTGCGGGGTTCCCGGACTATGAGGTTGGAAGCTGTGGGTGGGAGATCTCCTGAGGTGATGAGGTTCTGTATGGTCTGGGAGATGATGGTTTGGTGATGGGGGGTGGGGTCATGGTCAAGGGGGCGGTAGGAAGAGGTGTCCTCGAGTTGGCGTTTGGCTTCAGCGATGTAGAGGTCAGTGCGCCAGACTACCACTGCGCCCCCTTTGTCCGCTGGCTTGATAGTGAGGTCAGGATTGGAGCAGAGGGATTGGAGGGCTGCGCGTTGTGAGGGTGAGAGGTTGGAGTGGGGGTCGACAGGTTGAGGCGGTTAATGTCCCGGCGGCAGTTGGAAATGAAGAGGTCGAGGGCAGGTAATAGGCCAGCACGGGGTGTCCAGGTGGATGCAGTGTGTTGGAGGTGGGCGAAGGGGTCCTCGGAAGGTGGGCGGGAGTCCTGATTGTGAAAGTAAGCTCGGAGGCGGAGGCGACGGAAGAATTGTTCAATGTCACGGCGTGTATTAAATTCATTGATGCGTGGACGGACGGGGATGAAGGTGAGTCCTTTGCTGAGGACTGATCGTTCGTCCTCAGTGAGGGGGAGGTCTGGGGGGATGGTGAAAACTCGGCAGGGCTGGGAGCTGGTGTGGGTGTAGAGCTGGGAGTGGGGTCGGAGCCAGTACCTGGAGTGGGTGTGATGGTGGGGACGCCTGGAGGAAGAACGCCTCATCTTCCGCCTCGGAACACTTCAACCCCAGGGCATCAATGTGGATTTCAACAGTTTCCTCATTTCCCCTTCCCCCACCTCATCCTAGTTTCTAACCTCCAGAATCTCGATCCCCTGACCTGTCCGGACTTGTCCGACCTGCCCAGCTCCTTTTCCACCTATCCACTCCACCCTCTCCTCCCTGACCTATCACCTTCATCTCCTTCCCCACTGACCTATTGTACTCTATGCCACTCTTTCCCCACCTCCACCCTCCTCTAGCTTATCTCTCCACGCTTCAGGCTCTCTGCCTTTATTCCTGATGAAGGGCTTTTGCCCGAAACGTCGATTTTGCCTGTCCTCAGATGCTGCCTGAATTGCTGTGCTCTTCCAGCACCACTGATCCAGAATCTGGTTTCCAGCATCTGCAGTCATTGTTTTTACTTCTCATATTAAGTTCACCTTTCAGTCTTCTGTTTTTTCCCCCAAAATTATCAGTTATTTATCAGTTGACAAAGGCTTGGGAAAAAAGTTAAATAAAGAACAGATCCAGGGGCACTTGGCAAGTTGGATCCAAATTTAGTGATGAGAGAGGGTGGTGGTTGTCACTGGCAATCACATGCTCAATATGATTGTCCAACTAGGAAATTCCATGTCACTAATCATGGGTTTTGTGTGTCCTTGTGTGGTCGATCCTGGAGCCACATCTCTGACCACACAGAGGCTGTTTGTGTTACTGGAGGCCAACGTACAGTGGCAAACCACAGGAACCAGGGCTGGGTCCCTTATTGTTCAAGATATTTGTACACCTTGTATACTTATGTCAAAGTCAAATCTTTTAGACTTTTTTTTAAAAAAAGTTAAATTTATGGGGTCAACTATTATATTTTTGAAGAGCCGAAATTTATGCTACAGCCCAAAATACCATATTAGCAGAAGCTCAATTGATCTCTAAACGAAGACATAAAAACAATGAAAAATGGAATTACTGGATAAAAAATAGAAAGAAAAATTACTAAACTTTCATTTATACATACAAAATGTGAAGTAGAAATATAGTAAGCCTTTAAATTACCATTACATGGTAGATCTTTAAATTTTGCTATGCCATGAACAACAGTAAAGCTGTCATAAAATCAAAAAAAAGATCAGTAGATCAGGGTAATTATAGTGAAGCAAATGCATATAGGAAATGATGGTGTATTAAATTTTGTATCACCTAATTATACTGCTAATGCACTTAAGAAATCCGTACCTTAGTGGTGCTGTGAATTGTACATCAAAACACATAACAGCACAAAAAAAAATTCATTTCCTCATCATAACATTTATATACAGAGTAATAAATGTTGATATCTGTGAAGAACTAAGGTTGACTTTTTACATGAGATATATGGAACATTCCAGATTTTTTGGCTAAAAATAGGGGGGGGGGGGGGGGGGGGGTTGACTTTTACATAAAATTGACTTTTACTTGAGTATATATGGTAAATAAGCAGCCCAGGAAAAACATGTGGGGGTTGCTAAGTAAATTTGAGGATGACATGAAGATTGGCCATGGAAGGGGCCAGCAGTGCGGGGAAAGATCTTGAGTACAGGAGGATACAGATGTTTTGGTCAGGTGGACAGATCAGTGACAGATGGAATTTAATCCTGGAAAATGCAGGTGATGCACTTTAAAAGAAGAGACGAACAGAACTCTGAATGGCAATAAGCTCAGAATAACGCAGGGATCTTTGGGTTCTTAACTACAGATCCCTAGAGGGGTCATTTATAGCACAGATTATAAGAGTAGGGAGGTTATATCAGAGCTGTGCAAAACTTTGATACTGCCACAGTACTGTTTGCTGTTGTGGTCATTAGACCAGAGAATGCAATTGCACTGGAGTGGGTGCAAAGGAGATTCAGCAGGATGTTGCTTGCATTGGAGCCTGTTTAGCTATGAAGAGATGTCCGATTATTCAGGTATTTTTTGTTTAGAGTATAGATAATGAGGGACATGGGCAGGGTGGGTAGAAAGCAACTCGTCCCTTAGTTCAAGCTAAGTCCCTTTACTATTGCATGGCTTCTCAGGAATACATGGCACATGACAGAGGATATTAAAGGCATGAAGGTGGCATACTGATAGAATTTGAGGGTAACATGAGAGTAAGTGGGGTGGGAGCTTGGTGTGACAAAGTCTGAGATTTAGGAAAGGCCTTTAAATTATGTTGGGTAGCTGTGTGGATAACTGAGGCAGGCCACTTAACTTGGCTATCTCTGCATGCATACTTCTCAAGCACACCATCAGGGTCAAAACGCATTTCAAACAGAACTCTAACACGAAAAGGCAAAAGTCTTGGTCAAAGTCAACCATAGCTCAGATATGTAATAAAAGGGCAAAGAAATACAAATTGTGTCTTTCCAAGCTCAAACAAAAAACCATGGCCAAGGAATAAAATTAAAATTGTCTCCACTTAAAAACAGGGGAAAAAAGATTGCAGAAATGGGATCAGTTCTTATTCTTTCAAATACAATGAATTACAAACAAATGAAAGAGTAATTCCAAGCTTGAGATCATTTGTGATATTGTAGTATTCTATTCAACATCTGTTATGCAAAGTACTGACAATCCAAACTCTTGACGAAAAAACTTACTTGCCAATAACCTAAGTTAGTGGGAAGGAACTTTTTGATGGATGTATTTGCTGATTATGCAGACTTTCTTTTGTTCACAATGAGTTGTTTCAATGTTATTTTTGGTTAAACTGAACTCAAGAAGCTCACAAATTTTGAAGAGGTCCATTTGTCCCCTTGTGCCAATATCAGCTTTCCACAAAATTGTACATTCAGTCTCACTTATTTGATCTTAGTTAAAAATCACACAACACCAGGTTATAATCCAACAGATTTAATTGGAAGCACACTAGCTTTCGGAGCGACGCTTCTTCATCATCCGAATCATTATTTGCCCTTGTAAATTTTCTTTCAACAATCTATGGATTCTGATGCCATCATGTCTGTAAAACATATTCCTTCAAAGAAAATTCTCCCCTATTGTCATTTGCACTTTTTGTATGATCTCACATATGTCAAAATTTCAATTTATCACACTTTTCATCCTTCCTGTACTTACCACCCTTAAATGCTATTTTCAAGGCTAAATGTTTTGCACAGCTGTTGAAAAATTCAGTCTGGAAAATAATACTGCATTATTAATTACAGACATAAATATTTTAACCACCTTTTATTTGCAGAGTGACTGCACAGTAGAGATTTCCCAGTAACAACAGTCCCATGTGGGACATTATCCAGAGTACTAAATTTCAAAATATTAGCCCCTAACAATTCAGAGGACAAGTGTCTGGAATGATGCAAGTATTCTATACACTGAACCTGGCAACGGCTCTTGCACATTTGATGCAGAGACTACTGTTGTTCATAGTTGTTGGAGGCAAGATTAGTAAGATTGCATACAAAAATGCTCATCAAGATAATTGCCTCTCCAAGTGGAGATTAATTCTGCCCCTCAGAATCTTTTTTTCTCTAAACATTTCTCTCTCATAAATCTTAAAATCACTGGCTGAAAGTTCCCAGGTTTATCCCCACCATTCTTACACAATGCAACTACCACAACATTAGCTGTCCTGTTTAAAACCCATCTCGTTCACTAAATATTCTTTAGGGAAGGGAACTGTTAATCCTGACCTGGTCTGGATTACATGAGACTCCAGACCGACAGTAATGAGGTTGACTCTTAATTACCCTCTGGGATGGACAATAAATGTTGGCCGAGCCAGAGATGTCCTCATTCCAAGAATGAAATAAAAAGAGTACAAGTCTGCCAGAACTGTTCCAGTGTCCAGAGAAAATTCCAAAACTTAATGCCTGCACTTTCTTCCCTTGCCACCCAAAACAACTTATATCTTTCATCTGGGGCTGAAAATTTATTCAATTTTAAGCCCATTAAAACTGCTAATACCTCTTCCCTCTCAAATTTATTTTCATGTATTTCACAGTCCTCTTTCCCAATTTCAAAACCTATATTGCCCTTCTCTGTAGTGAATACAGATGCAAAATACTCATTTAAAACCTCGCCTATGTCTTCCAGCAGACTTTGCCACTTTGGCCCCTAATAACCTTTTCCTTATTATCCTCTTGGCCTTAATATTTTTATAAAATGCCTTTGGATGTTCTTTTATTTACATACCAATGTTTTACATGCTGCCTCACTTTTCTAATTTATGTTTTCTTACAGTAATCCACTGTACCTTCTATATGTCAAGGACTGCAGGTGTTTTGAGCTTTCTGTATCTACTGTAGGTTCTATTCTCTTTTTAATCCAAACCTGTACATTCCTCCACATCCAAACTTCTCAATACCTGTTGGTCCCACTCTTCAACTTTATGGGAACTGATAGGAGAATGAAAGCACACGACCATTTTTAAAAGACTAGGTAAAAACAATGACTGCAGATGCTGGAAACCAGATTCTGGATTAGAGGTGCTGGAAAAGCACAGCAGTTCAGGCAACATCTGAGGAGCAGTAAAATCGATGAAGGGTTTTTGCCCAAAACGTTGATTTTACTGCCCCTTTTTTAAAAGACACCCATTGCTCTGAAACAGAGTTTCCTGCAACAAACTGCTCTCAGTCTACTTTAGCCAAATCCTGCCTTGTCATATTAAGTCATGCTTTCCCAATTGAGAATCTTTATTTTAGGTCCATCTTTCTCCACTTCCATGAGAACTGCACGTAGTACTCCAGCTGTGGCTGAACCAAAGTTTTGAACAGCATCATGACTCTATAAATGACCTCCCTGTTCTTATAATTTTTACCACAACTGATAACGGCACCATCATGTCCTGCCACCTTCTGGAATCTGTAGACAAGCACATCAAGATTCCTCTGTTCCTGAGTTTCCTAGTGTGCTTTCATTGAGTACTCCCTTGTCTCATTACTTAACTCATCCTTGCCAACCAGATATCCTAAATTAATCTAGTCTCATTTGCCAGCACTTGCCCATATCCCTCTAAACCTTCCCGTTCACGTACCCGTCCAGATGGCTTTTAAACATTGCAATTTTGCCAGTCTCCATCACCACGCCTGGCAGCTCATTCCATACACGCACCACCCTTTGCATGAAAAAGTGGCACTTCATGTCCTTTTTAAGTCTTTCCCCTCTCACGCCAAGCCTAGTTCAGGACTCCCCCAACACAGGGAAAAGACCTTGTCTATTACTACTTCTGCTCCTATGCCTTACATTGCAGTGAGTAGAATGGAAAATACACAGTAAAATTGCAATTTTTCAACATAATTAGCTCAAATCTTGCAGAGATAACAGTAAAGCTAACAATATTTATCGTAACTTATCTGGAAATCAGATAACAGTGGCTATCCATTGCCATTAAACACATTAAATCCAGAACCTGTTATCTGAGATGCGCTGCTCCTCAAAAAGCTTCCTGAAAACAGTATTCAATATGACTCATGAGTGAAATACAGGAAAGGGGTGATACAGCATATCATCCCAATACTCACAGGACCAACATGAACTAATCTCTAATCTCTCAGGGAGTTAGGTCATGTCCATCCCAGTGGGTACCTTTCTAATAGAGTGAGGTTTTTCAACTTTTGCCAAACAGCTCCTCTTGCTCTAAAAATGATCTCTTACAAAGGCACAGTCTCATTTTTACAAATTTTCATTACCCTTGAGCAATTTAGAAAAGTTGCATTTTTTTTTCCATATCACTTTCTTTAATTCAGCCTAACTTTTCCTGTCTGTACCTCATTCAATCTTGATTGATGAAAAAAAAGTGGCACTTCATGGTTTAAACCTTTTCAATGTTTTTGTGAAAGTTGAATGATTGCCCTCTTTGTATAGATGCTCTGCTACGAGTGTCACACTACTTTAGCTTTCTAATCTATGCAAAGTACCAGTGCAAAATCTGTGCGGACAAGTATAATCTACAGGTAGCACCATTTGTTCACCACTGACAGGACAGTCTGCCACAATAAGTGTTAAAATGCAGTATGTTTTTTATATTCCATTATAATTCCATCTGTAAGCAATGCTGTCCTGATGATTGCCAGAAATGAGAGAATACATTTTAATACCTATTATCAAAGTATAGGATTGTACATACCCTGGTCAAGAACCACCTCTTCCTCTCTTTTAGGTTGCTGCAGTATGACATTTTCATCTGGGCTGTCTTTGACTAGTTTCATTGATGAAAAACATATTATACAATTATTACAATTTATTCTTTCATACACAATTTCAAAGGATTTAATGTATAATTGTATGAATACGATCAAATAAAAATGTTTAAAAACATCTATCCAACTCAAATTAGGAATAGGACCAAATAACAGAGCTCCTGAATGAAACTTCCAAGATCAGTCAGTAGAATAGGTAGTATATTCCTGTTAATTTTATTATACAGGTTGTTCTGCTATAATGCAGGTTGCATCAACATGAATTCACGATCAACAAATTGGTGATGCTGTTTGTAAAATATGAACTTTTAAAACGTGCATTAACTGTAACATGATTGCAACAACACTAAGCGCGATTTCTAAAGTGTGATTCTCCTATAATGAGGGGTTGCACAATATGTATGACTGTGCCATGTACAACTTTATACTAGGGAAACAATATATCACACGCTATATTGAAAGAAAACTCGGAAAGTTCAAGCAAATATCCAAAGCTTGAAGGCATAACATTGATGGCAAATTTATTTGGGAAGTAGGGATTGAAATTCCATGCTTAGGTTCATTTCACACACATATTAATAGACTATCCAATCCTCCAAGCAGCACAGTTCAAAATCTACTCCCCTATATCTAAAGTATGGAGAAACAATAGCCTCCAACCACTTATTTTTAGGGAAACTCCCACCATAGCACTCTTAGTGCTCTTCCCTATTAGTCCATTCTTGCAGAATATTCAATGGACATGTAGAAACAGAATAACTATGAGCTCATCTATAAAGTGGTGGCCCTGGTAACAGCGTTTTGTAATGCAATAGAAATCGAAATCTTTCAAACCAGTTGAAGAGGTGTCCTTGAATGGTTAATGAACACATAACTAAAGACCTTTAATGCCAGAATTACATACTTTCTAAAATGAAAGCTTTCCACATGTGTTTCATTCATTTGCTCTGATCTCAGTAATGGAACGGAATTGCAATTGTGATGTTCCTATAACAAAATATCTATGCTTTGGCTACAAGCTAACCATTCCATTGAGATTTAATATAATCTATTTACCTGTATGATGTCCATGTATAGCCATATCTGGGCTGACAGGAATTGGAATATTTGCCTCTGGAGGAATTTGCTTAAACAATTCAGGACTACCAGTTTGCATGCAATATGCATATGGCTTGGCATGTTTAGCATCCATGTAATACATAATATACAAGTTGCACATTTCATCTTTCGATGTTCCTCTGTTAACAAAGTAAATGATTGCTTGGTTAAAATATTCTTTCCAACAGTATCCAAAAGAAAAGCTTGACAAATTATCAGTACAGTTATATTGCGCTATATTAAAAGAAAGGAATTCACCATCTCACTTGTGCTATCAAGAGATAAAAGGTCAAATGCTAGTTGCTTTCTTTTGGAAGGTAAGTCAGAATTATTATTGGCTGCTTTTGCTGTCTTACGAATGCTAAGTTTATAATATTATTAGATTATTATGGTTTAATACTTGTTTTATTTCTAAGATAGGTAAAATAGAGAAATGAATTGGATGTGACCTGCCATGAATTCTGGCCAACCTAAGCTTGGGCGACTCTTTTGCGATGGGAGAGGTGGGTTTCAGGTAGAGTTACTGGGAGGAAAGTGCAAGTTGCTCACATTTGCAAACAATGACCATCCCAGCTATTCAGATTTGTAATCTCCAAGTTTTACACAGAAAAGAAAAAAAGAGCAAAACAGCTCAAAAAGAGAGTTAAAGAGAAGGAACTACAATCAATAAGGACAGCATAGAAAAACATGTACTTTTCCAGTGGACGATCAGGCAGAATGCAGGAATGAACATGGTCTCTGGTTAAAGACATACATACGGTTGTATTCTATGGAATCTGGAAGATTTGTCCTAGTGCAATTGATAGGGGAATGCTAGAAAGCACATACTGTTTATGCAGGCTATTGTGCATTATTTGGTTCACAGTTTCTCCAAAAGCTAAGAAAAGCCCTCTTTTGACAGTCCCTTGATGCTACAACTTGGTAAATATGGGATAACTGGGACCAGTGTTAGACTGCTGCTTGTAGAAACACATTCATAGAGTCACGGAGTTGCACAGCACGGAAACAGAGCCTTTGGTCCAACTTGTCCATGCCTTCCAGATATTCTAACCTAATCTGGCCCCATTTGCCAGCATTTGGCCCATATCCCTCTAAACCCTTCCTATTCATATACCCATCCAGATGCCTTTTAAATGTTCCAATTGCATGAGCATCCACCACTTCATCTGGCAACCCATTCCACACATGCATCACCCTCTGCATGAAAACGTTGCTCCTTAAGTCTCTTTTAGATCTTTCCCCTCTCACCCAAAACTAATGCCCTCTAGTTCTGGACTCCCCCACCCCAGGGAAAAAAATGAACTTGGCTATTTATCCTATCCACACCCCTTATGATTTTATAAACTTCAATAAGGTCACCCCTCAGCCTCCGATGCTGCAGGGAAAACAGCCCCAAGCCTATTCAGCCTCCAACCCTGGCAACAACCTTGCAAATCTTTTCTGAATCCTTTCCAGTTTCACAACATCTTTCCGATAGAAAGGAGACCAGAATTGCACGCAATATTCCAACAATGGCCTAACCAATGTCCTGTACAGCTGCAACATGACCTCTCAACTCCTGTACTCAATACTCTGACCAATAAAGGAAAGCATACCAAACACCCTCTTCACTATACTGTCTACCTGAAACTCCACTTTCAAGGACCTATGAATCTTCCATCCAAGGTCTCTTTGTTCAGCAACACTCCCTAGGACCTTACCATTAAGTGTATAAGTCCTGCTAAGATTTGCTTTCCCAAAATGCAGCAACTCGCATTTATCTAAATTAAACTCCATCTGCCACTCCTCAGTCCATTGGCCCATCTGATCAAGATACTGTTGTAATCTGACGTAACCCTCTTCGCCGTCCACTACACCTCCAATTTTAGTGTCACCTGTAAACTTGCTAACTATGCCTCATAAGCTCACGCCCAAATCATTTATATAAATGATTAAATGTAGAGGACCCAGCGTCGACCCTTGTGGCACTCCACTGGTCACAGGCCTCCACTCTGAAAAACAACCCTCCACCAGCACCCTCTTTCTTCTGCCTTTGAGCCAGTTCTGTATCCAAATGGCTAATTCTCACTGTATTCCATGAGATCTAACCTTTCTAACCAGTCTCCCATGGGGAACCTTGTCAAGTGCCTTATTGAAGTCCATATAGATCACGTCTGCCGCTCTGACTCATCAATTCTTTGTTATTACTTCAAAAAACTCAATCAAGTTTGTGAGACATGATTTCCCATGCAAAAAGCCATGTTGACTATCCCTAATCAGTCCTTGCCTTTCCAAATACATGTACATCCTGTCCCTCAGGATTCCTTCCAACAACTTGCCCACCACCGACGTCAGGCTTATCAATCTATAGTTCCCTGGCTTGTCTTTACCACCTTTCTTAAATAGTGACACCATGTTAGCTAACCTCCAGTCTTCCAACATCTCACCTGTGACTATCAATGAAACAAATATCTCAGCAAGAGGCCAAGCAATCCCTTCCCTAGCTTTCCAGAGTTCTAGAGTACACCCGATCAGGTCCTGGGGATTTGTCCACTTTTATGCATTTCAAGACATCCAGCACTTCCTCCATTTTTCAAAATGTCACCATCTATTTCCCTACATTCTACATCTAACATGTCCTTTTTCCACAGTAATCAATGATGCAAAATACTCGATTAGTATCTCCCCCATCTCCTGCGGCTCCACATTTAGGCTGCCTTGCTGATCTTCAGGAGGCTTATTCTCTCCCTAGTTACCCTTTTGTCCTTAATGTACTTGTAAAAAAAACCCTTTAGATTCTCCTTAACTGTATTTTCCAAAGCCATCTCATGTCCCCTTTTTGCCCTCCTGATGTCCTTCTTAAGTATACTCCTACTGCCTTTATACTCTCAGGATTCACTTGATCTATCCTGTCTATACCTGACATATGCTTCCCTCTTTTTCTTAAACTATCAATATGTTTAATCCTCCAGCATTCCCTATACCTACCAGCCTTTCCTTTCACACGAACAGGAATATACTGTCTCTGCACTCTCGTTATCTCATTTCTGAAGGCTTCCCATTTTCCAGCCGTCCCTTAAGTTGCGAACATCTGTCCCCAGTCAGCTTAAAGAACAAAGAAAATTTACAATACAAGGACTAGACCTTCGGCCCTCCAAGCCAATACCAATTCAAATCTCATGTTTAAACCTAATGTCCAATTCTTAAGGATCTGTATCCCTATGCTCCCCACCTACTCATGCAACTATCCAGACGACCTTAGATGAATCTACCATGCCTACCTCTACTGACAACACTTTCCAGGCACCTACCACCCTTTGTGTAAAGCACTTTCCATGTGTATTCCCCTTAAACGTTTCACCCCTCACCTTGAACGCGTGACCTCTTGTTATTGAATCCCTCACCCTGGAAAAAAGCTTATCTCTATCCACCCTGCCTATACCCCTTTTAAATTCCTGCTTAACTCTCTGTATTCTCCCTTCAGAGTCTCAGCCTTTTCCCTTCCTATGTCATTGGCTCCAATGTTCACAATGACCTCCTGCTTGGCCCTCTCCCTCTTGAGAACATTCTGCACCCTCGGAGACATCCTTGATCTTGGCACCAGCGAAGCAACACAGCATTCTGATTTTTCACTGCTGGCCACAGAAATATCTGTCTATACCACGGACTAGACAGTCCCCTAACACAATCAATCTCTTCAATCCGACGTACTCCTCATTGCATTAGAGCCAGTCCCCACCACCACCTTCTCCAGTGTACTTTTGGATGGACAACAACTGTTTGCCAGCCAGGAATGTCCATATCCCTTGACTGAACTTTAAACAAAGTAGCTTAAATTAAGCAAAATTGGGCATTGGTGTTGCTTTTAAAATTATTATTAAGCTAGGTGCTCTCTGCTAAAGTGCAATCAGTGTGTGGTGCTGGAAAAGCACAGCCGGTCAGGCAGCATCCAAGGAGCAGGGGAATCGTGTTGAGCATAAGCTATTCATCAGGTCATTGCTGATGGGCTTATGGCCGAAATG
Organism: Chiloscyllium plagiosum; assembly: GCF_037043375.1. Lineage (NCBI taxonomy): Eukaryota > Metazoa > Chordata > Chondrichthyes > Orectolobiformes > Hemiscylliidae > Chiloscyllium > Chiloscyllium plagiosum. Next base: position 96,679,279 of record NW_028270140.1, read on the forward strand.
TCAACTCTCCTGCTCCTTTGATGCTGCCTGACCGGCTGCGCTTTTCCAGCACCACACTCTGACTCTGATCTCCAGCATCTGCAGTCCTCACTTTCTCCAAGTGCAATTAATACCCCAATTTCAGATGAAGGACTTAATTAAATGACAGATCCAAACATCGATGTCTGTTTTGTGCTTTTCCACAGTGGCATTTTACTCGCCAGTTCACCAGTTGACATGCTTTGTGTGTTATGAAATTGCTTTTGTGTTCTTAGTACAAGTTAAACCTGGGCGAGAAAGTTCAGTCCAGTTATTTCAGAAGTAACTAACACACCACCAAGTAATAACTGATACTAACCAGCCTCTCGGACATTGAAAATTAACAACCATGTGGGTTCTCATTCTGTCAATAATAATAATGTTGTAGATTTTTTAAAATGTCGATTTGAATTTTACTTTTCCCTTTTCTTTTTCCCTTGGTCTCAATCAATCTTTCTTTCCACAGCTTTAGTTCTCTCTGAAAAGGATTTGATATTGCATTCACTCACTCGAATTTCGACTTCCTTAATCGTTCAATGCTCATTCCTGAATTCTTACATCTGAGCAGTTAAAAAGATACACAGCTGGTGCATTTTCACTTGGGTTACGGATGATTATTTTTCAATTTGCACTTCTAACAGTTTGTCATGCAAAACAATCAAACATCTAAATTCTAACAAAAATCAATGTTTTGCCACAGGAAAGTTTGGGTTAATTACTAGTTTTTCTCTACTCGACTACGGTGGCTTTGACACATGCATTTACAGCAGAATAAACACTCTGCTTAAACTGCTGCATGTGACACTTAACTGCATATTTAAGCAATTTTTTTGGAGGGGAGTGGAAGGAGAGGAGGTGATGAGTGGAAAAGGGCATACTGTGTGTTTGGAGAACAAAAGGTCTAACTCTGGTCATCTGTGAACAAATACTGCCCGATTTGCTGAGAATTATATTTGCAGGATCTATTATATTTTGCTTTTATTTCTTCCTGGTAACCTGGGAGGACATATATTTTGCTGAAAGACGTTTGTGTATCTGGTAATGTATTGGCATCATTATATTTGGAGTTTGTCTTAACAGATGTCATAGGATGCAGTTTCCAACTATCTCAGACAGATCCGGATACAGTGAGTCTAGAGGATTGTGAATGTTTCCTAAAAGGTTTGTCAAATTGGCTGAAGCATTTTTTGTTTTCTCTTCAGTTTGTTCAAAATAGATGGGATGTCATTATTGTTACCACGGTGAATAAGTGAATACAGTATGACATCAGACAAAACCATTGATGTATTTGTACAAGAAGCAAACAATCCACCTCCGCTCCATTAACAGATACCTGCTAGGGTTCCGACTGCTAATTAATCTCAGCACACATTTAAGAACCTTAAATTGAATGGAAATCAATTTCCCTAGATAGGATCCCTTCAATGTATGTCAGTCCATGAATGATGGAAAGAAAATTATACATATTTCATCTGTTAATGGATAATAAGCTATTCAACCGCTCAGAATAAAAAAAATCAGCAAATTAGTGTGATCCCAGAATCCTGTTGTGAAACGCTTTATTTTAACCACCCATTTTTCATTGCCTTTGCAAACATTTCAGCTTATGAAAATATATTTCTATTACATTTGACTTAAATAATTGATTTAAATCTTCCATTAATAAGTCCTTTCAGGCACATCTTGGATGACGCATGTTAAATGAGAATGACAAGCTCAAATAATGTAAACACAAAGAATTGCAGATGACGCATATCTGAAACAGAGAAGCTCAACAGCTGCACTGCGATCATTTTTGATCAAAGATGTGGGTGTGATGACTGCAATTTGAAATGTAGGTTCAATTATTTAGCAGCATATAAAAGCACCTTTGAGAGGCTTTATGGTGCAGTGGTAGTGTCGCTACTTCTGAATCACAGAATCCACACAGTGTGCAAACAGGCACTTCTGCCCAAGTCCACACCGACCCTCTGAAGACCAACCCACCCAGACCCATTCCCTTACCCTATTACTCTACATTTACTCCTGACTAATGTATCTAACCTACACATCCCTGAACACTATGGACAGTTTAGCATGGCCAATTCACATAACACATCTTTGGATTGTGGGAGGAAACCCACACAGACACGGGAAGAATGTGCAAACTCCACACAGACAGTCGCCCGAGGTTGGAATCGAACACAGGTCCCTAGCACTGTGAGGCAGCAGTGCTAACCACTAGCCAACCTCTGGGCTAGATGGCCTTGGCTCAAGTCACACATGTCATAGGATGACCAAACAGATTGATTAAAATAAATCACTAACAATAAAAGCACTGTTTAGTCACTTTAGTCCAGGGAATTGACAGATCCTGCCTTAATGCAAAGACCAATCATGATACCTTTCTCCATGTCACTTCCCTAGGCTTCCACTTAAAACATCAGTGCATCCTTTGTCAAAGCATTTTACTGGAAAGTTGTTGCCATGAATGTCATCATTGTGTGCCCACACTGCAGAACTGGAATGAATGTGCCCATTACAGATTTGGATGTAACACACCAGTTTTATTGTTGCCTTTCCCTCACCATCATGTTGATTGCCCCTTAACTGTCTCTTTTGCGGTCCCACTGCTCCTGCCTGCTCCCCTCTCCATGCATCATCTTGTGGGCCGCGTCCCTTGCTGCCCATCTTACAAATTTGCTAAGGGCATGGAATAAGGTATGAAGGACACTTTCAGCGCAGTCCACCAGCTGCCATTTTGAAGAGGTCACGACATTGAGGAAATAAGCTAAGAAAACCAGAAGACTGCTGTCACAAAGCTGGTCGTTTTTTACTAAAAGCTGTTCCTTTTCTCAAGGATACTGCGCCCTTGGTTTTTATTCAAAGGAGTAATAAAACGCTCCCGGTACAGATTAGACTGGTTTGGTTCAGAGATTCAAGGGCATTGAGGGGTCTTTTTGTTTATATGTAAACAGTTGAGACCTCAAGCCAAAGTGGTCATGTTTTAGAAGTGACCTGTATAATGAAAGGGAAGTGGTCAGCTCTCTAGCTGAGCAGTTCAGTCCAGAACTAGAGGGGAGTCCAGCAGTGGACTGTGTAAACAGGCTATCTCTCTTTCTGCTCTTTTAACTTTAACCTGTTACTGTGTTTTAAGGGGGTTTGTTTATTGGGAGTGTTGTGTATATTCGGAACAGCATAATTAAGTTGAGTTTGGATAGACTGAGTTCTGCACGAGTTCTTTATTCTGTTCTTTGTGTAACATTGTGTAATTTTGTGAATAGATTTTTGACTGTTTTAAAACCTCGTAGCCAACCTCGCTAACTTACTCTGGGTAAATTTCACTGTACACGACTGAAACAAATTGCCAAGTTATAGTCTAGACTACCTGCTTAAAAATGTTTTGAGTGGTCTGGCCTAGTCCAGAACACTGCCCAGCAGGACAACACAATACCAGAAATGTGGAAAGGTTTGTAACTTTAGATAACGGATCTAATTTTAAATCTAGACCGGAGTGAGACTGAAGGAAAGGCTTGCAAAGACAAGGTCGAAACATCACATAACCAGAGAAAAACTTGTGGAGAAATCATTGAATTGAATCTTAAAGGGGTGTGAATGACTTGTACTATGGTGAGAAGTGTGGCAGGATCATAACTTCTAAACACTGGGAGAAACTTGCTGCAACTTTTAACTAAATTAAACAAATTAACCAAAATTCAAGATACTTTGGGAGGAAATTCTCAACTACCTCCAAAGGAATTTCGAAGTAGTAGTCAACTGAGGGCACTTCAGTGATAAAACAATAAACACTGTGGACACTAACCAGGTCAGAAAAGAAATGCAGAGATCTTTCAGAGTTGATGGCTGAAAAAAACTTATTAAGATAGGGTGGGCCAGGCAACAGAGGAATTCAAAAGTAAGATGTGTATTTTAAAATGATATGTTTCTTAGCCAAGGTAAGTCAGCAAGCAAAGTGTGAACAGGACTTGTTGCAACTTAGGATACAGGTAGTAAAGCTACAATTTCATAACCAAAATCTAGCATTGCTACCTTTAAATAACCTCAAACATTCACATGTAATTATTGGTCATTAATTCTAAGGAATTTGGCCACGAAGAATAATTTTGAGTATAACGCAGCCTCAGCTTTTTAAAAAAAATTCATTCATGGGATGTGAGCATTGCCAGCAAGGCCAGCATTTATGTCCCATCCCTAGTTGCCATTGAGAAGATGGTGGTGAGCTGCCTTCCTTAACTGCTACAGCCTGTATCGTAGGTAGACCCACAATGTCTTCAGGGATAAAGTTCTAGTATTTTGATTCTGCAACACTGAAGGAATGGAGATATATATATCCAAGTCAGGATGGTGAATGGCTCGGAGAGGAATTTACATGTAGTACTGTTCCTATGTACCTGCTGTTGTTAGATGGAAGGGTTCACGAGTTGGGAAGGTGCTGTGTAAGGAACCACTGCAGTGCATCTTGTAGATAAAACATACTGATGCTACTGGTGGATGGAATGACTGTTTGTGGATGTGGTCCCAGTTAAACAGGTTGCTTTATCCTGGATGGTGTCAAACTTCCTGTGTTGTTGGAGCTGCACTCATCCAAGCAGGTGGGGAGTATTTTGTCATACTCCTGACTTGTGCCATATAGATGGTGGACAGGCTTTGGGAAGTCAGGAGATGGGTTACTCACCACAGGATTCCTAGCCTTTGATCTACTCTTGTAGCTGCAGTATTTATTTGGTTAACCCATACAGTCGATAGTGGGAAATTTAGCGATGGTAATTTACTGTCAAGGGTGATGGTTAGATTCTCTCTTCTTGGAGATAATCATTGCCAGGCACTTGTCTCAACAAAAGCTACTTGCCACTTGTTAGCCAAAGCCTAGATATTATGGAGGGGTTGCTTTCCTTGGTTGTGTGGACAAGCATAAGGCTCAGTGACCTCGAGTGATTCTGGCAATTCCTCTGATCTGACAACAATCTGAGGATGCAATTACAAAGGTACAACTTGTACACCAATCCTGCATGAGAAGAAGGAATCTTCATGGTGGCAGGTTATCTTGCACATAGAAAACTGATAAAACCTTGGCAGAGTATATGGATAAAGTTAGTTCTGTACAGAGAGCCATCCAAAAGAGAAGAGTCTGTTGATTAGGTATTCCCATTCATTTCAGTGATTGCTTCCCCACTTTACCCTTCACTCGAAATTAAACCTCAAAACATTTTCCCCTCGCAAAAACTGACACCCACACTAAATAAATTGTCTCAAAAAACTTGACTATTAAACAAGTCAGTTAAGTGGACATAGCTAGTAAACCAAATGCCCAGGGTCTTATAGAAAACATGAAAATAAGGAGAGTTTGCAATAGAGATAGAAGAGATTTGGCTGGAGAAGAAATCATCACTTCTCTATCCAGCTTTGAAAAATGGGTCATGCAACCCATGGCAATACAGTAAGAATGTGAACAGAAGCTAGATGACTGCATGGTATTGCAACTCTCCCTGGAACAAGTGGTAGCTCCACGTCAATCAACAGTTCTATTATTGAGATTCAAGTAACAGTCCTTGTTTCTGTATGTTATGAAGTTGAAAGTGTGTGAACGTGGATTTTAACAGAGAGCTTACAAGCACCTGTGTATATGACTAGATGCCAGTCCCAGAGTTTATTGGAAAATTGAAAATATGTAACATTTGGCTGTGAAATGGATATTTGAGTTTGCGTTGCTGTTTTGACAATTCAAATTTAACTGATCAGTTTAAATTATGCCCCAGGATACTAAAACCCAATCAAGTTTGAATTTGTTGTTTTGCCAACATCGAACCAATGAGACAATCCGATGTTAGGATATAAAAATATGGACATTTTGAAAACTGGAGAGAGAGCAATTGCCATCAAGGCAGAACTCCTGGAGATCTAACATCTTGCTCTCCAAGAAATTAGAAAACAATCTCTATCAAAGGTAACTTTTCATATGAAACATACCCGCAGTAAAAAGAAAGACCCAAGAAGATCCTCAACCGGAAGACATACAGGCACAGATGACGACAGTGGCTGTGTGGTTTTGAAATTAAGTTGATTAATTTTACTAAATGTCTTATTACAACAGCATATTGTTATAGAGTTGGAGGCAGATAGTAAACAGTTAAGAGAAAGGGGGGCTTTAAGTTATGAATAGTTCTTGCTTAATGAGCGTTTCTTGATTTTAAAAAATAAATTGATGTTATTTTCTTTAAATAGTGGAATTTTAGAGTTTGCTGCCACTCACTGACAGATTATGAGGAGAGGAGAGCTTTTCCGAGCATTTGGCTTAAGTAACAGAGGGGTTCACCTCCAGTGTCGTAACATGCACTACAGAAACCATATGCTTAAAAACGTTTATTGCTAAAGGTTTGGAACACAAGTGCAAAGACTTTGTTTCTTTCAATAATGTACTTTCCAGTCATATGGACAACATGCAGCAATATATTCTATTTAAGCCATGAGGGGGTTGCTTAGCTCAGTTGGTTGGATGGCTGCTTGGGGTGCAGATGCCAACAGCGCAGGTTCAATTTCTATACCAGATAAAGTCACCACTCTGATTTCTCAACTTCGCCCTTCCCCTCAGGCATGGTGACCTTCAGGTGAAATTCACTACCAGCTGTCTCTCAAATGAGAGAGCACCCTCTCTGGGAATTTGAAGACTTTACTTTTCATAAGCCATGGCAATTTGAATAATATTATTAAATCAATTTACCACTGAAGAATCAAAAATATTAAATATTTTTATAAAACACACTGAAATACTATGTCTTTACTATTTTTTATTTTATTTTATTTTACGAAGAAAGGTTGAGATAGAGATGCAAAACTGTCTGCTGAAAGCCAATAGAGTAAACACCTTACATGGCCATGGATTTTTATTTTTTTGAAAAGGGTGGAACAATAGAAGCAGCCTGAATGGTGGGGTCACGCTCCCACAAAACCAGGATTTTTAGTTTCTCCAGTTGCTGGGGTCTTGAAGCTGGATGTTGAAGCTTTTATTCCTCTCTTACAGCTAAAAACTGGGAGTTTCTTCCTGCTGCTAAAACTGCATGTGAGATAACCTGTTTTACTGAATTTGGCTTTGCCATGGGTGTACATATGGGATTTTATTATATTGGAACAGTCAGTTAGTGGTAGTTAATACATGCATTATTTTGTTAAACATTTTTATTGTTATAGTTAATCCAATTCATTTCTTTTTTATGTTTTAATAAAGTGTGTTCTGCTTAATATCGAGTAGTTTGACCAATTGAATTGTATCTGGAACACGAGACCTTATACTTACCTTTAAAATAAGAAAACGGTTAGGGTACAGGCAGTCTACTAAATATATTTTGACAGGTTTTGTCTGGTCCGTAACACTCGACAAATAAAACTTTAAAAATGCTATGTCACTTATCAAACACGTCAATTTAAGACTTACCCTATCAGTGTAACAGTTGTCCTTCCTTTTCCTGTGAACACACATCTAGCTGTTATGGTGTCGCCATATTTAATATCCATTGGGTGTTCCAAATGATAGAAAGCCTGAGAAGAACATACAACGTTCCAAAAAGACAGGTTAGAAAATTGCATGGCAATCATTTTAAGTAAATAGCTTTTAAAGACAATGACCCAGAATTTGCCACAAATAACTCTTTGCATTATTAATATATAATGCAGTAACTTGTAGCACGGAAAATATGGTCCAATTTACAATTTAGAAATTGTAATAATTTGCTGATTCCTGCTATTACCCTCAAGAAATGGCAACTTGCCATTGACCTTTCCATGAGTTTCAAGTTGTTGCTGTCTTTAGATTAATTAGATCTGCTAATTAATTTGACGTCAAGATTCATATTCTTGAAATACCAATCAACCATTTGAATACAGAAAGGGAATAACTTTTCTTTTAAAAACAGGGAACAAATAGCTCAAGAGTTTTCAAAGTTTATATGTATTCTTCTTTACTCTACCCTTTGACTTCATTCTCCCTTAATCCAATCTCTTCCCTTTATTACTTCATGATTTGAATCACAGTCAGCCTCCTTTTCTGTCATTACTTGCTTCCTTTCACAATCAAGTATCATTTATGAGATGGATTAGTGACTCTATTGTTAGCAAGCTCTTAATTGTCCTGCTGCCGTCATAGCAGCATCAACTCTCAGGATACAAAACTTTTAATTTAAGAGAAGTCCAGTAAATTTAACCACTAAGTATTCTACCCGAGCAAGATTCGAGCCCATTTTTTTTGACCGCATGGAAGTTCTTTTGGGGTAGAAGTGACCTATATAAGGAGGACGGATTACACCTAAATTGGAAGGGGACTAATATACTGGCAGGGAGATTTACTGGAGCTGCTCAGGAGTATTTAAACTAGTAAAGTAGGGGGGTGGGACCCAGGGAGATACTGAGGAAAGAGATCAATCTGACACTGGTACAGTTGAGAACAAATGAGAGACAGTCAGGGCAGGCAGGAGGAAAGCAGAGAACAAGGTAGGACTGATGAATTAAACTGCATTTATTTCAATGCAAGAGGCCTAATGGGGAAGGCAGATAAACTCAGGGCATGGATAGGAACATGGGACTGGGATATCATAACAATTACAGGAACATGGCTCAGGGATGGATAGGACTGGCAGCTAACTGTTCCAGGAAACAAATACTACAGGAAAGATAGAAAGGGACGCAAGAGGGGGAGTGGCGTTGTTGACAAGGGATAGCATTACAGATGTACTGAGAGAGGATATTCCCAGAAATATATCCAGGGAAGTTATTTGGGTGGAACGGAGAAATAAGAAAGGCAGAGGGAAATTGAGAAACAGATTTGTAAGGAGATTTCAGTTATCTATAAAAATAATAGGTTATGGTAGGGGATTTTAACTTTCAAAACATTGACTGGGATTGCCATATAGTGTTACGGGTTTAAATGGAGAGGAATTTGTTAAGAGTGTACAAGAAAATATTCTGATTCAGTATGTGGATGCACCTACTAGGGAAGGTGCAAAACTTGACCCACTCTTGGGAAATAAGGCAGGGCAAGTGGCTTGAGGAGCCCTTTGGGGCCAGTAACCACAATTCTATTAGTTTTAAAATAGTGATGGAAAAGGATAGACCATATCTAAAAGTTGAAGTTCTAAATTGGAAAAAGGCCAATTTTGACAGTATTAAGCAAGAACTTTCAAAAGCTGATGGGGGCAGATATTTGTGGGTAAAGGGATAGCTAGAAAATGGGAAGCCTTCAGAAACGAGATAACCATAAGACATAGGAGTGGAAGGAAGGCCATTCCACCCATCGAGTCCACTCCACCATTCAATCATGGCTGATGGGCATTTCAACTTCACTTACCCGCATTCTCTCCGAAGCCCTTAATTCCTTGTGACATAAAGAATTTATCAATCACTGCCTTGAAGACATTTCGCGTCCCGGTCTCCACTGCACTCTGTGGCAATGAATCCCACAGGCCCACCACTCTCTGGCTGAAGAAATGTCTCCACATTTCTGTTCTAAATTTACCCCCTCTAATTCTAAGGCTGTGTCCATGGGTCCTACTCTCCTCGCCTATCGGAAACAATTTCTTAGCGTCCACCCTTTCCAAGCCACGTATTATCTTGTAAGTTTCTATTAGATCTCCCCTTAATCTTCTAAACTCCAATGAATACAATCCCAGGATCCTCGTATGTTAGACCTACCATTCCAGGGATCATCTGTGTGAATCTCTGCTGGACACGCTCCAGTGCCAGTATGTCCTTCCTGAGGTGTGGGGACCAAAACTGGACACAGTACTCCAAATGGGACCTAACCAGAGCTTTATAATGTCTCAGTAGCACAACAGTTCTTCTTGAGATAAATGACAACATTGCATTCACTTTCTTAATCACGGACTCAACCTGCATGTTTACCTTTAGAGAATCCTCGACTAGCACTCCCAGATCCCTTTATGCTTTGGCTTTATGAATTTTCTCACCATTTAGAAAGTAGTCCATGCTTGTATTCTTTTTTCCAAAGTGCAAGACCTCGCATTTGCTCACATTGAATTCCATCAGCCATTTCCTGGACCACTCTCCCAAACGGTCTAGATCCTTCTGCAGCCTCCCCACTTCCTCAGTACTACCTGCCTGCCCACCTAACTTCGTAACATCATCGGCAAACTTTGCTAGAATGCCCCCAGTTCCTTCATCCAGATCATTAATATATAACGTGAACAGCTGCGGCCCCAACACTGAACCCTGCGGGACACCGCTTGTCACCGGTCGAGAGTCCAGAGAAAGTATATTCCTGTTCGGGTGAAAAGAAAGGCTGGTAGGTATAGGGAATCCTTCATGACTAAAGAAATTGAGTGTTTGGTTAAGAAAAAAAAGGAAGCATATGTCAGGTATAGAAAGGATAAATAAAGTGCATCCTTAGTAGAGTATAAAGGCTGTAGGAGTATACTTAAGAGGGACATCAGGAGGGCAAAAAAGGGACAAGAGATAGCTTTGGCAAATAGAGTGAAGGAGAATCCAAAGGGTTTTTACAAATACATTAAGGACAAAAGGGTAACTATGGAGAGAATAGGGCCCCTCAAAGATCAGCAAGGTGGCCTTTGTGTGGAGCCGCAGGAGATGGGGCAGATACTAAATGAGTATTTTGCATCTTTATTTACTGTGGAAAAGTACATGGAAGATATAGAATGTAGGGAAATAGATGGTGACATCTTGAAAAATGTCCATATTACAGCAGAGGAATGCTGGATGTCTTCAAATGCATAAAAGTGGATAAAACCCTACGGACCTGTTCAGGTGTACCCTAGAGCTCTAAGGGAAACTAGAGAGGTTACTGAGATATTTGCATCATCGATAGTCACAGGTGAGGTGCCGGAAGACTGGAGGTTGGCTAACCTGGTGCCACTGTTTAAGAAAGGTGGTAAGGACAAGCCAGGAAACTAAAGACCAGTGAGCCTGACGTCTGTGGTGGGCTTGTTGGAGGAAATCCTAAGGGACAAGATGTACATGTATTTGGAAAGGCAAGGACTAATTAATGATATTCAACATGGCTTTGTGCGTGAGATATCATGTCTCACAAACTTGATTGAGTTTTTTGAAGTAGTAAAGAGGATTGATGAGAGCAGAGCGGTAGATGTGATGTACGTGGACTTCAGTAAGGGGTTCGACAAGGTTCCGCATGGGAGACTGGTTAGCAAGGTTAGATCGCATGGAATACAGGGAGAACTAGCCATTTGGATACAGAACTGGCTCAAAGGCAGAAGACAGAGGGTGGTAGTGGAGGGTTGTTTTTCAGACTGAAGGCCTGTGAAAAGTGGATTGCCACAAGGATCGGTGCTGGGTCTACTAATTTTCATCATTTAAATAAATGATTTGGATGTGAGCATAAGACGTATTGTTAGTAAGTTTGCAGATGACACCAAAATTGGAGGTGTAGTGGACAGCAAAGAAGGTAATCTTAGATTACAATGGGATCTTGATCAGATGGGCCAATGGGCTGAGGAGTGGCAGATGGAGTTTAATTTAGATAAATGTGAGGTACTGCATTTTGGGAAAGCAAATCTTAGCAGGACTTATACACTTAATGGTAAGGTCCTTGGGAGTGCAGGTTCATAGCTCCTTGAAAGTGGAGTCGCAGGTAGATAGGATAGTGAAGGCAGCGTTTGGTATGCTTTCCTTTATTGGTCAGAGTATAGCGTACAGGAATTGGGAGGTCATGTTGCAGCTGAACAGGACATTGGTTAGGCCACTGTTGGAATATTGCGTGCAATTCTGGTCTCCTTCCTATCGGAACGATGTTATGAAACTTGTAAGGGTTCAGAAAAGATTTACAAGGATTTTGCCAGGATTGGAGGCTTTGAACTATAGGGAGAGGCTGAATAGACTCTGAGTGTTTTCCCTGGAGCGTCGGAGGCTGAGGGGTGACCTTATAGAGGTTTATAAAATCATGAAGGGCATTGATAGGACAAATAGATAAATAGATACATTTTCCCTGGGGTGGGGGAGTCCAGAACTAGAGGGCATAGGTTTAGGGTGAGGGGGAAAAGATATAAAAAAAGACCTATGGGGCAGGTTTTTCACGCAGAGGGTGGTACGTGTATGGAATGAGCTGCCAGAGAAAGTGGAGGAGGCTGGTACATTTGCAACATTTAACAGGCATCTGGATGGATATGCGAATAGGAAGGGTTTGGAGGGATATGGGCCAGGTACTGGTAGGTGGGATTAGATTGGGTTGGGATACCTGGTCGGCATGGATGAGTTGGACGAAGGTGTTTCCATACTGTACATCTCTTTGACTCTGTACTGAGGAACAAACATACCTGCGGCATTTGTGGACTTTGTCGACCTATTAACGTCCATTTTCCATCCCTTACTCTGTATCCACTAACCACTTGACCTAAAATGACAGAAATCAACATTGAATGCAAGTTATTGGCATACCTCAAGGGAAAAAATGCATTGAAACATAAATATTGAACATTTGTTGTACTCAGGGCACAAAAGGGCATTGTTGGAAACTATGACAAAAGGTCATCAATTACAAATTGCATACCAGGTTAACATGTGCAGTCAGCTGAGACCAAAACATTTGGGTCACTCTAACATATCACTTTTTCCACCATATATTGATGAAAATACATTTCTACATTTAGAAACAAAACTGCAGATTTGAACAGACTCATGTTTTTTCCCCAGACATCAATTGCTGTCAGAGAGGTTAGGGACAATTATATGTTTATTTTAGGTATTCAATGCAGTTCAGCTAATTTCTTTGATGTTGAAATTGTCTTTTCATTGTCAATGCTGAAATGTATATTCTGCATTTTCAGAAGAGTGCATTTAAAAGAATGCATAAGCATATATCATCAGCAATATTTCTAGTATAAGATATTACATGTACAACTTTAAGATTGACAACTTGAAACAAGGACGTTAAAATATTTTCCGACTTGCTTGATCTGCGTTAACTAAGACGACTCAATTTTTATAGTTCCAAATTTTTTAACTTTATCTGAAAAAGCATGTTCTTAATATATTATTGACACTATTTCACATATAATGAACATATTCTAAAAAAATTTCTGATTACACAAATTTAAATTTTCATTGTTGCTTGTAAAGCACAATTGCACAATCAAACTTAAGTTTCAGCCAAGCATTCCATCAACAAGTCATACTCAATCACCCTTACACGTAAATAGTATTTAAGTCCATACATCAGATTCAACCATTCAAATTACCTAATTGAAAGGTTGAACACTTAACTCTACTTCTGTGAACATCAGGTCATAATTAGTCAACAATGGGCATGGCAAAGCTGTTTATATCGCAATGTTAGCTTTCTTTCTTCTCAACGTAATAACCAAATTTTGAGTCCCGTACCTCAAAGTGTGCCTCAGAATGATTAAAACCTCCTTTAACTGTCACCTTTCAATTTTTCCCATTATCGTTTTGTGCATTACATTATATCTTGTGTCCAACCTATTTTCTACATTGCACCATAACTTGAAAAATAATCAATTTGTACCCTAACACTACTTGGGCTGATGTCCAGAATAAATACATTTTTTTAATATGGTTTCACAGCAAGTATCTCTAATGCATTTAAGAGTCTAATTTTTAAAAATACATTGTTAGCATGTCATATAACCAGCCAAAACTTGACAAAAATAATGAGATGGTGGTCCTGTAACTATCTGAAATTAAACTGAAGTGCTGTCAGGCTGACAAAGGGTGCAGGGCATTTCTTACAGTTTGGGAGGAGACTTACAGACGCAAACTAGTATTTCTCAAATATCTGATCAGTAATTGTGTAGTTTTCAATTGATCCATTATGTCATACTTCTCACAAAGTGAATTGTTCAAAAGTTTTGCGAAGGCACAAACATTTGACAGTGGACAATTAGTGTAAAACAGCATTTTTATTTAAGGGAAAGAAAAAAAATTTGGATGGAGTTTCTTCAAATTACAACTTTGTTGGGTCCATCAGCAAATTTTCCTCATTGCTCAACATGTATTGGAATTCTAAGTTCACATTAATCATACCTTGTATACTTACGCTCAAAAACTTTTCATAAGGTAGTAGATAATGGTTTCAGGAATACCCAAGTTACATTTTATGCTAGGTAATGAAATATTTTCTATGCAGAAAGACTACTCAAATAAATGATCTATGGTGAATAGCATAATTTTAAAACGTGCCTCAAATTCATAGCCCAATCTGTTGGAATGTCAATATGAACACAGACAAACTGGGTTGGGGCTTTGCAGTTGAGGTAGTCACTAGTTTAAAAGATGCAGGACTCGCCATAATGAGTACTCTACTTGTCCAATTTTCAAAGGGATCCAATAGTATCCTAATTCAGATCAATGATACTAATAATAATTGATTATAAGGCCTGTTGCTGATTTCAGAATAGAATCCTATCCTGGATCGCTGAAGGACAGAACTACTTTGAGGCAAATTATTCAAAAGCAGACTGTCATGAAGTACAATTTCAAGGAGAGAGAGAAAAAAACCCACTCCCCTTACACTCCCAATTAGCACTTCATCCAAAATTTGATGTTGCCACTATGAAGGTAATTGAGACATGTCCCTTGGAAGCTTCACCCTGACATGGAAGATTCTGGCAGGCTTACTGATAGAGGTCACTGGCAATCTCCTCTTGATACCTGTGTAACAGATTTTCAGGACCCAAATAAATTATCTAATTTTACCAAAGTTTTACTTTCAGTTGTCCACTTTCACTACTGGAAATTGCCTATTCTGTATTTATAATGAGTTTATGATGGAAATTGATTGCTTAAAGATGTAGTGCTTTTACAGCATCCATCAATAATGGTGCTACAATGTCTTAGTTTTGTGCATCTCAGCTCCTCAGGCTGTTTAACAGACATTTCCATTCCATCAATCCTAATTCTCTACGAACTACATAAGCATTACCTCATTCAGATGCAAAAAAGGAATGATATTTCTGAAATTAACAAAGTTACTTAATATCATATGGTTATATGATTATTTTGCCTTAAAAATTTGCCTATAACAGATGTTATAATTCAAATCTTAGAAAGAAGTTTTGTAATCAATTGCTGGGTCCACTATTTTTCACCATTTATATAAATGATTTGGACGTGAGCATAAGAGGTATAGTTAGTAAGTTTACAGATGACATCAAAATTGGAGGTGTAGCAGACAGCGAAGGTTACCTCAGATTACAATGGGATCTTGATCAGATGGGCCAATTGGCTGAGAAGTGGCAGACGGAGTTTAATTTAGATAAATGCGAGGTGCTGCATGTTGGGAAGCAAATCTTAGCAGGACTTATACACTTAATGGTAAGGTCCTCGGGAATGTGGCTGAACAAAGAGACCTTGGAGTGCAGGTTCATAGCTCCTTGAAAGTGGAGTTGTGGGTAGATAAAATAGTGAAGGCGGCGTTTGGTGCGCTTTCCTTTATTGGTCAGAGTTTTGAGTACAGGAGTTGGGAGGTCATGTTGCGGCTGTACAGGACACTGGTTAGGCCACTGTTGGAATACTGTGTGCAATGCTGGTCTCCTTCCTACTGGAAAGATGTTATGCAACTTGAAAGGGTTCAGAAAAGATTTACAAGGATGTTGCCAGGGTTGGAGGATTTGAGCTGTCGGGAGAAGTTGACGAGGCTCGGGTTGTTTACCCTGGAGCTTTGGAAGCTGAGGGGTGACCTCATAGAAGTTTATAAAATCATGAAGGGCAAGGATAGGATAAATAGTTAATCTTTTCCCTGGAGTGGTGGAGTCCAGAACTAGAGGGCATAGGTTTAGGTTGAGAGGGGAAAGATATAAAAGAGACTAATGGGGCAACTTTTTTATGCAGAGGGTGGTACATTTATGGAACGAGCTGCCAGATAAGTGGTGGAGGCTGGTACAATTGCAACATTTAAGAAGCATTTGGATGGGTATATGAATAGGAAGGGTTTGGAGGATATGGGCCAGGTGCTGGCAGGTGGGACTAGATTGGGTTGGGATATCTGGTCGGCAAAGACAGGTTAGACAGAAGGGTCTGATTCCGTGCTGTGCATTTCTCTGACTCTATAACTTATTATTATTGTAGTCAGTTGAACTTGGATGCCTGTACCATGTACAAACTTGGTGATGACATGTTTAGTCCCCTGAAATTCACCATTAAATTTCAAAAATTAGTACGTTAATTAACAGCCTCCAAGACAGGAACATTTGCAACAATATGCTGCAATGACAGTCATTAACAAAACAAAAAGATTTAAAATAACAATAAACCCAGATGATTACATTCGCTAAAGAAACATGATTCATGTGTTATTTTCAATAGGAAAAGTCATCTACGGAGTGCAATGACAACTGCATTGTGTGCGACATGAAACAAGGTATCGTTAGGCTTTGCTCTCATATCCTTGGAGTTTCACAACTGAAATTTACTAATTTCCTTTTTTGCATCTGTTAAATATTTGCTTTAATTTATGGATATAAATTCTTATGATTTGCAGCAAAAGACGATTTGATGGATGGAATCACCTTTACATATTCCATGACTACATAAAAATACCGGAAGGCTGACATAAAACACAATGCCAATGTTTTGAGACGGTTTCAAATTTTATGGCATTTTAAGAAATGTTCTCAGAAAATTCAAGAAAGGTAATTATTTAAGAATACACTGTTCTTACCTAATTGATGAGTATGAGTTCTGAAAGCAAATGGATGTATTGTAGCTTGTTTATACAAACAAGCAATATCTGCATTTACAACTGAAAGAAAAAATACTTATGAGCAATAGATAACATTAAGAAAAAAATCACAACACAGAAACAGGCTATTCAGACCATATGGTTAATATCAGTTTTTATGTTCCTCAAATCTTCTCCTCCCTTTCATCATATCACCATGCAAGTCTTTTTTTACCCCCACAACTTGTTCATCCAGCTATAATTTCAGGGTATTCATGTTATTCACATCAAACACTTCATTTAGGAAGAAAGCTCCACATTCTTATTGTTCTTTAGTCAATAACAGTCTCCTGAATTTATTCTCGATCATTATGGATCATTTCATATTTGGAACCCATAATTTTGGCTTAATTAAAAATTGGGAACTTCTCTACATTACCTTAAAACAACACATTTTGTTGAACCTTATCATCCTGCACTCAAGGGCAATTCACAAGAATACCATTTAAGATTGAAAATTAACATTTTCTGTATGAATATATGGATTTTAGCACCAGTATCCAACATTAGATGTTATTCCTAAATTGATCAACATGTGCTGGATAATCCACAATGTGTGGATAATAATGCTGACAATCAATTTAGGATTGCCCACAGGGTTCACAATGTGTAATACTTGCATGTACTGGAAGATAATAGTCTTTCTTTCTGCAAAGAAGAGTTCTTTGCACTATGTACACACACCCTACTTGTTTCAACTCAGTAAAATACTCAGCCCTTTGTTGGTTCACTTCAGAGCAATGCCTTGACCTGAGTCAACTTTTTGCCTTTAAAGTTAAATAAGACTGGAATGCAGCAGTCAAAAATCATTAACTGGTACATTGTCCATGTAATGCCTCTACCAGAGTCTATTTGCCAATCAATACCCACTTTCCACTCATACTGATTAAATGTTGAGTTTCCCCTAAATTTTATTCTTGCAATTGTCCTAATGAAAAGCTTTGATAAACTTTGTTTTTCGCCAGCAATATTGAAGTTCTGTACGACCAATTATTTACTTTATTCTTGTTTTTGTAAATCACAAAACAAGGTTCTGTGGCCGGTTGGTGGGATCCAGAGTGAAATGTAAAGCCACAACAAGATCTAAGATTTCATTAAGGTTTCTGATGTACTCACCTGATTAACTAACTCGTTTCTCTTCATATAAACATTTCAGGGTTTCTAGCATTTTCTGGATTTGTTTCAGATTTGTAGCACATTCTTGAGCATGCAATTGAAGCTTATTACTGGTCCTTTTATTTTAATTCTCATTTCGTATCTAATAGCAGAGTTATTTAACTAGACTAACTGATAAATTGTACAGGTATGATAGCTTTTAAAAGCTGTCATTTATCTGAGGAAAAATAAACTACTTAAGCCTGACTTTTTTTCAAAAACACCCTTAAAAGCCCTCATTAAAACTCTCTCTACTTTTGCACATTGAAATATGAATGTCAACTAAATTCTAAGAAAGGTATAAGCTATGAAATGAAAAATAAATTAAACAACGTATATTTTTGGTCTAATTTGATTAATTCCAGTAAAACATATGAGGGTTATTAAAGATACTAGCCTTCCTACAAATTAAACTTCAGAAATAACTTTCTGCTTACAGATATCAGCAATTTACTTTTCTAATTGTTTGTTCTAATATATTGTTTCATAATATATTATACGAAATCCTAAACATGATAAATTTTCAAGTTATTTTAGATATAAATTAGCTGAATCAAGGCAAACAATATAAACTATTCCAGTATGTGTACAGTAATGGTTTTAAAGCCTCTGAGAAGATCAAATACTATTTCAATCCCATGGAATTCTGGGATAGTGTATGTTGGGATCACACTTCAATTCCACCCATTTATATTAATTCAGGATTCCTAGATTACAGTTATTGCTGGCAAGTTGTATTTATTACCTACTGATAATTATTAGAGAAGGTGGCGATCATTCTTAAACTCCAATACTTCCTTTAATAATAGTGTTTCCATGATAGAATTAGTTAAGGAATTGCAGCATTTGGATCAAACTGCAAGCCAAATTTGTCAGAGTACTGATGTTTCTCAGACATCTTACCAACAACTTGATTTCAAACAATTACTGTTTGCAGCAATAAAGTGTATCTACATTTAAGAATACAGCAATAGGAAGATATGATATATTACACTATTTTCAGGAACCCATTTCTTGATCTTGTCAATTTTCCCACGGAGTGCAAAGGACTGGCTTTGTGGATAAATTATATATACCAGTGTTCTGCTCTCAATACTGTAGTTCATATTTAAATTTATACTGCGCTGAAATGATGAGTCATAGGATTTAATTCACACAATAGTGAGATGCAAGTTTCTAAATTCAAGGAGGTTGCTATGGGAAGCAATAACCATAGCTTAGGCTAAGATAATAAAAATAGAAAACACAGGAGGAACTCAGCTGGTCCACCAATTTGTATGGAGATAGGAACAGTAAATACTTTGTGGCCCTGGACAATGAGGAGGGGTGAGGTAATAATGTTAAGTACTAGACATTCTGTGACTGCATGGAAATTGCCATAGGGGTGAGAAAGTATCAGAAATGATGTGGCTCGATCTGCTACATTTCTCTAGCATTTTCTGTTTTTAGTCCATCATCTGCAGCATTTTGATTTTTTTTAATGCGGAGTTTAGGAATGACTAAAAGCAGGTTGTCTGCCAATTTGGCAATAGAGTATTTGTGATTCAGGAAAAGGTAGGTACAAAGACCATGAAACAAGACAAATACAAATGAAAGTTGTTTAAATTATGTACAGTTTGATGCATAAACAATCCTCAAACTGATGCTATACACTTTATTCAAAGCATGAAAATTATATTACTTACATTAACATATTTCCTGAAGGTAAAAAGTAGTTTTAAGATAAGAATCTATTACAAGAAATAGACACAACAGTATGCAGCTCAGTCCTCAACTACGCTTCAATGGGATAAAGACTAATTTTCTACTTCAACTTTGCACTAACTCTCGATGTTTTAAATACATAAAAATCTGTTGATCAGAGTCTTGAATGCACTCAGAACACCTTATGGCCAACAACTCTCTAGGACAGAGAACGACAAAGACTTATTGCCCTCAGTGAAGCATTATCACCATCATTTCTATATGAGTCCTACTGGCCTACCCGTTATTCCCAGTCTTAATTGGCACTTAATCAAGGCAGCATTTGATGAAGTGTCATCAAGAAGCTCTATCAAAAGTTGAGACAACTGGAATCAAGGGGAAAATCCACTGGCAGGAGTCATTAAGGAATATGACACTAAGGAATATGGTTATCATTGTTACAGGTCAATCACCTCAGCTCCAGGACATCATGAAAGGAATTCCTCAGGTGAGTGTCTGATGCTCAACCATCTTCAGCTGCTTCATCAATGACCTCCCTTCAAACATTAGGACAGAGGTGGGGATGTTCGCTGGTAATTGCACAAGTTCAAGACCATTCACAACTTTTCAGATACTAAAGCAGCCCATGTCAATATGCAGCAAGAGCTAGATAACATTCTGGCCTGAGATGATAAGTGGCAAGTAACATTTGCACCACACATGTACCGAGCAATGACCATCTCCATCAAGAAGGACCCTAACCATCATCCCGTGACATTTAAGCATCATCGCTGAAGCTCCCCACTATCAACATCCTGCAGGTTACCATTGACCAGAAACTCAATTGGATTAGTTGTGGCTACATGAGCAGGTCAGAAGTAAGTATTTCTGCTGCAAGTAACCCACTTCCTGACCCCCAAACCCCTCCCCCCATGCCTTTCCACTATCCATAAGGTACAAGTTAAAAATGTAACAGAATACTTATAGTTTGTCTGAATGTGTGCATCTGCAACAACACTCAAGAAGCTTGACACACCTAGGAAAAAGGTGGCCCAATCAAATGGCACCCCATCCATCATCTCGAATATTCAATGCCTTCATGACTAACAGAGTAGGAACAACATGTACCATCTACAAGATGCATTGTAGTGACTCACCAAGACTCTTTCAACAGCATTTTCCAAATCTGCAATTTCTACTCCGTAGAACATCAGGATCAGTATGGGAACTGCAACTTCAACATAATATCCTGACTTGGAACTATATTGCCATTCCTTTACTGTTGCTGGTCAAAATCCTGGAACTCCATCCCTAATAGTATTGAGAGTGTTTGTACACCCTAAGGTCTGAAGTGCTTCACAAAAGCATCTCGCTACCTTTCCCAGAGTAATTAGGCTTGGGTAATAAATGCAATGCCAGCATCCACTGAACACATTAAAAACAAAACAATATCCACTTCTTCTAAACCCCCTAGACTGGAGGAACATTATTCCTGCATCTACCCTATTGACTCCTATTGAGACAGTGTATGCTTGAATAAGATAGGAACGCTTAGATGCAGGAGCAAGCCATTCAGCCCTTCGAGCCTGTATCACTATTCCAAATGATCGTGACTGGTACAGGGTTCTAAGTTGCCCTGCCATAATCAGCAGAGTCTGTCAGAAGTCATTTTTTATACTGCACAATCGCATCCATTATTAAGCCAATCCTTATTGTCACCTGAAGGTGAAGTGGAAAGGAGATATACCATTCTTCATTTTGAGTATGAGCATTTAATCTCGGCAGGCAGTTAGAGGAAGATAATGCGTTAATGAGATAATATTAAGGCCTCATTTATCGGCTGATGTAGACACAAAGTCCAAAAACACAATTAAAAGAAAAGAGCAGAGTTCTTCTAGTTTCGTTGACGTCATTCTTCCCTTAATCAACATCAAAACAGATTTCATTCATCAACTTCCAATGTTCTTGGGACCCTGCTCTGTGCATCTAGCTGCCAATATTTTCTACAATACATAACAAAAGTAACCATTTTTCAAAGTTAATTAATTGATAACAAGGTACCTTAGGTAAAAATAACGAAATAACGTGACTAAAACATACAAATAGGAGAAAGTGAGGACTGCAGTTGCTGGAGATCAGAGCTTAAAAATGTGTTGCTGGAAAAGCGCAGCAGGTCAGGGCATCAAAGGAACAGGACAATCGACGTTTTGGGCATAAGCCCTTCTTCAGGAAACATACAAAATGACAGTTGAAGCTCACCCTTTTCTCCTGGTGGTATGACAGCGTCATGAGACATGAGGAGATAAATGCCAGCAATCAAAGGCTGCCTGCAGGAAAACAAAGTTCGTTACTATTACCTTGCAAGTTCAGTGACTATCCTAAAATATTTTCTTCATAGATGCCAATGAATTTCGATCCATAATAGATATTGAGAATGACGATTACTTTATATTCACAGTTTCATTGAAAATCTTCCATTATTCAATATAAATAAAACAGACAATACTATTTCTACAGTCTGGTATTTTGTATTCCAGCTACAAAATCAGTAATAGTTATCAAAAATTCAGATCATTTTACCAAACTGAATATAAGGAATTAAAGGTTGAATAGAAGAGAAGTGTAAAATTGGCAAAAGAAACAGGAACTACTGTGCAATGTATGTTTGTAAGACTGTAGAAAGGCTTGTCATGGGCTTCCCCCAGGCTGGTACAGGGTCATTTGCTTCTTCTGAATTGCATAATTGATTTAGAATGTGAAGTACAGAGCACAATCTCAAAAATTTATGAATGGCATAAAACCTGGAATCATTATGAACCACGAGAACTGTGCAGAACAAAAAACTAGACATAGGTTGGTGAAATGGTTGGACAAGTGTTTAATAAAATGCAGAGAAATGTGAAGTGAATAGCTTTGACAAGTGCTTGGGGAGACAACAAAGAGTACAATATTAAAAGAGGTGCATGAACAGAGAGACCTGGATTTGTATACACGGAAACAATTGGAACTCACAATAGGAGTAGAAAGTGTGGCTTATAAAGCACAGAGCATTCAGCTAATGGGGTAGAGAATTAAAAAAAAAGACCAAAGGGTTATTCCTATCTTGCACAAATGTTGGTTTGGCCTCAACTAAATTATTCTATCCAGTTTTTGCTGACAGTTTTGGGAAAGTATGAAGGCATGAGAGAGTGCAGAAAAGATTCAAGAGAAGTTTTGGAGCAAAAAGAGAAATTTCCCTTCAGCTCAGTCCTAAATGGCTCACTCCATATCTTTAAACTACGATCCCTAATTCTTGATTTCCTCATCATTGGGAATATCATTGCTGCGTTTACCTTCTATAGTCCTGTTAGAATTCTATGAGATAATCCCCTCATTATTCTAAGCTCCAGTGAATGTGGTCCTAACAGATCCAGTCTATATCCATCAGTCCTGCCATTTCAGGAATCAATCTGGAAACCTTTGTTGCACTCCTTACATAGCCAGAGCATCCTTCCTAGAAAAGGAGACTAAAACTGTACACAATAGTCCAGGTGTGGTCTCACCAAGGCTGCTCCTTTACTTAAATCCAGTCACTGCGAAGACAACATACCATTTGCCTTCTTCACTTCTGCACCCACATGTCTACTTTCAGTGGTTGGTTTAGGAGAACACATGGGTTTTGTTACACCTCCTCCTTTCCCAATCTATTGCCATTCAGATTGCCATCCTCTTTCCTATTTTTGTTACAAAGGAAGAGCTTCACATTTTCACATTATACTTCCATCTGCCATGCATCTGCCACTCAATTTATCCAAATCATATTGAAGCATCTCTATATCCTCTTCATCATTCCTCTAACCACCCAGCTTTGTGTTGTCTGCAAACCTTGAGATCAGTCATCTAAATCATTAATATGTATTGTGAAGAGTTGGAGTCTAGCACTGATCCCCGTGGTACCCCATCATTCACTGCCTGCCATTCTGAAAAATATCAATTTCTTTCTACTCCTTGTTTCTTGCCTACCAATTCTCAATTCACATTAGTAAAGTACACCTAATGCCATGTTTTAATTTTACATATTAATCTCTTAAGTGGATTTGTCAAAAATGATTTCCCTTTCTTACAGCCATGATAACTTAGTCTAATTCTATTACAGTTTTCCAAACGCTCTGCTATTAAATCTTTTATTGTAGTCACAAGCATTTTACTCACTACTTCCTTCATTCATTCTGTTCTTTAACTCCAGCCCTCTGTATATTCTTCTCTATTTATTTTACCATTTGCCTTCAGCAAATTTAGTCTTATCCACCAGAACTCAAACTCAAAACTTTATTTCACAACTTCATTCCTGTCTTTTAGATGGTTTCTTAAATTCAATCAATTAAACTTTCAGTCACATTTTCTAACTCTCCCAAGGTGACATGATGTATTCTTCCAGATTTAGTTGTCTACATTACAGCTGCTAGAATAATATTTCCTGCAGTCACATTTTGTATTTTTTTGTTTCTAGAATGCACTACATTTTTGTGTTGTTTTACTTGGACGCTATCACTGTTTATGTAGAAGCCGATCCCATGGCTGTAGATGATGTTATTAAATCATAGCACATTGATGGCCCATATTAAGAGTTTGGTCTGTAGAAGTGTGAATTCATAAAGAAGTTAGGGTCGCAACTTGTGTTTTTCGGAAGAAGTTGTACGATAATACAGTATTTTAGTGATGGTCCTATTATGGGATACCACAAAGATACACTATTTTATAAGAGCTTAAATCTGGATACTTACTGACGAAATGTCATCTGTAATGTCACACCAGAGCAATCTTTATGATTATCTGAAAGGAAAAGAAATGCACATAAAGCTTTACAGAATTTAAATTGCAAAGGACTTTAAAATTCTCGGCGTTTTATATGGTATCATTACTTCTCTGGACAAATTCAAAATCATTTTTTTCCAGTAAAACATGCCTTTGTTTGTAGCTCAGGTTGAGGTTTAGGGTGTAGGTTTGCTATCCAGACGTTTCATTACCTGGCTAGGTAACATCATCAGTGGCGACCTCCAAGTGAAGCAAAGTAGTTGTCTCCTGCTTCTATTTATATGTTTTCCCTGGATGGGGCTCCTGGGGTTTGGTGATGTCATTTCCTATTCATTTTCTGAGGGGTTGATAGATGGTATCTAGATTTATGTGCTTGTTTATGGTGTTGTGGTTGGAGTGCCAGGCCTCTAGGAATTTTCTGGCATGTCTTTGCTTAGCCTGTCCCAGGATAGAGGTGTTGTCCTAGTCGAAATGGTGGTTTTTTTCCTCCGTGTGTAAGGCTACGAGGGAGAGAAGGTCGTGTCTTTTTGTGGCTAGCTTGTGTTCGTGTATCCTGGTGGCTAACTTTCTTCCTGTTTGTCCTACGTAGTGTTTGTGGCAGTCCTTGCATGGAATTTTGTAGATGACATTGGTTTTGTCCATGGGTTGTACTGGGTCTTTTAAGTTTGTTAGTTTTTGTTTGAGAGTGTTGATGGGTTTGTGTGCTACTAGGATTCAGACGGGTCTTAGTAGTCTGGCTGTCACTTCTGAAACTTCTTTGATGTATGGTAAGATAGTAAGGGTTTCTGGCTGTGTTTGGTCTGCTTGTCGTGGTTTGTTCTGAGGAATCTGTGGACTGTATTTTTTGAGTATCCGTTCTTCTTGAATACGTTGTATAGGTGGTTCTCCTCTGTTTTCCGAAGTTCGTCTGTGCTGCAGTATGTGGTGGCTTGTTGGAATAGTGTTCTGATACAGCTTAGTTTGTGTGGGTTGTCCTCGCAGCCCTACACACGGATGAAAAAAGCCACCATTTCGACTGGGACAACACATCTATCCTGGGACAGGCTAAGCAAAGACATGCCAGAGAATTCCTAGAGGCCTGGCAATCCAACCACAATGCCATAAACAAACACAGATCTAGATACTGTCTATCAACCCCTCAGAAAACAAACAGGAAATTACATCACCACAAACCCCAGGAACCCCATCTAGGACAAACATATAAATAGAAAGCAGGAGACAACAGCTTCGCTTCACTTGGAGGTCGCCACTGATGATGTTACCTAGCCAGGTAATGAAACATCTGGATATCAAACCTACAGCTCAGCAAGCAAACCTACACTCTAAAACATGCCTTCTCTTAGCAAACATTACTTATCAATAACCTTTGCACATTGAGCTGGAACAGATGTTAGATTACCCAATATGTTGTTTACTGTACATTGTAGATTATTTTCTTTCCCATTAAACGTGATGTTCCCTTGTTAGTCTGTAAACAATATATCTCAGAACCTAACAGATGGATTTCAATGAAATTCGATACAGGAATAGGATATGATCTATGGAAAAACTGATTCATTTTGAAAAAAGCTGTGGAGTAGATCCTGGAAATTTTCAAATGATGTATTAATTTTGGGAGAGAAGGCAAACTGACTTTTTTTTAAAATGACAGTTGCGGGTTGCTTTATGTCGACTATTATTGACTGTTTGAGAATATTGTAGATTGTTGAGGCTACAATGATGCAATTTGTCACAGCTGTCAAAACACAGTTTTTTAAGCAGATTGTTGGATCGAGAATAACCTGAATCCTCCTCAGTGAGATGGAAGATCTCAATAAAAACATTTCTTTGTTCAGCTTTAAAGTTATGGAACATAAACCAGACCAAAAAATGCCACAAAGATTAGTTGCATATTTGCTGTAAGTATGCTTTCTAAGAAATGTCCTTTTGATACATTGTTTTGTGCTGGTGGTATACAAAACAAAATTTCTATAATATCACTCACACTCAATGGCAAATACAAACCAGAAGCTTTACAGGAACTGTCAATTAAAATTGTTAAAACTTATTGGGGTAGCCAGCAGGAAATCAAGTTCCATTATTCAGAGTCATAACAAAAGTTAAAGATTTTATTAAAGTATGCAAAAATTCCCCAATTTTCCTGTCTTTTAGACTCCTGGTTTCTGTACTTAACAAGGAAGACTTTATTACAAGTAAATAAATTCTAGCTACAAATAATTATAAACCGTTAACATGTAATTCCACCAGGTCAAACTTTGCCCCTTTATACATTCTCCCCATCCCCCCTCTCAAATGCAGTGAGATACACGGGGGGGAGGGGGGGGGGCGTGGTGGGAAAGAGTGGCTGTCATGGAAAGGTAGTACAATGGTCCATGTTCACAGGATTTACTGACATGATCCTTTTGGCTTTTCAAGATGTGCTGCGCCTTGATTCTTCTTCTCCAGCTACTTTCACTTGTTTGCAGAAGGTATAGGATGGCTGGTTCACACTTAAGTCTCCAGTTTACTGGTTAAGCTGTTCAGGTGTGTTTGACACACCACTGGAGCAGGTGAGACTTGAACCTGGGCCCTATGGTTCACAGGTAGGGATTCTACAGTATCCTGGATCAGCTCATCTTCCCCCTCGGAACACTTCAACCCCAGGGCATCAATGTGGACTTCAACAGCTTCCTCATTTCCCCTTCCCCCACCTCATCCTAGTTTCAAACTTCCAGCTCCGCACTGGCCCCTTGATTTGTCCGGACTTGTCCGACCTGCCTAGCTCCTTTTCCACCTATCCACTCCACCCTCTCCTCCCTGACCTATCACCTTCATCTCCTGCCCCACTCACCTATTGTACTCTATGCTACTTTCTCCCCACCCCCACCCTCCTCTAGCTTATCTCTCCACGCTTCAGGCTCTCTGCCTTTATTCCTGAAGAGCTTTTGCCCGAAACGTCGATTTTGCTGCTCGTCGGATGCTGCCTGAATTGCTGTGCTCTTCCAGCACCACTGATCCAGAATCTGGTTTCCAGCATCTGCAGTCATTGTTTTTACCTCGTTGATTCTACAGTATCCCTCAATTCTGATTTATATGCTTGTCTGGAATTCAATTTTATCCAATAATCACATTACAAAACCTATTCAAGGAATGTCAAACACCTTCAAAAGTGAGTCAGTTGTAAAAAGGAGCTAATGATTTTGAATCTAAAGAGACTTCATTGAGAAGTTTATCAGAAATCTACATACCTATTAAAAGTAGTCTGTTTTTCTATTCTCACAACTGAAGGGAATGATTCACACTTCTCTGCATTGTAATCCATCCATCACTTAACCTCTCTGACAGATGCAACCACTTTGGATCCTTCCCACAGCTTACTTGTCCACTTAAGTTAGCAAAGTTAGAAAAACTACTCCACCTCTTAAGTCATTAATTTACATTGTAAACAGGGTGAGGCCCCAGCAGTGACAGTTGTGGTACTGGTATTAATCAATTCCCAGTAACCTGAAAATGTCTGACCTATGCCTGCTGACTGCTTTCTGGACAGAACCAATCCTTTCTCAATGCTAATGTGAAGACCTCAATTCCCCAACTTCTTATCTTGCCCATTAATCATTTGTGAGACATTTTATTGTGTCTTTTGTGTTGACTCTCCATAGCTTACCAGTTACATCCTCAAAAAACTGCAATGAATTTGGTCGAACAGGATTTAATGTGAGTAAAATCATGTTGATTTGTTCTAAACTTAGGATGCTTTTCTAGATGTATTGTTAAGACCTCCTTAAGTGATTTCAGTATTTTGCCAGCAACGAATGGACTACTACTGCTCTCATTTATAATGGTCTTTGGAAATTAATAATCAATTTCCAAACAAATATTCTAGCCAGCATCAGCTTTTATTAGAAAAAAAAGGGATTACTGAGATACAGATGCATTGTCAGACAATGAGATGATAATATGTCAATTGTATAGTATTACAATTATTTGTAAATGCAACTTTTATTTTGCTTTACTTTGGTCTTCATACCTCTAAATGCAGTGATGTCTCCATAATGAACTTGAAGAACAATATAGTTGATACCTGTGTTTCCACCAACTCTGAATCCAACATCTGAAAATGGAATAAGACAAAGCATAACTTTAAGCAAAGTAAGTAAACCATAAGCAGCAATCTAAAATGTATATTTGCATACCTGCTTTATATATTAAATCATGCTTTGCCATGAACTCCATCTGCACGTCTCGTTGCCACAGTAAGGCTGCAAAAATCTAAGGCCCCTCCAACCCTGCAATATTTCTTTCAACCTCTTCTGTCAGGCAGAAGATACAGAACCTTAAACACATGTACAAACAGGTTAAAAATAGCTTCTTCCCTGCTGTTATTAGACTGCTGAGTGGACCCCTCTAATTTCAAATCTAATGTTGATTTTGCTTTTGTGCACCTCCTGTGCAGTCATAACCTTAAATGCCTCGCACGGTCTGAATATCCTATGATTTGAATGTCGTTGTATGCTATGATCTGCCTGTACTGCTTGTAAAACAAAACTTTTCACTGTATTTAGGTACATGTGACAATAAATCAAATCCTCTACATTTGAAATTCACATCCAAAAGGGAAAAAAAAAAATTTAGGCCACCAGTGATCAGCTATAATAATCTAGATTTTCTAAGAAGAAAGTATGGAACTCTGTTATCTTAGCCAAATCCAAAGATGATGTGCAAGGATGTTTATGAACATCTCTTATGAGTCAATTGAAATGTAAGTATTTTAAGAAAACAGCTGCAGAACTTTCTACATTCTGGCACAATTGTGTGGCGTGGTGAGGCGAGATGTGTGCTGCACGATTTCTAGGAAGCTGCAGCATTTCACAGACTTCCAATACCATGCATGTTCGACACGGTTTATGTAAAAAAAAATGCACTTGTTCGGTCTGAGCATGTGCAGTAACGAAGTGAACAATTGTGGAACAGACCTGCCTGTCCAGATAAGTTTCCACTTTAGCATGGATTTTGAAGTGAATTTTTTTTTATTTTAGCTAGAACACTGATCGAAGTCTTCTAATTGATTCTAAGAAAAAATGGCTAAGTTACTTGCCAAAACAGATGATTCAATTCTGCTAATTCAACTGATGAATCATCTGAACCCAAAAGGGGAAAAAAGCAAAAAATGTTCAGAGTCAGTACAATAAAAGCTATCTGGACATGTGACATTTTCATGGACAGGAATGTCGCATGCCCTTTCCCCGAATGCACCATCTGCACAGAAGTTGACAAACAGCTGAGCAGATTTTGAAAATGTGTTTGCGCTCACATTAGAAGACAGTGTATTTATTCTGATGGATTTGAAACATTAAATGTTTTTGATTGTTGCATGCACTATGTAGCAAAGTTCTCTAGTAAGGCCGTAACCAGAGTAAATACAAGTAAATATGAGGTTTATAAACAATCAATTCAGCTGAAAAAGAGGAATGCACCATGGAACTGTTTCTGCCTGAAGTGTGCCTTAATACTGGCAATATTCTACATTCTCTTCTCCCATGTCCAATCATATTTCATCAAACCTATTCACAATGCAGGATTGAGTTATTTTTCATTATTAACAATTTTGACTTTTTTAATAAAATGAAATAGTAAATTAGATTTTGCTTAATTGTGGATAGTTGTTAAACAGTTTCTGTATATCCAGGTCAAAAGTAAGGTTATAGAATAAAATAGAGAACCATGTATGCTGGAGATCTGAAACAAAAATAGAAAATGCAGAAAAAAACCCAGCAAGTCTGGCAGCATCTATGAAAAAAACAGAGCTAACATTTAGAGTCCAGTGAACCTTCATCACAACTGAGAAAGTGATGCTGACCTGCATTGTTCAGCTCCTGCAGTCCATTTAGTGGAGTTGCACATACATCGCTATTATAGAGGGAGTTCAAGGATTTTGAGAGAATGACATGAAGGGATGGCGATATATTTTAAAGTCAGGATAATGAGTGATTTTGATGTGTTTTCCCATAAATCTACTGCCCTCGTCCTTCTCAATGGTAGTGGCTGTGAGATTCAAAGGACCTGTGGTGATTTTCTGCAATGTATCTTATAGATGGTATGCAGTGCTGCTGTGTGTGCATGGTGAAAGGACTGAATATTCAAAGTGGTGAATGGGATGCCAGTCAAGTGGCTGCTTTGTCCTGAGTGGTGTCAAGCTTCGAATGTTGTTGAAGCTGCTATCATCCAAAAAATTGTAAGCAATTCCTCCTATTCCTGCTGTGCCTTGTAGATGGAAGGCAGACTTTCAGGATTTAGGAGGTGAGCTGCCCCTTTGCAGGATTCCTAGATTCTGACTTGTTCTTGTAGCCATGAATGACTCCAAAATAATTGTTGATACCCAAAACTGAATTGTGGCAAGTAATATCGATACCACTTAAGTACCAGGCAATCACTATCTCCAACAGGAGTGAACGTAAACATTGCCCTTGATGTTCAATGGCATTATCAGTGTCTTCTGCAATATCATTATGCCGATTATCAGTAACAAGCAGCTGATCTGGAGCAACCATCGAAGCACTGTGGCTACAAGGCTAGGTTAGAAACTGGAAATTCTCCTGCAAACAACTTACCTCCTGTCTGCCCAATGCCTGTCCCCTACGTACAAGGTACAAGTCAGATGTGTGATGGAATACATGGGGAGGTTTGACGATGGTGGTGGGGAGGGGCAGTTGATGGTGGTAGAATGAGAGAGCGAGGTGCACAGAGGGAGACAGAAATAAAATTGCCAGACCAGACCAGAAGCTAAGCAAGGGTGATAGGTGAATAAGATTGGCAGACATTACAATATGAAAGAGACAGCCATGTCTAAAATGGTGTGTTACTTATGAACTTCTACCAACACAGTCCATTCTTTAATTTAGTGTGACCAATTTTCTAATTGAAAGATAGTACACTCTAAGCAATGGAAATATAATGCGAGGTGTATATACATCAAAAGTACTTGATTTATAGCATAAATCACAATAATAATGCAGCTTCGCCATAATTAAAATTTATCAGCAGAGCACCTCCTCACTCGCACCTTCCATTAACTGTTTAGACATTGCGGTGATCGTGATAATACAGTAAACTTCGCAGTATTTGAGGTATATAACTTTTGCCAGTTTATCATTAGTGCTAGTTTATAAGGTACTGGTTAAAACAAAGTTTGTTGTACAAGGATCGCAGATAGAGGAGAACACAATGCCTGCAAGTTCCCCTCTACGACACACATCACCCCAATCCTGTTGCTCGGCCAAAATCCCTTCTTTACATCACTGCAGGATAGCCAGTGGGCAGGAAATCTTTCACTTTAATTCTGAGAACTTGGGGAACAATGAAAAAAACCTATTCCTACTGCCCTAAGAAGGTACAGTAAACCATTGGAATCCCTGCCTTTATGGTTCTTGATCAATGGTAGAAAATTACACAATGTCTAATCAGGGCAATGAACATTCTGATCAAAAAATTGGGCTTGGATGGTGATCAGCTCCTTTAGTGTTATTACAACTGTGACCATCTAGTTAAGTGGTCAACATATCAGACTCCTGACCTGAACATTTGAGATATTTTAGAAGAATAGTGATCAGCAACAATAAGTCACCAAGGTGGGCTTTAATGACAAAAGTCAGTTTTGAACTAAATAGAATGATTTTTGAAGGACCCCAAGGTTCAACCCAGCAAGGCAGGGAGAAGGGAGTCCATTAGAAACTTAAACTTCTTTTTAAAAATCTCTACTGAGATTATAATATACCTCCAAGATCTTCAGCACTATCACAGATATCATCAGGCTTATGGCTTTTAATATTTTCAGCTCATTCAACTATTGCTTTGAGTAACATGGAACAAACTGAATGATCATTTACAATGGGGAGGCCTTGGGAGGACGTGAACTTAAGATCTTCAGCCAACATACATTTTCTGTTCAATCTTTCCATTTGACTATTCGTCACCAAAGTAGCAGGCAAATAATTCATCTGGATCATAAAGATTGTAGAAATGATTGGTAATGTTGAGTACAAGTAGAATAGTCCACTTTTTAAAAAAAAAGAACTTTTTTTGCAACTTAATTCACTGGCAAAGGAATATTATAACAGCTCTTGGATTTTCTCTACTTCAGTTTTGAAAGAAAGATGAATAAAATAAATATGCTTCATTTCGTCTGAATACATTGACTGAAAAGAATACATCCATAATCCACTCCCATGTAAATATTCTGTTAACTGTGAGGAAGGAAAATCTGGCACAAGGGAGGAAGAACCCCATGAAACTTGGCCTAAATTATTTGTTCAATTTTTATGACAGACGTATGCTTTTCTCTTCATAGCAAATAAACCAGACATCACGAGATCACAGGCACAGAACAACCCCAGAAAATAGTGCTTCACTCTGCCTACCAGAAAACCACATTTTAATCTACAGCTTAACTTCAGACAAAGAAGAAATCCAAGTCAAATAGTTCAAGTAGCAGCTAAATTTAAAAAAATGTTAGCATGAGCAGTTCTCTCAGGGGAATGCAACTAGCTGTCAAATCACTAAGTCCCTGGTTGTACTCTTTTCCTCCAGTAGGATTGCAATGTTGGAAATTGCTAAAATAGGATTGACTCATCTGCACTCAAGTTCTGAGAGCTGCCAGAACTATTGCTGCATTCAACCACTGAAAGATCTTAGTCAGGGGTGGGAGTAGGAAGGGAGGGATGGAGAGAAGGAGCAAAAGAGCGAGAGAGAGAGAGCGAGAGAGAGGGGGAGGGAGGGAGGTTTGGAGGAAATTTCCTTCCGAATTTTACACTTAAAATAAATCTTTCTCCCATCTTCGAATCAATGTCCCCTGCATCCATGCACAAAAATCCCCATGCAAGTCAACCCCTCTAAATTAGCATGCACAAGTCCCACAAAAACAAATCAAAGGGATCAATGCACTTAAACAAACGGTCACAGTACATGACTGAACTGCTTCTACAAATATTAATTTAATGTTTTGGGCACTGATTTTTGGAACTACAACTTTTGATTTTTGTCAATCGAGAATAAAACTTTTAAAGTGGGCAAATTCTATACTTTCATGGATTCAAAGTACGGTTCATAAAGGGTGAATGTACTTTGAGATATTGGGTTCTCTGTCAATTGATTCTCTCTCATTCTGTCTTGTCTCATTTTCCACTGTATTGACACTACTCCCAATCCGACGCACATTGACTTTAGTTGCTAATCACTTATCCAGGTGTTTATCAAAAGCTTTTTCAACAGCTAAGTAAACCACATCTACTGGCTCTCCCCGATCAATGCTAATAATAGTTATACCTTTGGAAAGTTTCAGAAGATCTGACAAGCATGATTTCCCTTTCATAAATCCATGTTGACTCTGTCCAATTGTCATTGTACCAAAACTGCTCCCAATAAGCAGGTCTGCTTTTTTTTGGCATATTTTCATGTCCTTTCCTTGGACCTAATACTATCCCTAATTTCCCTTGCTAGCCAAAGTCAGGCCACCTTTTGCCACTTTATGATTGCATGATTTTTTAAAATAAGAGGACAAACATTGTCAAGTTTATTCCTCTTTCCACCCCCTCAATCAACATAGCCAAATATATCTTCTGGTTATTGTCACAAAGCGGGTCTCTTTTTCCCTAAAAGCTATTCCTTTTCGCAATGATACTGTGTCCCTGGTTTCTTTCAGAGGGGTCATAAACGAGCTCTTGGTTCCGATTAGACTTGGGTTTGGTACAGAGATTAAAGGGTATTAAGAGGCCCTTTGTTTATATGTAATCCAATGAGGCTTCAGGCCAAAAAGTGGTCATGTTTTAGAAGTGACCTGTATACTAAAAGGGGAGCGGTGAGGTCTCTAGCTGAGCAGTCCAGCCCAGAAGTAGTTAGAAGTTCAACAATGAGTTGTGTGGAAACTCACTCTCTCCTTCTGCCCTCTAACTTCAACCTGTTAGCATTTGTTCCATTTTTTACTTGTCTTTACCAGGGTTTGTTTATTGGGACTGTTGTGTACATTCAGAACAGCATAATTAAGTTTAGTTTGGATAGACTGAGCTCTGTAGGGGTTCTTTATGTTTCAATGCGTAATTTTGTGAATAAAGTTTTATCTGTTTTAAAACCTCGTAGTCAACCTAGCTACCTTACTCCGGGTAATTTTCATTGAACACTTACCAAAACAAATTGCAAAGTTACGGTCGGCTGTCTGCTTAATGTTTTGAGTTGCCTGGCCTAGTCCATAACATTACTTAGCTGAATGCTGCTGAAATGGGAACTTGCGATGCAGAAATTGGCTACTGTTTTTGATCATATGCCAATTACAATCTACCATATTATTAGACTATGAAGCATTTTGGGGCAGTGCGAAGCCACAAAAGGAACTCTGCATATGCAAATTCATCCTTTTTGTTTGGAGGTAGATGATGCTCAACCAAATAATGAACATTTGACAAATTCTGTGACAGCATAGGGACAGTCAAAGAGCAGGCCAAGGGATGAAGAAATCGTTCTGGCTATTATCAGTGTTCACAAACTCATATTTATTACCATGCACATACTTGTGAATTAATTCACCAAGGGACAGTACAAAAAGGAGGAATAAGGGAGGTCAGATAACAAGGTTTACTCTAATGTTTCTCATTCTCCATTCCTTGATTTTTTCATTGCACCTGTTGAGGCTTGCTGTGTGGCAGTGCACCCACAGAGAACCCTTATGGAATTTTGGTTATGATGGTTTTTGAAGTTCATCCAAGGTGATGGAGTGATGGAGGAGAAATTAAAAATAATATAGACATTGATATCAACCATCTGCATTTGAATGGAATAAGTTTTGAAAGAGACAAACCAGTAGGTAATTGTGTGGGAGGAGCATTTCTGGCCCAGGCATACATGATTTTGGCTTCATATAAACAAGTTGCATAACTGCTGCCACAGTCCCTAGAAAAAAGATAAAGATAGAAAGTGAATTATGATGGGAGTTCTGTCAAAAGCTACATGTGGAGTTGCTAGAGGGACCAAATTACTTTGCAACATAGTTGTTCAAATGGTAATCTCTGAAATATTTACTTTTTGCAATTTAAACCAAATTCAGAATATTGTACCCTACTGTATTCCACTCTCTATACTGCCATCTAAACCTAAGTACTGTATACAACAGAAACTTCCAAATTCTGAATAAGCATTTTACATAGTTTTTAATAAATAAATCCATGTAATTAACTAAATTGCAGAATGTGTTAAAGATAAAGGTATTTCATTAAAAGCAATTTTAACTTCAAAACTGAATGTCTTCACTCATATCTTAAAAGTGAATGATAATTTTAAAATATTGCTTTATTAAAATAAAATCTAGAAATCCCGATTCCAGTTTCCTCCCACAGTCCAAAAATGTGCAGGTTAGGTGAATTGGCCATGCTAAATTGCCCATAGTGTTAGGTGAAGGGGTAAACGTAGGGGACTGGGACTGGGTGGGTTGCATTTCGGCGGGTCGGTGTGGACTTGTTGGGCCGAAGGGCCTGTTTCCACACTAAGTAATCTAATCTAATCTAAACAAGGCCCAATTCAAACAGATCTCCATGTATCATCAATATCTAGTGGTTATTCTTTCAATAAATTATATATTTGTATAACTGTTAGCTAAAGACAGAATGGATTTTATTTTCCATGTCTTTCCACAGTTGAACAGCATGCTAAGACTTAATCATGCATCTAACAGCATGCTAGAAATGTCTTCAGGATATGAAAAGATTGAGAGATGGGGCCTTTTCTTACTTCAGAAATCTATAAACTTGGAAATAATACTGCTATATCCCATAATGTACAAACAAATGTTGGAGCATCATCCTCATTTTTAAAATAGAAAAGTTATAATACTTATGCTAATTTGTCTCATGTTTTTATAGATGTTATAATCTTATATGATGTATAAATTAACTATCAAATAGTTAATTATTCACATGATGTTGCGGGGCAAATTGTATTAACCTCATAATAAAACAAACAAACATGTTTGCTGAATAAATATGCCTCAAATAACCATTCACAAACAGTGTACAAAGCTGTAAATTTGTTGTGCGACCTAGGACATAACTTATTTTAAAGCAATACCCCAATGTTGCAACCAGAATTAAGATAAGACATAACACTAAACAAATTTTCTTTCATATCAGATCAAACAAATGAGATTTATATAAAATTAGGCAATCCATGACAGCTTAATTGTGGCCACCAAAAACAAAACACAAAATTCAGCACAATTTAATATTGTTGTCCACTTCATTAACAACTTTTAACAAGTTAATTTAGAATGCTACTAATTGTTACCATGACTATAATTCTGCTTTCTATTAAATGCTTCAAGTGACATTAAACTCAGAAACCAAACACTAAACTTTCTAATTATCAAATATGTTAGTCGGCTGTAAGACTGGAGGAAGTTACAGAGAGAGGGAGTGCATAGCCATGGAAAGATTTGAAAATAAAGATGAGAATTTTATACCATGACCTGAGCATCACTCGTGTGGGTTCAGCCTTATTATTCACTCAGTTTAACTATATTTTCTTAAAATAAGTAAGCTTTATTTTTGCATTATCAATACATACATGCACAAATTTACAAAGAAGTTGTAAAGAACAAACTCATTCGATGAACACTGGATTATTATTATTCCTTAGAGCTTGTATTATAAATGATACATTTGGAAAACAAGCTCCCGTGTTAACATTTTTAAAATAATTTTTTAAAATCAAGTTGAAATCTTTACCAATAGTCTTCATTTGTGGCTGGCTTGCTGCATCCAAACAGTAACATATGATGAACAGTTTCCATGCTTGCATGAGGTTTAAAATCAACTGCAAAATTGAAGGGAAATCAATTATACTTTGCATATCATTAACTTGTGACATAATTTACACTCACTTGCAGAGTTTGAGTATTATCCAAACAACATGGTTAAAATACACTTGAACCGTTGTCACTTCTTCAAATTAAAGTATACTCTTTGTTTTATGCTGTTTTGAAATACGTGTTCTGACTTTAAAATAATTTAACAACAACACTAAAACAACTACCATTTGATGTTTGCTCATGTTACCTTAACCATGGTGTAAGTTTCACTCATCAAGGTAACCATTGCAACTCCTTAATATAAACCACTGCACTATTAGCAATTTAAGGCAAACATTTTAACCATAGTATGACAACTTCTCGATTTTACAATCAGCATTTGAATATTTGCATTTGTCGTCAATTTTATCAACATTACTAAATTAGAAAAGAAAGTGCAGCATGAAAAAACACTTTTTGCATAAACCCACGCTATACCCACCAAGGAGCCAAAGTACTTTTGCCTGAGACAGAAGAGCATTGGTTCAAACTTTCCTCCAGGACTTGGGTACAAAAAAAGGATGGCACTCTAGTACAGTAGAGAGGGTGTATTGAACTGCCGAAAGTGTTGCCTTTGGATGGGATTTTAAATTGAGGTACTGCATGCCTTATCTGAGGAATGTTAAAGATTTCATGGTGATTTTTAGATGATCAGGGGAGCTCTCTCTGGTATCTTGGTCAATTTTTAATCTTTAATCAATGCTACTAGAACAAAATTGTGTAATTTTCACATTGCTAATCGTAGATGTTTGCAGTGCTCAAATTGCCTGCCACAAGGGGGACTTCACTTCAAAAGCACTTCATTGACTGTACTTTGGAACATCCTGTTTTTGAAAAAGATGTTATGGAAACACATTCTTTTCAAATTGCTTAATGGCCCGTAGTGATTGTAATGAGGTCAGCCAGGTGGACATCATAGAATGAGTTCCCCAGTTGGGACAGTCAAAAACTGGAGTGTCAAACAACCTGCCACTCAGTCAGCTCTGAAGAAGCTGGACCAGTGTCAAGGACTTTCAAAGTGTAAATAAAGGGTGACTTGGTGCCGGGATACCAGCCTCTGAAGTTGTTTCAAACCAATCAACTACTACTGAACAGTAGTCAAATCCAGCTGAAGACCCAGAAACATGAATGAATGCGAAAATAATCTACTTTAATGCAGTTGGCCGAGAGATAAATGCTACCAAGGTGATCAGAATAGTACAAGATCTTTTCAGTCCACCAAAGTAGTTTAGTTTCTCATCCAAAAACTGGTACACCTGACAGTATAGCACATTCATTACTGTGTAGTTCAGGTGCTTTATGCACTATTTCAAAGATTTCTCATCCTTTAATGATTAATATACTAGTGAAATGTATATTGTAGAGTAATGCATAAGCATTTAGCAAGTGTTGATTTGAAGTTAAGGCCTTTAAACAAGAGCTATACTATTGCATTGCAGCAATTATTGCCTATGATCAGTTTATGGTCATTTTTCATTTTGTGCACAAAACATATTTCACATTTGGCAGAGATTTTCCTGCAATTCGAAACACCTCATCTCAATGTGGACTTCCCTTCATTGGGGAGTCAGGACGCCATTTCGCAGAACATTTTAGTCAACATTTCTGGGATACACAAACCAAACAACCCCACTGCCCTGTGGCCAACCACTTCAACTCCCCTTCCCAATCCGCCAAGGACATACAAGTTCTGGGCCTCCTCTACTGACAAATCCAAGCCACCTGACAACTGGAGGAAGAACGCCTCATTTTCTGCCTTGGGACCCTCCAACCACATGGCATCAACGACGACTTGATCAGTTTCATTTTCTTCCCTCCCCCACCTCACCCCAGATCCTCCCTGCAACTTGGCACCACCCTCTTGAATTGTCCTGTCTGTCCATCTTCCTTCCGACCTATATGCTCTACCCTCCCCTCTGACCTGTCACGATCACCCCCCATTGTCTGCATCTTCTCAGCTAGCACCACCTCCCTCCACCCTCCTATTTATTTCTCATGCCCCTTCCTGTCCTCACATTCCTGATGAGGAGTTTATGCCTGAAACGTCCACTCTCTTGCTTCTGGATGCTGCCTGTCCTGCTGTGCTTTTCCAGTGCCACACTTTTCAGCTAATTTAAATAATTGCTGACTGAAACGTTTGAAGCTCGCTAAGCTTTATATATTGTTGTGGTCTTCACTTTCTTTGGTATCACAGTAAATGTTTATCATGTTTGGCTATATAAAATAAAGCCTGACATCCATGTAGTTACTTCCAGAATTAGAAGAAATAAAGTTCTCTCCATCAACTCCAATGTGTTTTGTGCACAAAATAAAAAGTGACCATAAACTGATCATAGGCAATAATTGCTGCAATGCAATAGTATAGCTCTTGTTTAAAGGCCTTAACTTCAAATCAACAATTGCTAAATGCTTATGCATTACTCTACAATATACATTTCACTAGTATACTAATCATTAAAGGATGAGAAATCTTTGAAATAGTGCATAAAGCACCTGAACTGCAGAGTAATGAATGCGCTATACTGTCAGGTGTACCAGTTTTTGGATGAGAAACTAAACTACTTTGGTGGACTGAAAAGATCTTGTGGTACTATTCTGATCTTCTTGGTAGCATTTATCTCTCAGCCAACTGCATTAAAGGGAGGGGGAGGTGTGGGTATGGTTGGTGACAGGATGCCAGCCTCTCGAGTTA
Source organism: Chiloscyllium plagiosum (assembly GCF_037043375.1). Classification (NCBI taxonomy): domain Eukaryota; kingdom Metazoa; phylum Chordata; class Chondrichthyes; order Orectolobiformes; family Hemiscylliidae; genus Chiloscyllium; species Chiloscyllium plagiosum. The sequence continues at coordinate 96,719,194 of NW_028270140.1, forward strand.
TTTCAAACCCAACAAGTACTACTGAAGTATAGCCAAATTCAACTGAAGACCCAGAAACATTAATGAAATTAATGTCAAAATCATCTACTTTAATGCAGCTGGCTGAAATATAAATACTACCAAGATGATTAGAATAGTACCACAAGGTCTTTTCAGTCCACAAAATTAGTTTAATTTTTCATCCAAAAACTGGTACTTCTGACAGTATAGCACTCTCACCAACCTCCACCAACTCCAATAGGCTTTGTGCACAAAATATAAAATGACCATGCACTGATCACAGGCAATAACTGCTGCAGTGCAATTGTGGAGCTCTTGTTTAATTACACAATCACTTAATAATTAAGTGCAGGGTGCTGTCAAAAAGTTCAGGGACAACAATCCAGTTAAGCTCCTTTCCTTCACTCTTTCCCTATTGCCTAGAATATTTTTCCCTTCACATATTTATCTATATCTTTTGTAAGATTACTTTCCAATCCATATTCCTCACTCTTGCCAAATCCCTGTTACTCATTGCTTTAAAATGTTTATCCTTGTCTATCTTTTGGAACTTCAGCTGATCATCTTAAATCTGGTTCTGTCAGTAATTGGGAACAGTTTTCTTCCTTTATTTTTCACAACCCTTCATGTTTTGAAATGTTTTAATAACCTGATCTTAGCTATCTCCATTTGCTCTGAGTTTATCCTCAGCAGTAAATCTTTTCCAAACCCTCTGCAAAGCCTTTCCAACCTTCCTGAATCAGTACCAGAACTGGACATAATGCTCCATTTGATGCTGAACTACAGTTTGATACACATTTTGGGCTTTGTGCTACATGCCTTTATAAACTAAATCTATTTAAAATAAATAAGGTAATTTCCAGATGTTCTGATGTTAATCAGCTCAAAAATCGAATTCTAATCACAACTAGGAACAAAACGGTTTGCCTTATACTGCTTACATTAACCATGAAAAAAAAATTTTGTTCTATAAATTTAAAAGGCTTTCCATTTCTCATTGTCCTTCCCAGAAAATGTATCCAACACAGATAGCATTTTCACATGTGCTCAGGTTGCGACCAGATTGTAAATTGTAGCAAGTAGAAGATAACAGTTGTTTCTTCAATAACCAATATACTCCAACATCGTAACAGATGATTCATCATATGCGGCCTGTTCCACAAACAACCCCTGTCGTAACCACCAACAGCTGTTCTAATTCAATGTCTGACTGAAAGTCGCAGTAACAGTTGTCCATTTGAGTCAAGACAGTGTCAGTCAAAACAGATTGGATGATGATTCTGGTTTCATGGTTAGTGAAAAGGGAAAAGGGCATGGAATGTTTCTTGCACCAAATATTATAAACTGCTTTTCAAGTAAAAGGAAAGTTACAAAAGGTATTTTCGTCAGGAGTTTTACCATGTCTCAAAGACTGCCAGTTTCCATCTACAAAACAACCTCGGTTATCTGAGCATCAATTATCCAAATTTTGGACCTTAAGATCCCGTAAAAACGTTATACAAACAAGCAGTTATCCAAACAAAATACTCTCCACCTGCCTCGTTCAGATAATCAAGGTTGCTCTGTACTTAAGACCAAACAGTTGTCTCTGTTGTGGCTGCTTACTGCCATTTGTGTACCATTAAACAATGGGTTCAAAGTTTGTGCGAAGATTTGTAGCTCGGGTGCTCGTTGGTGTGGTTCTGTTCGCCGAGCTGGAAGTTTTTGTTGCAAACGTTTCGTCCCCTGGCTAGGCGACATCATCAGTGCTTGGGAGCCTCCTGCGAAGCGCTTCTTTGATGTTTCCTCCGGTGTTTATAGTGGTCTGTCCCTGCCGCTTCCAGTTGTCAGTTTTAGCTGTCCGCTGTAGTGGTTGGTATATTGGGTCCAGGTCGATGTGTTTGTTGATGGAGTTTGTGGATGAATGCCATGCCTCTAGGAATTCCCTGGCTGTTCTCTGTCTGGCTTGCCCTATGATAGTAGTGTTGTCCCAGTCGAATTCATGTTGCTTGTTGTCTGCGTGTGTGGCTACTAAGGATAGCTGGTCGTGTTGTTTCGTGAGTAGCCACACACGCAGACAAGCAACATGAATTCGACTGGGACAACACTACTATCATAGGGCAAGCCAGACAGAGAACAGCCAGGGAATTCCTAGAGGCATGGCATTCATCCACAAACTCCATCAACAAACACATCGACCTGGACCCAATATACCAACCACTACAGCGGACAGCTGAAACTGACAACCGGAAGCAGCAGGGACAGACCACTATAAACACCGGAGGAAACATCAAAGAAGCGCTTCGCAGGAGGCTCCCAAGCACTGATGATGTCGCCTAGCCAGGGGACGAAACGTTTGCAACAAAAACTTCCAGCTCAGCGAACAGAACCACAACAAACAATGGGTTGTTACGAATGCAGAATTCACCTATCCAGATCTGCAAGTCAAAAGTAGGTATCAAATTTATTAATAATTTTTAAAATATGCTCAGTTAATTAAAAACAAAATACCACAGATGCTGGAAATCTGAAACATACAGAAAATGCTGGAGAAACTTAATAGGTTTGACAACGTCTTAGAGGCCCTTCAGCCCATCAAGTACATTTCCAGGTAGCGAATTCCAGACACCTACTACTTTCTTCTAAAACTCCTGCTTTTCACCTAAAAACTATGTTGCCTTGTTATTGACCATTCAACTAAGGGAAACAGCTTTCTATTCACCCTGTTCATTTACAACTTTTTTTTGTAAATATATTTAATTAGCAAATTTTTTAAACTTTACAAACACAAAATTATTGAAAAATATAACCAATAACAAAATAAGTATAATAAAAAGACAAAACACAAATTACAATACAACTACTATCTACTAACCTAACCTATAATATAAAACAAACACTAACACTGTGCAAAGCAACTCTAAAAAATAAGTAAATAACTAATAGATAAAAAAAAAGCAAAAAAATCGCCACAAAATACAGAACAGCTATGCTCAGCACAAAACTCCCAAACAAAGGAACAGGAGCATTGTATATATACCCATCTTAACTCAGGAGACCCCCTCCAGGGCCAAGGGCTTGACAAACCTAACCATCCTGGTTAAACAAACACCCTAGTTAAGATAGCTGACAAATCTATATCCAAATAACTCAAGTAGGGCTGCCATGTCTTATAAAAATGGTCTGTTGTGTGGTGCACCAAGTTTGTCTCAAAGTCCAAGGGAATGTGCTCCATAATTAATTTCTGCCATCCCAGCAAGCCCAGCAGGTTCTCAGACACCCAGTTCATCAGAATATTCTTCTATGCACAATATGCAAGAATATTGAATAGCTTCTTCCCATGCCCATCTAAAGATGGTAAATTCGGTAGACCGAAGAGGAGAGATATCGGGTCTACTTTGACTTCAGTCTTCAATACCCTCCCTATCTCTCCCGCCACAGCGCTCCAATAAACATGGAGCCTGTGGCATGTCCAGAAGCAATGGGTAAGAGTACCTACACTTATTTTACATTTGGGGCACACTAAAGATGCCCCTTTTTTAAACTTCGCCAGATGGTCTGGTGCCAGATGAGCCCTGTGCAGAACTTTTAACTGCGTAGCGCATGTCCTATTACAGACTGAGATCTTTCGAGCATTCTCCCATATGTTCTCCCATGTTTCAGAAGAGATCTCCACTCCCAGACCTCTCATAACTGGTTAATATCCTGCCGGGTCCTGCCACCCAGCAGGCGATAGAGGGCACGAACCGAAAGGGTGTTTGTGGATCATAGCAACAACCTCTGTATCGGGCTTAGTGAGAAGCATAGTCTTCTTCTGGATGAAATCCCTACCCTGAAAAAAAACGGAAAAAGATCTCTGCTGGGCAATCAGTATTTGCAGCTCAGTTGCTCAAAAAACATCATAACTTCCCCTCAAACAAGTCTTCCAAACTAGAAACTCCTCTCACTGCCCATACTTTGAACCCTGAGTCCATCATCCCTGGTCAGAACCGTAAGTGGCGAAGTCTTGGATAAGCAACCCTCACTCTGACATCGCCCTCCATACCTTGACTGTACTAATGACAATGGGGTTTCAGCAGTGGTCCATAACTGTCCTCATCTTATCCATGAACAAAAGGCTAATATAAGGGCACATTGCCTGGGAGGCCTCAATATCTAGCCATATTGAGCTTGGATCGTTACCTACGCAATCGTTGGACAAAGGACAGCAGGGAACTCAATTGATATCTCCTGATGTCTGGGAAATCAACTCCTCCCCCTCCTTGAGGCAACTACAATTTACTAAGTTTGATGAGGGGCTGCCCTTGATGCCAGACAAAAGAAGCAAACCATCCCATAAGTTTCCGCAGCGTTGACCTGGGAAACATTATAGGGGGCATATGCGTGGGATAAAGCAAACGAGGAAGAACATTCATCTTAATGAGAGATATTCGGCCCAGCCATGAAATTGGAAGAGCTTCCCATCTCTGGAGATCTCGTCTAATATTGTCGAGCAAGTGAGCAAAGTTAGTCCGAAATAACAGATCAAACTTGGGGGTAATAAAAATGCCTAGGTATCAGAACCCTGCCCGTGACCACTTAAAACGCAACTTAGGGCCACCTTCAACTTCTGGCACATCCTTAAGGTTTCCCAAAGGCATAGCCTTCGATTTTGCAAAGTTATATCCTGAAATAGCCCCAAATGCATTGATACATTGTATCAAATGGGGTACAGAGGTCATCAGGTTCAATAAAAACAGAAGGACATCATCCACATACAATGTAATCTTGTGTGCACTCGATCCCACTTCCAGAGCAGTTATGTGGATGTTCTGACGAATGGCCACTGCCAGCGGCTCTATCACCAACGTAAATAACAACAGTGAGAGAGGGCAGCCTTGCTGACTACCCCGACCAATCCTAAAATTCCCAGATTTCACCCAGTTGGTGGTGATCGCGGCCAGAGGGTGACGATATAAAACCTCCACCCACCTCGCAAAGACTCCACCAACTCAAAATGTTCTAAGACATAAAAAAGATACGGCCATTCCACCCAGACAAATGCTTCCTCTGCATCTAAGGGAATCACCAACCCCTGAATCGATCGTTGCTGACAAACTTGGACCACATTCAGCAATCTTCTAATACTATTAGAGAACCTACGCCCCCTTATAAAGCCTGTCTGTCCTCTTTAACAATATAGGGCAACACCTTTTCCAATCTCAGCGCCAGGATCTTGGACAGAATCTTGAAATCTGAATTTGAGAGAGAGATGGGCCTGTATGAGGCACAATCCTCAGCAACCTTCCCTTTCTTAAGGAAGGAAGGAAATATTAGCTTCTCTCAAAAATGCATAAAGGAGTGATTGTACATCTCCAACCTAGGCCCTGATAGAATCCCTATAAACTCCTTATGAAACTCACCCCGGAGACCATCAGGGTCAGGCGCTTTCCCACACTGAAGTTGCCTCGCTGCCTCCTGTATTTCCTGAATTGTCAAGGGGGCATTAAGGAGAGAGGCCTGTTCCAAGGTTACCCCGGGAGGTCCAGGTTCTTAAACAAAGGTCTCCATTTCAGCCCTCCTGTCCTCGCAACCTTCAGACCGATACAATTCAGAGCAAAAGCTCTGAAAAGCCTCATTAATCTTTTTAGCATCATATGTAAGGACCCTGGCAGTCTCTGGTTGCAGAGATGGATTGGGGAGCACGCGTTTTCCGAGTCAGGTATGCTAAATACTTCCCTGGCCTATCCCCATATTCAAACACACTTTGTCTAGCAAAAGCAAGTTCTTTCTTTGCTTTTGTGTCAGTATTGAATTCAAGGCAGCCTGGAAAGCCATGATCCACTATAGCTTTGCATGGCCTTCGGTGACTAAATGTGCCGCCTCGGTGACTTTCAACAGCGTCTCATGTAGTCACTGCTTTTCCTCCTCCTGTCGTTTCCAGCTAGCCGAATAGGAAATAGCTAATCCCCTAGCAAAGGCCTTAGCAGTCTCCCATAGCATAGATGGACTACTAGCCATGCCTGAGTTGATAGTCAAGAATTCCTGAAACTCCTTCAAAAAGTATTCCACAAATTTGGAATCCCCAGTGCCGCAAACTTAGCCCTTCACACCTGACCTTAACCTCCAAATATACCGCCACTTGATCAAAGATAGCTATATTGCCAATTCTCCAACCCATAATCAAATCCAGAAAGGCCGAGGGAGCCAGGGAGAGGTCAATCCTCGTGCGACATTTATGTGGGTTTGAAAAAAGGTGAAGTCCCTGCTGGTAGGGTGAAGACATCTCCAAATATCCACCAGCCCCAATTCCTCGCATAAGTCAACCACCTACTTGGCCTGGGAAGAAAACGTTGGGGGGGGCCACAAGGCATCCTGTCCACTAACGGATGCAAAAGACAATTAAAACCTCCACGCACCACCCCCCCCCCCCCCCCCCACCATAATAATGTGCCGTGTTCCAAAAGTAATCAACTTCGAGAACGCACTAATCAAACATTTGATGGGATGCGCCAGAGGACAGTAGACATTTAAAATGCCATATTCCTCCCCACATATCAGGGCTTTAAGTATCACAAACTGTCCCTGCTCATCTTTTACCTGCTCTAATAATGTGAACGGAAGATTTTTCTGAATAAGTACCATCACTCCCTTACTTTTAGTAGAAAAGGACGAAAAGAATACCCAGTCATAACCTCCCTGTTGTAATTTCAGGTGCTCCCCATCAAAACGGGTTTCCTGCAACAAAGTGATATCAACCCTTTCTCTCAAGGCTAGAAAGCACTTTTTTCCTTTTAACAGGAAAATGACTTCCCTTAATGTTCCAGGTGCACCATTTAATAAGACACTTAGCCATATCCCCTTTTAGACACCCTTGAACCCCTCGGAGGGAGAACCCTGCTTACAAAGCACCGAGCACAAGTAAATAAAGACTCAGAGTCAAAGAACTACATATACAAAAACTATTCTATCATAACAATAAACACCTATTACTACCAAAAAGCTACAAAAAAAACTATAAAACCTTGAATGGAAGACTCTTCCTCCTGCCCGGAGGGGGCACTCACCCTACCCATCCCCTCCTTCAAACCCAGACTGTGCCCCAGCCTTAGGTTAGAAAAAAAACAAGATGATCCTTAAATCAACAGAAAAAAAAAGACAAAATCAGGATGAGCACTTCACCCATCCCTGGCTTCACGTCACCCCTACTTGCGATGAAAAGAGAAACAGAACAAACTTTTTAAAAAGCGAGAAAACAAAGAACATCCACAAAATTTCCCATCAGAAAATCCAGTTATTAAAGAAAAGGAACAATTTATTCCAAGGTTTCTCCCCCCTTTCCAAAACAGAAATTATTAGGGAGAAAGAAAGGAATTAAAAAAAGGAAGGGAAAACATGGGGAAAGAAGGAAAAGAGAACAAACATTAACCACATTCTTCAGGCCAATCTGTCTATTTTGAAGTGTCTACAAAGTTTTTAGCTTTATCTGATGAGTCAAATGTATAAACGGAGTCCTCATGGCTGAAATGGAGCACTATGGGGTATCTCATGGAGTATTTGATGCCCAGGTTCCTCAGCCTCTAACTTCATCGAAGGACTTCCTCTTTTGAATTCCAGCTGCAGAGAAATCCTGGAAAAACATGATTTTTGATCCCTTGTACAGCAGTGCCTGCGGATCCTTTCCCAATAATCTAGAAGCTTCTATGACTTTTTGCTTGCCCTTATATGAGTGGAAGCGCACTAGGACCGGATGGGGGTGCTGCACTAGCCCTGACCTATGTACTGTAACCCGATCTGCAACCTGCTGGAGTCAATGTTAAGGCCCAAAAACTTCTGCAGCCAGCTTTCAAAGAAGCTGACTGGCTGCTCACCTTCCCCACCTTCAGGAAGCCCGACAATTCAGAGATTTATCCTCCGACCTCCATTTTCGAGGTTGTCGATATGGTCTCGCAAGACCCGCACCACTCGCTCCAGCGCCTGGCTTCCGAGGCCTTGGTTCAACCCTCTACCTCCTCCAGCCACTCTGAGGCCCTGGATCTCATGCTTCTGCAGCATGGATGCGATAGGTTGGACCTGGGCACGAATCTCCCCACTGGTGCTGCTGGGAAATGTCCTCCCGGCTGCTATTTGCTTGCTCCTTTTCCCTTTGGCATCCTTCCCACTCCCATTAACAAATATGTGTTCTGTAAGGTTTTAAATTAATAATTCCACCACATAAGTTCGCCTGGGATGGCAAAAAACACCAGTATGCCTTGACTGTTAGGCAGAGCTGTCCACAGCAGTTCTGCAGAATCACCGCCAACTTGTCAAGTCCCTGCCACTCGATCTTATGCACCTCTATCAGATCTTCCCTCAACCATCTCTGCTCTAAAGACAACCTGAGCTTATCCAGGCTTCTTTCATACCTAATCAGATCGATCCCAGGCAACATTGTAGCGAATCCCTTTTCCAACCCCTCCAGTGTAATCACGTCTTTGCTATAGTGCAGTGACCGGACCAGCCCATCATACTCTAGTTATGGCGTAACCAAAGTCCTATACAAACCCAATGTTACCTCTATACACTCAATAATCCAAAGCTTGACTGATAAAGGCAAATTCCTGAAGAAGGGCATGTGCCCGAAACGTTGAATCTTCTGTTCCCTAGATGCTGCCTGACCTGCTGTGCTGTTCCAGCAATAAAGTTTCAGAGCTGATAAAGGCAAATGTCTTGTATGCCTTATTAACTATCCTATTAGCCAACATTGCCATCTTCAGTGATTTGTGGACAAATATCCCAAAATCCCTCAGAGCTTCCTATTGCACTGCCATTCATCAGTTACTCTTTTGAATTGTTACTTTATCCAAAGTGCATCAGTTCACACTTACCAGGGTTAAATTTCATCTGCCACTAATCTGCCCACCTGACCAATCCATTTATATCCTCCTGTAAACTAAGATTGTTTCCTCACTGTCGAATCACCCAGCCAATCTCATGTCATTCACAAACTTATCATCCCCCATCCCCCTTTCACTTATCTATGTTGTTTGGACACCAGCCTCTAGTCATATGAGGAGCCTTCTACCACGCTGTTCCCTTCCACTAAGCCAATTATGGATCCAACTTGTCAAGTGGATCCCATGTGCTTTGACCTTCTTTATCAGACTCCCACATGGGACCTTGTTAAAGGATTTGCTGAAATCCATACATCAACTGCACGACCCTAGACACATTTGGTGACCTCTTTAAAAAAAAAAAATCCAACAGATTTGTTTGGCATGACCTTCCTTTGACAAAGTCATGCTGTTGAAAAATGTGTTGCTGGAAAAGCGCAGCAGGTCCGAAACGTCGATTCTCCTGCTCCTTGGAGGCTGTCTGACCTGTTGTGCTTTTCCAGCGACTCATTTTTCAGCTCTGATCTCCAGCATCTGCAGTCCTCACTTTCTCAAAGTCATGCTGTTATCCTGATCAAACTTTGCTTTTCTAAACTGAGTTGAATTCTCTGCTTCAGAATTTTCTCCAATGGTTTTTCTATTGTGAGAATGATGGAACAGACTCATTGGTCTGCAATTCCGTGTTTTTATCTTTATCACACTTCATAACTGCTCTCCAGTCTCTAGCACTTGTCCTGTGGTCAGAAAGGAATCAGGGCCCTGGATATTTCCTCACTCATCTCCCACAGCATCCTAGGACACAACTCATTTGGACCCAGAGATCTGTCTACTTTTAAACCTGCCGAAAACTAATATCTCCACACTCTGCATTACAATCTGCTCAAGATACTCTCAGTCCATAATCTTCATTTCTGGACCTCCTTTGCCTGAGTAAAGACATCTTGAGGTAATTGCTAGCTCATAACTTTGAGCACATATTTGTGCATTCACCTTTTGAAAAAGTGACAATCTCACTACCGGAAGTTGATGTGCGATGATCTTCAGAATGCCACAAATACACTCCCACAGCAATTTTTGTCCACCTTGCATGAGATGGGCTCCAACTTCTACAAGTGAGGATTTTATTTCTAATTAATCATAAGTATACAACTGCACCTTGACATTTTGTATTTTGTTGACTATAAGTGTAGGGTAGCATGTGCTTTATAACTTGCAAAACATTTTGAGAGATAAAGGCAGAACAAGACAGCTTCCCCATTTTGGTAGTTTTCTGAACTGTAGAATATTTCACAGTTAATGTCCCACATAAAAGTCGCAGAGAAGATCCTATACCCTACTAGTGAAGCCTGATTATTAATAGATCTCTATCAAATTTAGATTGGACTCTGGTTAATCCAGAAAAATCAAAGTAGGATTTGTGCATCTGCTATTCTACTGCATAGAGCTTTAAAACTATTCAACTGTTCCAAAAATGCCTGCAGTTCTTGACTTAAAGATTGCCTCTACTGACTACAAGTTCTAAACTTTGTTTGGGTGTACATTAGCACTGTTGCGCCCAGGGATCAGTTCCAAAGGCTTCAACCTTTTATATTCTTTATAAATGACATTAATGCAGGGACCAAATGTTTTGTTATTAAATTTGCTGATGACACAACAAAACAGTAGGAAAGTAAGTTGGGAAGAGGGCACAGAGATTGAAAAGGAGTTTAGATACATTAAGAGTGTGTGCAAAGATGTGGCAAATGGAGAATTATGTAACAAAGAGTGAAATTGCCCATTTGGCAGTAAAAATAAAAAAAAATTATTCAAATGGCGAGAGATTGCATAGTTCTGAAATACACAGGGATCTGGGAATATCAAACTGTTAGTATGCAGATATAGCAAGTAATTAGGAAAGCTAATAGAATGCCATTTATTGATATGGAAATTTGGTGTATGTTATTACAAAATGAATTTCAGTCAAAAGTTTATTTCATCCTATTTGATGCATCTTTAATTAGACACTGCATCTTCAAAAATAAGATTTCCTTTTTATGACTATTTTTATTAACTTCTCTATATTGACTGTTATCTACTACATGTCTGTTCCAAAATACTTAATTGGTCCTAGATCATCATTTTGAAAAGCCATTATCCATCATGATTAACTTATCTGTTGGTTTTTCTGTTGTTGCTGGGTTTAACCTAACACCCTTCTTTGCACAAGTGCGTAATATATTTGTGAGTGATTTGGATTTTAATCAGAAAATTTGTAGTAACAGTCCATATTGGATCAATAATATAAAGTACAAATAACCTTGGTATATCAATACAAATGCAAAATCCTCTTAAAATAAACACACAGTGAAGATTTCTTGGACAAGAATTTTATTATGTGCTGCTTACATTGTTTACCTAATGGAAGTGTTGACTATTTGGCATGAATCTGTCCATGAAGAGCAACATTTATTTGCTAATCAGTCGAGTGAGTAAAGCAAGGATAAGATTCAGACAGTTCAATTTATTGCTTCACTTACTTTCTCTCATGGTCAATTTTTCCTCTGTACAGCATTAGATTCCCTCTCAGCTATTACTGTAGTGACAGCATAACAGAGGAGCAATATATGCACATTTCAGAAGGTCAAATGTATAACATGGTAAACCAACCATCCAGCACTAGGGTATGGCTTGAAAGCAATTTCTGTACTGACAGCACCATTTATATTTAGCATTTTGTAAAATTAAAACTTCAAATATAAATCACATGACCTTAACGAGTGAACTGTTCACTTTAACAGTGTATAAATTCAAGTCAATCGAAAAGATCACTGCAAAACAGGAGGATTGATGAAACAATATTATTTCCATTCACATTGGATCTGCAGAAGTTAGGAGGTTTATGCAGTTAACAGGATGCTACTTTGACATCTTTCAGTTGCTTTAATGAACAAATTCGTTGTCAATGGACTGCAGATATTGTACATTACTCTATGCTGATTGTAGAAAGTGAAGAACTTACTGTGTTTATTGCAAAGTAAATAAACAGGCTGCTCAATGGAGCAGAATACAGAATATAGCCACAGACAGAAAACCAACAAAAAATAAAATGTGCGTCAAGGCTTTGCATATGATGCAACAGCAGTTATAAAACTGAAATGTTAATTAGTTCAGTCCTAGTGATTTACAGGAGTTAATATCCAAGCTGGAAGCTTTCAACTGAATTAAAAACAATTGAGATATAGCAAGTGCAAGGTTGGGCAATTCTGTCGGTTTTAAATATGTAAATAACTGCAGAAAAAGGACATTCATAACTACCATCCATTATATCTCAATCATAGTAACAGTCCAATTGACAGTTTTCCAAAGTTATTTAATAATTTCCATCTTTCTGTATAATTTATAGAAATAATGGGTACATTGTCAGTTTTCGATGATCCAGCAATGTTACTAGATTTTTTTCCCTTGATATAACATGACAATCAAAATTATAACTATAAACTTAGTAATTTAAGACAGTTAAAAGGTAACTGAATGAGTTAGTCATTTAAAAAATATTGCAGGATTGAGGTATTTTAAAGGTCTAGGAATGCCACAATAAGGGCTCATGCTCTTAATGCCCAAGAAGCTTTGGTTTATAGCAACACCTTCAGCAATAGGTAATAATTGGAAGACTAATGAATCATCACTGGAACTAAAAGATACAGGGAGATCAACCCTAAGTACTCTCAAACACCTAGCAGAAATTGATTCAATAACAGTGTTGATAAATGTTTGGATTTAAAAAGAGAAAATAATGTAAAATAAAACTGAATGTGACAACAAATTTTATGATCAAGCTCTCAGAATTTTAAAACAAAGGGTGAAATCTTCCTAGTAAATTAATAACTTGTTAACAACTTAGTGCAATAATACACAAATTAGCTAGTAGATTCACAAAGAGATATGGAATCTGGAAACTTTAGTGTTTGGTGATCAATTTATATCACATCACGGTTTGATTTGCATAAACTTGCTTTGCTTAAACAACATTGTCTACTCATTAGTTTTTTAAAAACTTGTTGGATTTGCTAATTAGATCCCAGAGTTTGAGTGGCATGGTGGCTTAGTGGTTAATACTGCTGCCTCTGTGCCAGAGACCTGGGTTCGATTCCAGCCTTTGGTGACTATCTGCAAGGAATTAACACATTCTCCCCCATGTCTGTTTGGGTTTCTAAAGGACGCGCTGATTTCCTCCCACAATCCTTCATCCACCTGAAGAAGGTGCGGTTCTTCAAAAGCTAGTGTGTTTCCATTTAAACTTGTTGGACTATAACCTGGTGTTGAGAGATTTTTAACTTTGTACACCCCAGTCCAACACCAGCATCTCCAAAGCAGATTAGGTGGATTGACTATGCTAAATTGCCCCATCGTGTCCAGGGTTCATGCAGGTTAGGTGGATTAATTATGGTAAATAAGGGATTAAGGGTTTTCGGGTGGAGAGCTGTGTCTTAGTGGGATGCTGTTTGGAAGGTTAGTGCAGATTCAACAAGCGTCTTGGATCCTATTAAAGAGGTAGCTACAGAAATACTGAACACAGTTGAAAATTCTATGGCATCTGGAAGGTTGCAAATGCAGCCAGGCTACTTAAGAAGGGAAAGAGAAAATGGGAATTGTAGACCTGTCAGACTGATCTTAGTAGTAGGAAAAGCAGTGGAACTGTATAGGATGAGAAATTGAACACCCAGAAAATAATGGTGTGATTAGGCAGAATTAATATGGATTTATGAAAGGGACCGCACGTTTGTCAAACCTGTTGGCAGATATTTGAGATGTTATTGGAGCAGATAAGATTAAATAGATATTGTGTATTTGGATTTTCAGAAAGCTTTCAATATGGTTCTTCTCAAAAGGTTAGTAAACAAAGTTAGAGCGTATGAAATGGGGACAATACACTTGCATGGATTGAGGATTGGTTAAAGAAAATGAAGTGTAGGAAAAAAAATTGGCTATTCTCATGGTTGACAGGCTGAGACTTGTGGGGGAGCACAAGCATCAGTACTTGGGCCCAAGCTGTTCACAATCTATATTAATGACTTTGGGGGCCAATTGTAATATTTCAGTTTTGCAAACGACAGAACACCAGTTCAAAACATAAATTAAGGACGATGCAAAGAGGCTTCAAAGGAATTTGGACAGGGGGAGTGAATGGGTGATAATATCACAGATGAAATACAAAGAGGTTAAGCATGAGGTTACCTAGATTGGTAAGAGTATTTTTTAAATTGAGAGAGATTGGAAATTTGGGAGGGAAATGGCATGCTCACAGAATCATTATGGTGCAGAAAAAAAGCCATTCAGCCCATTGCATCTGCATTGACTCACTATGCATTTTATCTTACTACCTTTTCACCATAACCTGTACATTATTTAAACAGAAACAATTATCCAATGCCCTTTTAAAATGCCTCAAATGAACTTGCCTCCACCACAATTTTAGGCAGTACATTCCAGATGCTAACTATATGAAAAAGCTGTCTGGTACTGCATTTGCTTCTTTTACAAAACACTTTTATAATGTGGCTGCTGGTTTCCTGGAACTATGTTCATCAAGTTCCTGCGATCTCCCCAACGCAATTACAACTTTCTATAGTGTGGTGTCCAGAACTGTACATGGTACACCAGCTGCCTGCTCTTGTACTCTATGCCTCCACTAACAAAGTATGGAATATCATATGCATCACTAATGACTCATCTAATCTCAGAGGCTTTTCAATTTTAAATACAATCAGCATATTCTATACCTCTACATTGCTTTTACATTTTTCTAGTTATTGAGTTTCCTCTGTTGTCATGACCACCTTGGCAGCATCTACTTCATAGTGAAGATAGATGCAAAGTATTCATTTAACACCTTAGCCGTGCCTCATGCTTCTTTGAATAATTCTGCTTTTTGGTTTCAGATCAGTTCTACTCCTCTTGTTAAAGCCCTTTTATGGTTGATGGGGAATTAGAAAGTCTTCTATAAGCCCTGTATGTTAGCTGTTAATTTTTTTTTAGAACCCCTCTTTGCTTCTTGTATTTGTTTTAAACCTCCCTTCTGAATGCTGCGATTCCCTCCTGGTTCTCAATTATATTTTCTGCCTGACACATTTCATAAACACACCTTTTATTCTTTAGCTTATTTGCAATGTCTTTGATTTGTAGATAGGAGAATATATAGGCTGTGCCTAAACAATCTCATCTCTGAAGGCAGCCTGTTCAGCTACAGTTTTTCACAATCTCTTGGCAGCAGGGTGGGGAAGTGATCAGTCTCAGGTTCAGCTCTGATTTTACCCCATTTAGGTTGGGTCTCTGCCAGTTGATTTTTCTTATTCTGTACTGACCAATGTATTTTCCACCGAGATCCTAAACAATACAATGAGCGCTGTCCCCTAAATGATCATGTCACGATCTACTTAACCAACCTCATTTTCAAGAACCAGGTCTTTATAACCAAAAGTGGCAATCCTCCTTACTTTTATCCCATTTTTCCATATTTTCTGAACACCTGAAACAGGACTATTTAAAACTGGCTAGCGATGCCATTCCTTAAACCATGTTTGTTATCATCACATCATCCTGACAAGGTCATCTGTAGCTATAGTCTCTAGGCCCTCCTGTCTGATTAACTATATCCCGTACATTCACAATGGTATAGCCTTGAATTAGACTTCATTACCACTTCTATTACTCCAACTTCATTAACTAACTTACTAATCTTTCTATTTCTGTGCTGTATGCCTCTCCCTTCAAGCACCATGTTATTATTCTTTGACATTTTTTCTGGTTCCTACACACCTGCAGGTTTAGTTCAAACTCTCTGAGAAAGTGAGGACTGCAGATGCTGGAGATCAGAGCTGAAAATGTGTTGCTGGAAAAGCACAGCAGGTCAGGCAGCATCAGAGGGTTCCTGAAGAAGGGCTCATGCCCGAAACATCAATTCTCCTGCTCCTTGAATGCTGCCTGACCTGCTGCGCTTTTCCAGCAACACATTTTTAGTTCAAACTCTCCCCAACCAGCAAAACACTCTGCAAGGAACTTATTCAGATACAATCTCCCCTAGAGCTAGTCCCAGTGCCCAAGAAACCAAAAGCCCTCCCTGCTGTGCCAACTTTCCTGTCCCACATTCTTTTGTTCTATTAAACATTTTCTGCACTTACTTGCATGTGGCATTGAGAATAATTCAGAGATTACTACTATAGAGGCCCTGTTTGCTATCTTTCTACCTCGCTCCTTAATTTCCAATTGTAGAACCAGATCATCCATTTTCCCATGTTATTAATACCAACATGCACCGTGACCTCTGGCTGTTCACTCTTCTTCAGAAGAATTTTCTGGAGCTGGTCTGTGACATCCTTGATTCTAGGAAGGAAACACACCTTCATGTTTTGCTTAGACTGCCTAGTGATCACCCATTCCCTAATTGCCTGTTTGCCCCTAATTTGCAGTATGACCATCTTTCGGAATGTGCCCTCCATGTAGCTTTCTGCCTTGGAAATGCAGCTTTGTGACATTTGCTGCTTTTCAAGCTCCAAAATTTGGAGCTCAAGTTTGTGCAACTCGTGACACTTCCTATACGTAGGTTTAGCTGCTTTATGAGAAGTGTCCACAACTCATCACTTACCAAAAGGCAGAGTTCTGTTAAATTGAGCTGCCCTCCTATACCCTGTATGTATTTTATCTTTTGAGACTTTTATTTACTTTAATTTTACTTCTAAACTTTGAAAGCACAGGAGGCAGCCATTCAGCCCATGCCCTTGCCAATCTAAAAGAACCTGAATACATTCATCCTATGTTTCTGCTGCCCATAGCCCCCAAGCGGTTATGGAAACACAAGTGAATATCTAAATACTGCTTACTTTACAAGAGTTTCAGAATCAACCAGCTTTTCAGGAAGGGAATTCCAAACTCTCACCGCTCGAAGTAAAATAATTTTCCTCAAATCTGTTCGCATTTTAACTCTTACCTTAAATCTACATCTTCTGACTGCAGACCCTCTAATGGGGGGAAAAAAAATGCTTTCCTATCCATTATATTTATGCCACTCAACCTTATATACCTCAATCAGGTTCCCCTCTCGACCTTAGCTGCTCCAAGGAAACCAACTTCAGCCTATCCAGTCTTACCCCATATTTCAGACCTTCCAGCCAGGCAGCACCCTGCCAAATCTCCTTTCAATTGTCTCTAATGCAATCACATCTTTCGTATGAAACTGGAACTAGACATTTCTCCAGTTTAACCCAAATCTGCATTTCACCCAGTTCCAGAATAACTTCCCTGCTCTTTCATTCTACATCTTGGCTAATGAAGGCAAGAAATGCAAATGCCTTCTTAATTCACCTTATCTACTCACCCTACTATCTCCACAGATCTGTTAACATGCATACCAAGATTCCACTTTTGAGCTGGACATTATTTAAATGGGGAAAGACTGCAAAAAGATACATGACACAGATTTGGGAGTCTTCATCTATGAATCATAAAAAGCCAGTATTTCAGTCCAGGGGATATGAGAGAAGGCAAATGGAATGTTGGCCTTTATTTCAAAGGAAAGGGAGTATAAAAGTAGGGAGGTTTTGCTAAAAAATATACAAGATAGTAGTCAGACCACAGCTGGAACACTCTGAATAGCTTTAGGCCCCCCTTTCTAAAGGAGAGATATACTGGCATTGGAGGCCGTCCAGAGAAAGTTCACTAGGCTGGTAACATGTATGGAGGAATTTACTTATGATAAGAGGTTGATTTTATTAGCCCTGTACTCATTGAAGTTCAGAAGAATGAAAGGAGATCTTATTGAAACATAAAAGACTTTTTAAGTGACTAGACAGGGTTGATGCAGAAAAGTTGTTTCTCCACATGGGACAGTCTAGACCAGAAGGCATAATCTCAGAGTAAGGGGGTCATCCAATTAAGACAAAGATGAGGAATTTCTTCTGAGGGTAGAAACTGTGGAATTCTATAATGCAGAGGGTTGTCAAGGTGAATTGTTAAGTATATTCAAGGTGGAGTTGGATTTTTAATCAGTAAGGGAAACACGGGTCATAAGAAAAAGACAAGAAAATGGAATTGACCACAATGAATGGCAGAGCTGACCTAATGGTTCTGAATGGGTTACTTGTGGTCCTAGATCTTATTGCCTTTATACTTTCCAGGGTCCTACCATACACAGTGCAAACCCTTTCCTGGTTACACCTCCCTAGATTTAAAGACAGAGTTAAGAAGAGCAAAGACAGGACACAAGCAGTCTTTAACAAATAGAATAAAGGAGAACCCAAAAGCTTTCTATAGGTAAGTGAGGGATAAAAGGATGACTAGGGTAGGAATAGGGCCAGTGAAAGACAGAAGTGGGAAGTTGAGTGTGGACATTTCTCATTGGTTTTGACTCAGAAAAAGGGGAATATTGTAGAGGAGAAGAATGAGGTAGGAGATATTAGACTAGAAAGGATCGAGTTTAGTTACGAAGAAGTGTTATCAATTCTAGAAGGGGTGAAAGTAGACAATTTGCCTGGGCCGGATGGGATTTATCCAGGGATTCTCTGGAAAGCTAGGGAGGAAATAGCAGAGCCTTTGGCTTTGATATTTGAGTCACCATTGTCTACAGGTTTAGTACCAGAGGACTGCAGGTTTGCAAAAGGTGTGCCCTTGTTCAAGAAGGGCAGTGGAGATGACCCAGGTAATTATAGACTAGTGAGACTTACTTCTGTTGTAGGAAAGGTTTTAGAAAGAATTATAAGAGATAAAATTTATAAACATCGAGCAAGCAACAATTTGATTTCAGATAGTCAACATGTTGCATCAAGGGCACGTCGTGTCTCATAAACCTGAGTTTTTTTGAGAAGATGACCAAGCATGTAGATGAGGGTAAGGCAGTTGACGTGGTATACATGGACTTCAGTGGAGCCTTTGATAAGGTTCCACATGGTCGGCTGTTGGAGAAAATGCAGAGGCAGGGGATTGAGGGTGATTTAGCAGTTTGGATTAGAAATTGGCTTTCTGAAAGAAGGCAGCGAGTAGTGGTTGATGAAAATATTCAGCCTGAAGTCCAGTTACTAGTGGTGTGCCACAAGGATCTGTTTTGGGACCACTGTTGTTTGACATTTTTATAAAGGACTTGGACGCAGGCATAGGTGGATGGATTAGTAAACTTGCAGATGACACTAAAGTCGGTGGAGTAGTGGACAGTTTGGAAGAATTGCAACAGGTTGCAGGGGGACTTGGATAAACTGCAGAATTGGGCTAATGGAGTTCAATGCAGCTAAAATGTGAGGTGATGCACTTTGTGAAGAACAACAGGAAGGCAGAATACTGGATCAATGGAAAGATTCTTGGTCGTGTCGATGTGCAGAGGGATCTTGGAGTCCATGTACATAGATCCCCGAAAGTTGCCACCCAGGTGGATAGAGCTGTTAAGGCGGCATACGGTGTGTTAGGTTTCAATGGTAGAGGATTGAGTTCCGGAGCCGCAATCTCATGCTGCAACTATACAAAAAGTCAGTGCGGCCACACTTGGAATATTGTGTACAGTTCTGGTCATCATATTGCGGGAAGGTTGTGGAAGCATTGGAAAAGGTACAGAGAAGATTTACCAGGATGTTGCCTGGTCTGGAGGGTAGGTCTTATGAGGAAAGGCTGAGACACTTGGGTCTGTTCTCATTGGAAAGAAGAAGGCTAAGAGGGAATTTGATAGAGGCATGCAAGATGATCAGAGGATTAGATAGGGTAGACAGTGAAAGTCTTTTTTCCTAGGATGACGATGTCAGCCTGTACGAGGGGCCATAACGACAAATTGAGGGGTGATAGATTTAAGACAGATGTCAGAGGTGGGTGTTAAGAGTGTGGAATTTCCTACTTGCCAATGTAGTTAACTCAGTCACATTAGGGAGATTTAAACAATCCTTGGATAAGCACATGGATGATGATAGGATAGTGCAGGGGGACGAGCTGAGAATAGTTCACAGGTGAGCGCAACATCGAGGGCTGAAGGGTCTATTCTGCGCTGTATTGTTCGATGATCTGGATGAAGGAATAGAAGGTAGTCTGGCTAAGTTTACACTTGATACAAAGGTTGATGGAGCAGCAGGTAGTACTGAGACGGTGGGGAGGCTACAAAAAGGTTTAGCCAGGTTAGGAGAGTGGGCAAAGTGGCAGATGAAAAACAACGTGCACTTTGGTCAAAAGAATAAAGGCATGGACTATTTTCTAAATGGGGAGAAAATTCAGAAGTCCACAGTGCAAAGGGAACTTGCGAGTCCTAGTCCAGGTTTCTCTTAAGGTAAACCTGTAGGTTGAGTCAGTAGTTAGGAAGGCAAATACAATGTTGTCATTCATTTCTGAGGGTTTAAAAGGTTCTGGTCAGACACAGAGTACTGTGAGCAAGTTTGGGACCCATACCTCAGGAAAGATGCCATGGCCCTGGAGTGGGTCCAGAGGAGGTTCATGAGAATGATCCCAGGAATGAAAGGTTTAAGATATGAGGAAAGTTTGAGGACTGTGGGACTATACACGATGGAGTTTAGAAGGATGAGTGGAATCTGATTGAAGCTTATACAATATTAGAAAGAATGGACATTGGGAAGATTGGCAGGAGATGAGGACCCGAGGACACAGCCTTAGACTGCAGGGAAGACTTTTTAGAATGAAGATAAGGAGAAACTTCTTCAGCTACAAAGTGTGGTGAATCTGAGAGATTCATTGCCACAGAACGCTGTGGAGGCCAGGTTATTGCGTACACTTAAAACAGAGATAAATATGTCTTGATTGCCAAGGAGATCAAAGGCTATAGAAAGAAAGTGGGAAAATGGGGTTGAGAAACCTAAGAGCTATGATTGAATGGCAGAGCAGACTCAATGAGCTGTAAGGCCCAATCTTTGCTCTGGCACCTTATGGTCTTAATTTAGAAGTTTACACAATCTAATTAGAATTTCCTAAGTTCTTGAAGAGCTCAAAAGGAATGTTACATAACCTCAAAATAAGAGGCATGCTACTTAGGACTGAGGTGAGGAAAACTTTATTCACTCAGAAGGTTGCGGATCTTTAGAATTTTCTAGCTTGGAGGGTTTAGGACCTTTAGTATGCTCAAGACAGAGGTCAGCAAATTAATAACTACTAATGGCACCAAGTAGTGGGGGGAAAAGTACATTAAGGTAAACAGTCAAATTATCACAATGGAAGAGGAGGCTCAAAAGGCTTGAATACCCTATTCCTGCTCCTATATTTCGATCATTTTTGAATGCAATTGCAAATCTAGGGCAGTATTGTCAGATTGTCTGCATTGTCTATAATATAGCATTCAGAGTACCCAAGGAACCTTTTAAAAATAGTACAAGTGACAGTTTCTCTGATCTTATATACATTCCAATTAAACTTCCAAAAATACAGGTTAAATACGCAAGAAAATGTGGACAAGGGTTTAATCTCAACTGAATAATTTCTCTGGATAGAACATAGAACATAACAAGCGCAGTACAGGCCCTTTAGTCCTCAATGTTGCGCCAACCTGTGAAAATACACCCATTTAACTTACACTGTTCCATTATTATGCCTATGTATATCCAATGCCCATTTAAATATCCTTAATGTTGGGCAGGCAGGCTATTCCATGCCCCTACTACTGAGTGACGTAACTATCCCGATATCTGTCCTAAATCAATCACCCCTCAATTTAAAGCTATGACCCCTCATGTTAGCCTTCACCATCCGAGGAAAATAAGCTCTCACTGTCCACCCTATCTAATCCTCTGATTACCTTATACGTCTCAATTAAGTCACCTCTCAACCACCTTCTCTCCAATAAAACAGCCTCAGTTCCCTCAGCCTTTCCTTGTAAGACCTCCCTTCCATACCAGGCAACATCCTATAAATCTCCTCTAATCCCTTTCCAAAGCTTCCACATCCTTCCTATAATGCGGTGACCAGAACTGCACGCAATACTCCAGGTGTACAGATGGAGCATGACCTTGTGACTCAGAAACTCAATCCCCCTACCAATAAACGCCAACACACCACATGCCTTCTTAACAATCCTTTCAACCTGGGTGGCAACTTTCCAGGATTTATGCACCTGGACACAGATCGCTGTTCATCTACACTGCCAAGAATTTTACCATTAGCCCAATACTCTGCATTCCTGTTATTTCTTCTGAAATGAACGACCTCACACTTTGCAGTATTAAACTCCATTTGCACTTCTCAGCCGAGCGCTGCATCTGATCCATGTTCCTCTGTAACCCATAATATGCTTTGGCACTATCCTCAACTCTGCCTACCTTAGTGTTATCCGCAAATATACTAACCCATCATTCTACGCCCACATCCAGATCATTTATAATGATTTGATAAAAATTACCAAGAAAACTCGGGACATTTGTCAAGCCTTGTTTGTCTAGACATAGATTTATTTTTAAAGTTATTTTTAAAACAGAGCTTGATATGTTCAAACTGTTACCTATTAGTCAAATAAAGAACATTTTGAACACACACACACACACACACACACACACACACACACACGTTGAAGGCCTTATTTATTGTACTTTTCTTTCCCTTTGAACATTGGTTAATTCATCAGAACATTTTTTTGGCATTTAAAACAAAACCCAGCAATGTAGGACTTCAAATGTAATTGGCTAATAATGGAACATCCTATATTTACACTGTCTACATAACAAACATTTGGACCAACCTACCAATGTCAAATTTTATACACCATATGACCTTGCGTTGATGAAAGATTCCAAAGACATCAGAATTTGCGTATTTTTCAATAAGAAAATACTACAGGAGAACATATTCAAAAATAAAATGAAGATGCTTCATCGTCGCTTGTCATGAACACTCACCTATATAGGACTTCTGACCAGATGGCACTGGAACAAACGTGCAAAAGTAGCTATCTGACTGTAAAAAGCCAAAAAGAAGTTTCTTTAGAACTCTTTAATGACACAATTTAAAATTCAGCCATTTTTATAACCCGATTGAAACAAATTCTGTTTCAAATTAAATAGATTAACTGCTGTGAATATGGAATTAATATCTGAAGTTGAGTTTTTTTTAAATTATAAGAACATTTTAAGTTAGTGCACCTATGTGCTGTGACAGCTAACACATGGTTCAAAACAATGAATTTTGAAAACCCAACTACCATTGTACATAATCATTATATTCAAAGAAGACCGCAGGGCTGTGCTCTCATTAGAGAGAAGCAACTTGTGGTTTAACCAGAGGCTCACCAAACCTCAGGTGCGCAGAGTTTGAAAAGGAGAGTACTTCATGGAGGAAATAGAACCCACACTTTGGATCGCAAACCAACCATCCAAACTGAGCCAATTGACTACTTTAATGCAGATCAGATCTACCAATTGATTATCAGCAAGGTGTGGTCACTGTTGCATTGGCCCACATCCATGTAAAGAACTCCCAAAGCTGCATTTAAACTTCTTAGCCTGCAAGTAAATCAAAACTTAAGAAAAACACCTATTAATATGTCATCCCAGCAGAGCTTCACACTCAGCAGTTAAGAAGTTTCCGAAGCACAGACATCGGTTACTTTCCCCTGGATTCATCGGACCTGGGTGCATCTGTGTCAGATCAGCATAAATGGATTTTGACGATTTGCATTGGATAGGTGTGTGATGTTGAATCCCAAAATTATTGACAGTAAATGTGATGCTGACAACAGAATTATGGCCTCAGATAGACACACACTAGCCAAGAAGCTCCAAATATAAATGTATCTCCTGTCCCTTAAGCTCAACTAGCTGGGTTTTATAGCTTCAGGTGATACAATCCGATTGCAACCATTTTGTCAGCAGAGGATCACCAAAGAGGTACAAGGAAATAATCTAGTGCAGTTTTATTACAAGGAAGGATATCTCCCTCTACCTTACCCCAGTGTGAGATTGCAGTCATCCTGCTTGAATAAATAGTGGCTTTCAGTGTTATAACTCTTTAGCTAAGTGTTTCCACTTTATTTATTAGTGCACTATGATGACAACACAAAAAATGAAATTAAATACAAATATAAATATTGAAAACAAACAATGAATTGAAAATCCCTTTGACAGAATTGCAATCACACCTAGACATTAAATCACTGCTTCCTCCTTACAATAAACTCCACACTTATCAGGACAATTTTTCCTGCCTACCTCCGACTACCCAAGATGAATAAAGTGTCTCAAAAGTTTGAGAAACAGATTAAGGTAGCTGTTTCATGCTTCCACTATGCGAGTGATACAAGTGTTATTTACCACAAACAGGATGCTGCCATCAAGCCAAAACTATGTTCTGCCTATGTCACAAATGGGTAATAATGGTATATCAAATTCAGTGCAGGTGTGATATCATGTTTGATGGCCATACATCCAAAGATTGTTGGATATCAAACAGCATGTAGCTGTGGCTGTTTGCAACCAGCCTGTACTTACAAAATCTGCCACATAGATGCAATTCTATAACTGAAAACTGCTGGAGCGTTGCAGTTCTGAAAAAAAAAAGGCTGAATTGGTTAGGGTTATTTTTCTTGCAACAGAGAAGGGGACTTGATTCAGAGCTGCAAACTTATGAGATGCATAGAGTGGGTAGGAATGGACTTTTTCCCTAACAGAGGGATCAATTACCAGTGAGCATAAACTATAAATATTTGTCTCACGTTTGTAATGTCTCATCAGTCAGAAGAATCAAGAAGCTTGACACCATCCTGGACAACAATCCACAGGATTGGCACCACAGCCATCATCTTGAAAATGCACGTTCTTTAGCACTGATGCATATTGGCAATAGTGTGTACCATCTCCAAGATGCATGCAGTAACTCACCTAAGCCTCTTCGACAGTACCTTCCAAACCTGAAACCTGTACCATGGTCCCTTCCAAACCACCTGACTTGAAAGTATATCCCCGTTCATTCAATGTTACTGGGGCAAAATCCTAGAACTCCTTTCCTAATAGCAATGTAGATATCGCGTCAGTAAGAAGTGCAGCAGTTTAAGGTGGCTGCTCTCACGACCAACTTCTCCATGGCAAAGGAACAAAGTTTTTCCAATCTCTCCTCATAGCTAATACCATCCAAACCAGCTATATACATACTTTAGCTTCAAGAATAAACCAGAAGCTAGGAATACCACAGTTGGCAATTCACTTCATGACTCTCCAAAGACGATCTTCCATCTACAAGGCACAAGTCAGTGTGTTGGAATATTCCTCTTTTCTGGATGTGTGCAGCTCCAGCAACACTGAAAAAGCTTGACACCATCCAGACAAAACGGTCCATTTGATTGGCATCACATTCACAATAAACATTCACTCCTCCACTATCAATACTCAGTGTAGGCAATGTGCACCATGACAAGATGTACTACAAAAATCTACCAAGGCTCCTTGGAAAGTACTTTACATAACCATAACCATGACCATGAAAGAGGACAAGGGCAGGAATATAAAGAAAAACCATCAACTGCAAGACCCACACCATCCTGTCTTAGAAATAAACCACTGTTACTCAATGTTGTTGTTCCAGAATTCCCAAAGGCATTGTGGGTATACCTCCACCAAATGGACTGCAGTGAATCAAGAAACCAGTTCACCACCATCTTATGATGTGTATTTAGGAGGTGTATAAGAATTGCAGACCCAGCCTGTGAAATCACTTAGGGTCATCAAGTTGTACAGCACAGGAACAGGCCCTTCTGTCTAGTTGGCCCAAGCCAACCAGACACCTTAAATTAGTCCTTGATATCAAGGCCATATTTGACCCAGTGTGGCATCAATGAACCCCAGCAAAATTGGAATCAATGAGATTTGCATGGAAAACTGTCTACTGGTTGGACTCGGACCTGGCACAAATGAAGTTGGTTACTGGAGGTCAGTCATCTGAGCTCCAGGACATCACTACATGTGTTCTTCAGGCTAGTGTCCTAGGTCCAAAATTTTCAGCTGCTTAGTTTGTCAGCATTTTGCCCATATCCCTCTAAACCTTTCATATTCAGCCTATTCCGTCTCTCACTATAGCTCAAACCCTCCAACCCCGGCAACATCCTTGTATAAGTTTTCTCCACCTATTCAAGTTTCATAATATTGTGCAATCATCGGTGACCTTCCCTACATCTGACCTTATGACAGATAGAAGATCGCTTATGAAGCAGCTGAAAATGGTTGGGCCAAGGACACGTGAGGAAATCCTGCAGAAATGTCCTGGTGCTGAGATGACTGATCTTCAACAACCACAATCATCTTCCTGTGTGCCAGGTATGACTCCTGTCAATAGAGAGTTTGCTCCAGTACCGACTGATTCCAGTTTTGCTAGGAATGAGACGACTGCTGGAGGTCAGGTCATCAGTACAATTGCTTGAATTGTATCAGGGCCCATAGCCTTTGCAGCATCCAGTGCCTCCAAACATTTGACAGAACTCAACAGAGCTTCAATGTGCAGATTATTGCTCAGCATTTTTGCTGACACCTTCCACCACTTCACTAATGATTGAAAGTAGATTGATTGCGTGGAATGTGGCCAGTTTGGATTTGTTTTGCTTTGTGTACAGGACATAACTGGGAATCTTTTCACCTGATTGGATATATAACTGTACCAGAGCTTAAAAATGTGTTGCTGGATCTGCAGTCCTCACTTTCTCCTACATAACTGTACCAGTACAATAGGTCTACCAGAACACCTTAGCTTGGGAATAAGCAAGTTTTAGAGCACATTTTCAGCACTACTGTAAGATTTTCAGGGCTCAGAGCCTTGACCATATTCAATAATTCCAGCCATTTCTTAAAATCACATTGCACCAAACACGCTGAAGACTGCCAGTGACGCTGGGGACCTCTGTAGGAGGTCATCACCCATTCTGTTTTTTTAACTATCTTTTGCACTGGTGTGCTGGGCTTCCCCATGATTAAGCATGAGGATATTTACGGAGCCTCCTCCTTGAGTGAGTTTAATTGTCCATCACCATTGACCTCTGGATGTAGCAGTATTGCAAAGTTTAAATATTATTCGCTGTTTGTGGAATTCCTTGGTTCTGTCTATCACTTGCTGCTTATGTGGTTTGTCATTCAAATAGTCTTGCATCTTCACCAGGTTGACACATTTCAGGCATGCCCTCCTACACTCTTCTTTGAACCAAGGCTGATCCTGCTTTGATGGTCATGGTTGAGTGGGGAATTATGCCATGCCTAAAGGTTATCAGTTGTATTGGAACTGAATTCAGATGACTCCCAGCACTTTATAGATGCTGGGAATTGCTGAATCTAATCCATTTAGTCTGCACAACACGATGGAAAATATGTTCGAGATAAAGTCGGGATTTTGTCTCCACAAGGTCTGTGCAGTGGTCACTCTTGCCAATACAGTCATGGACAGATGCATTTGCGGCAGACAAATTGGTGAGGATGTGGTCAAATATGTTTTTCCCTCTTTCTAGCAGCTATGTCCTTGAGAACTCAATGACTTGGATCAGGAGTAATGCTGCTATGTTATTCTTGGTGATGAACACTGAAGTCTCACACTCTGGCTACATTCTGCACCCTTTCCATTAGCGATGCTTTTGCGAAGTGGTTTTCAACATGGCAGGCAGAGTACTGATTCGTCAGGTGATGAGAAGCTGCATGGTAATCAGCTGGAGATTTCTTTGCACACCTTTGACCTGTTAGTGACACTTCATGGGTTCCTGAGCACTGTAGTGTCACCTGGTTTTGTGAAATATGACATATTCAGGAATTATGATGGCATTGCTTGGGACATTATTTATAAGTTATGATTTTGTCAGTGATTATGTCACACTGTTGCTTTTGCAGTCTGTGAGACAGCCCTCCCAATTTTAACAGTAGCCCCTGGATATTAGTAAGAACCACAGATTAGAATACCTACATTGTGGAAACTGGCCCTTCGACCCAAGTCCACATTGACCCTCTGAAGAGTATCCCACCCAAACCCATTCCCCTACCCTATTACTCAACATTTAATCCTAACCTGCACATCCCTGAGCACTACGGGCAATTCAGCATGGCCAATTCACCTAACCTGCATGTTGTTGGACTATTGGAGGGAACTGGAACAGCCAGAGGAAACCCACACAGACACGGGGAGAATGTGCAAACTCCACAGACATTGACTCGAGGCTAGCATAGAACCTCAGTTCCTGGTGCTGTGAGGCAGCAGTGCTAACCACTGAGCCACCATGATGAGTTGACAGGACTGTGTTTGCTGTTGCTGTTTCCAATGTCTTAGTTATTGTCAGGTCGTCTGTCTGGTTCAATTCCTTTCTTTAAACTTAGTAGCAATTTATATAACAGAGTAGTTTGATAGGCCATTTCAGAGGGAAGTTAAGACACAACCACATGGCTGTGGATCTGGAGTTACACATGGGCTTAAAAGGAAACTAATGAAGCAGTTTTACACCATTCAACAACAGGTTTTTGGTCTTCATTAAATCTTTAATTCTGTTGTTACTGAATTCGAATATGAACCCAGGACTTCTCCACTTCCTGATGCTGCCTGGCTTTGCGTGTTCTTCCAGCCTCCTGCTTGTCTACCTATCACAACATGGGCTGCTACCACAAACAACCCATTCTCAGGCCCTCATGGTTTCCATTAACAGCTTTTTGTTCTAACAGGCTGACTTTTACTCACGCCTTTCTCTGCCCAACCGCTGTTCTCGCTCTCTTTCTCTGGGTTCCATTTCCACCTATCGTTTATTCCATCCCCCTCCCCCACTCCTGCTCAAGCATACATATCAACTTTTCCAAGATGTAATTAGTTCTGAAGAAGGGTCACTAGACTACTTTCTCTGCACAGATGTTGCCAGACCTCCTCAGTTTTTCCAGTGACTTCAGATTTTGTTTCTGACTTCCAGCACCAGTTCTTTGGGTTTTTTGCCTAGAACATTACTTGGATCTCTGGATTACTAGTCTGATGACAATACCACTAGGCTACCACCACCTCACGTCCCAGCCTAATTTATGAACGATATAAACATTGTGGTAAATTAGAGTAGATCTTTACAGAACTCAATTAGTAGCTCTATGACTAAGCACCAATGTTTACCATTAAAATTACCTGCTTTCTACTGCTGTGAGTTTCTGATTCAATTTATTCTGCTAAATATTCCAAAAGCTTTAAGCTTTATAAGCATCTGGAGAATTTCAACATAGATCTTCTATAAATACAAGTGGAATATCATCACCTAATAGTTTAATGTCTTTGTTAAAAAAAAAGTCTTGATTATTTCAAAAGACTTGGAATGCATAATATTTACTCAAATCATTTATTATAGTTAAAAAATCACAACACCAGGTTATAGTCCAACAGGTTTAATTGGAAGCCACTAGCTTTCGGAGAGCCGCTCCTTCATCTGGTGGTGGGAGTGGCACTCAAAGCTAGTGCTTCCAATTAAACCTGTTGGACTATAACCTGGTGTTGTGTGATTTTTAACCTTGTACACCCTTGTCCAAGACCGGCATCTCCATATCATCATTTATTACAGGATTTCTGCACTTATTAGTTGAAGAGCTTTTGCCTGAAATGTTGATTCTCCTGCTTCTCAGATGCTGCCTGACCTGCTGTGCTTTTCCAGCACCACACACTCAACTCGTGCACTTATTAGATGGCCTGTGAAACATCCATTAAGATGCTCAAACACACTATACTCTTCATAATTCTAATTTTTAAACAGTCATCTGGATGCACTAGATTTCACTGGAGAATCTAGCTTCCCTGAACTATAACTACTAAAAACATTAAATCCAAAACACATTTGGAAAACAAACTGCCGTGAACTAAATGTATCAACAATGGCAAACATTATGAAATCTCACACTCAAGGTTTCTCAATATGTCGGTGCATATCCAAAGGTACAGTGACCTTATGCTGCCATTTTATGACTTTTAGACCTTTATTCCCCCAATTTTCAGAAGTATGACATCGATTGCCAGCAATACCCAAACATTCAATTAAGCACCTATTCTTCATATAATTTTGTACGATAAATATTGACAGGATATTCAACTACAGGCAGCAACAGAGAAGATTAAAGTACGCTTCTCATCACATGTACACACACTAATCTGCAGAAATCAGTGAACAGCAATCAAGCTGGGAACTTATCCTCAACTATCTTTTATTACACAAGGAAAGAGAAGTTTTTTTTAATTCAAGCAACCTAGCTTTATTTTTAGAAAGTCCAGTTGCATTTAGTTTCTATTGCCAAATTCATGCCTTTTTCACATATCACCTATTTACAACAACTCAATATGAAATACAAATAGAATTCCCCAAATTTAAGCAGCCTTTCACAGATTTTCCCTGGGCTTCATGAAGTAATGAGCATTATCCGCAAGAATGAGTCATCCCTTCTGCAGAGCAACTCCTTTTAAATTGTGCCATTCTGGTTACATCACTGCAGGATCTCAAAGTATTAGTACAAAATGAAATTGGCATTACCAAAGTTCCTCACTATCAAGGAATGCAAAATTAATTAAGCAGCAGATTCAAGAACAGTACAGATTTGTAAAATAAAAAATAGAATCTGTTATTATAATGTTATAGTAGTGGCACTGAAAATAAAAAATAAATGCTAATGCTTATGGAGAATCTTGTTTGAACAGCATTTCTCCAGTATATTACTCCTTCTGCTGAATGTAAAAGCCAACTCTTGCTTCCCTCAAGATGGAGATTATTGGTTCATTGCCACAAAACCTAGCTAACTCAATTAACAGTTATCTCAGAAACTAAGTTAACCACAAAATACAT
Organism: Chiloscyllium plagiosum; assembly: GCF_037043375.1. Taxonomy (NCBI): domain Eukaryota; kingdom Metazoa; phylum Chordata; class Chondrichthyes; order Orectolobiformes; family Hemiscylliidae; genus Chiloscyllium; species Chiloscyllium plagiosum. The sequence goes on from NW_028270140.1 coordinate 96,749,767, forward strand.
GCAATGACATCCACAGTATGAATTCCAACAGAGAAGGGACATAAACTTAAAAAAAACACTGAATAATTTTACTGCTGCAACATTTTAACAAGATTTACTTGTGATTTCACAAAAATACCCTAATTCAATAAATATGTATAATTCTGAATAAGAAATTAGATTTCAATATGTGAAATAATTGATTTTAATACACAAATCGGAATGCAGTAAGAACACCAGAGAATGACAAAGCAAATAAATTTATATGAAACTTACCATCAAAGGTGTTACTCCAGGCATTCTAACATCAAGTTTAAAGTTCAGAGAATTTGGTTTCTCTGGCTGCCTGTTCTGGGGACAATTGGATGGCAATGTCCGTGGGTTTTGTTTATACCTGAGAAACAAAGATGTAAAATGTTCCTGTACTTCATCAGAAAAGAAACACAGATTCACACAATTACTAAATGAACAGTTTCTAATTACAATGCACTTTTCCCACATGACACATAGCTTTTGAGAAAACTGGAACTTTAAAGACAATATATCAACACTTTTACAAGAGACAATTTTGCACAGTAAATTTCTAAATGTTTCATTGTGTGCATGAGTTTGTTAAGTAGTAAGCACGCGTGAAATTACTTACTTGCATTAGCAAAAAGAGGACTTCATATTAACACCTACCTTGTTAACAGAGACAGTGCACTTTCATGGCACATACAATTGTTCTGAAGAATTAGAAATACCAACAGCAATTTATTAATGAAAGCAGCCATGGCCACTTTGCTATTTCTATTCAAATCTTGGACCAAAAGCTGTGCAATTCTATTAGCTATAAATATCCTTGAGCAGCATGAATTCAGAGCTGGGCCATCAGCAACACTGCAGACATAACAATTGACAATCCACCATTCACAGAAGTGCCGCACTCTGGATCAGCCAAACGTATGAGGCTTTTTTGCTGTCTTTGTTAGTGAACACCAAAGTTTCAAATGTTCTTTTCATTTGGACATCTCATTCAAAGTCAATAACGGAATAAATCTGAGCTTCCCTTGAGATTCAGATCCCTCTAAACATGTGCAGCTCCAGACTATTATTCTTCCCACAATTTGTGATTGACAGCACACAGAGCAGCTTCAGTCTTCATTCAGGTTGAAACTGTTTGAAAAAAAGATAGTGTATAATTAATATAGTATAACATTAAACCTCAGCAAATTCTTCTGGAGGTTGAGAGATTTGTAGCTCAGGTTGAGGTTCTGGATGCAAGTTTGCTCACTGAGCTGCAAGGTTCATTTTCACACGTCTCGTCACCATACTAGGTAATATCTTCAGTAAGCCTCTGGACAAAGCACGCTGGTGTTTCCTATGTTTGGGTTTCCTTTAATGATGTCATTTCCTGTGGTGATGTCATTTCCTATGGTGTACCCCAGGATACATGAACATCAACTAGCCACAAAACAACATGACCCTCTCTCACTAGTATCCTTACTACAGATAAGGAAGGATACCACTTCGACTGGGACAACACATCCATCCTAGGACAAGCCAAACAGAGACATGCACGAGAATTCCTAGAAGCATGACATTCCAACCATAGTTTACATCGACTTGGATCCCATTTACCACCCAGAGAAAAAAAACAGGAAATGGCATCAGAGGAAATGACATCACCAACCCAAAGAAACCCAAACATATAAACAGAAAGCAGGAAACTTCAGAAATGTTTCGTCTGGAGGCTCACTAAAGATGTTACCTAGTATGGTGACAAAACGTCTGAAAATGAACCTTCCAGCTCAGTGAGCAAACCTACATCCAAATCCTTCAGGAACTTTTTCAGGCCTAGCTTTGCTAAACATAAACTAACCTTTGGATTCTATTCTGACCATTGTCACTTTAAGCTTTTTCAAAGTCCATCCAACAATATCAACCAATGATACCTACCACAGCACACTAATCTAAAAAGATATGCTTGCAAAACACAATATATTTCTTGGTGAATCCTTGCACAATTCAGGTTGGCATTTACGATACAAATTCAATTGCTTTATTGACCAATGATGATTTCTATTCAGTTTGTAAACACCCAGCTTAAAGCATTCCAGTTATAAAATGCAAACAGATTGTATTCCCATTTTAGAATATCTTCACTTAAAGAGAGATAATTACATCCAGAGCTTTCTCATAGTGATTTTTATGAAATTCCAACTCATAACCAACTTATCAGATCAGAACAAACTTAGGAAAAAAAACTTTCTAAGTTGCAAAAGGCTCAAAGGAAGACATTCGCTGAAAGAAATGCCTTTACTTGAAGTTTTACAACTAAAATTGGATAATTAAGACATGACCAAAACAGAAGGTAGTCCCAATACAATAAACCACTGTGGTCACCTGGTCAAAGAATGCAAAGATCGAGAGAGTCAATGTATCATAGTTACAGTGAATGTCTTTAATGACTTTGGTTCGGTCCATTTAGTGCTGTCGTGAGGAAGGAAACCTGAATGGGTACATTCAAAAAGATGTTGAATAGATAAAGACTTTTGCAGATCCACTCTTCGAAAAGACAGAAATTGAAGAATGTTTGCAAGCTATGAACCTGTCGGTATGGATGTAAGCTTGCTCTCAGAGTTGGAAGATTTTTTTTCAGACAGTTCATCACCATATTAGGTAACATCATCAGTGAGCCTCTGGTGAAGCATTGGTAGTATGGCCTGCTTTGTTTATTTGCACTTAGGTTTACTTGGGTCAGCAATGTCATTGCCTACGGCGATGTTATTTCCTGACCTTTTTCGTCAGGGGATGGTAAATGGGATACAAGTCAATGCGTTTGTTGATAAGAGTTCTGGTTGGAATGCCACGCCTGGAAGAATTTTCGTGGGTCTCGGTGTTTGGCTTGTCCTACAATTAATGTGTTGTCCCAGTTGAAGTGGTGTCCTTCATCTGTATGTAAAGATAATACTGAGAGTGGGTCATGTCTTTTCGTGGCAAGCCAAACAGAGACATGTACGAGAATTCCTAGAAGCATGACATTCCAACCAGAGTTTACATCGACTTGGATCCCATTTACCACCCAGAGAAAAAGAGCAGGAAATGGCAGAGGAAATGACATCGCCAAGCCAAGGAAACATAAACAAATAAAAAGTGGGCCATACCACAGGCTCACTGATGTTATCAAGTATAGTGACGAAACGTCAGAAAACAAACCTTGCAGCTCAGCAACCAAACTTATATCCAGAACCCCAACCTGAGCTACAAATCATCTCAAAACTCATTAACAGTCAGTACTGCAATAAAATTGCCTGTTTGAAAGGCGAATGAATAGTATTTGATAAGACAGAGATAAGTCAGGTGAAATATCGAATAGAAGAGGAACTTCTGTGTGGAGAGGATCATAAAGCAGATGACGTTGAAAAGACATTGGGGCAAGTGAGAGTTAAATTAGGATGTGGTGGATTACAGCTCAGAACACTGAGCAACATGAGAGATAAAAATAGACCAAATTCTGACTCATTTTTTTTTAACGTATCATAAACATTGAGAATCAACATTTGATGGTTGCAGAACAGCACATCTTGTCTGTTCCTCATAAGTAGTGATTTTAATGAAATTGATGAAAAACTAATGAAAACTGTTGCTCATAAAAGGAAAGCTAAACATTGACAGCAATGATCAATCAGCCTACCATATTATGTGAGTGCATAATAAGGATACGGCTAGTACTCACTCATCCAAACAAGCATGGGTTTAGAAACAATAAGCCATCTCTAATTTAACTGTAGAAATGGTATAAGGGGGTACCTAAATTACTGAACAGCAGCTACCGACAACATATAAAATTTACATGAAATCTGAGGCGGTACTTCATATATGAGATTTGTAAAGAAAAGCTTCATTATGGAACTAATGATAAGTTAATCATTTATAATTAAACTGGATTGACTGAAAAATATCACCAACATAAAAAGCTGTGTACATGGCAAGTTAGGCTGATGGAATCACAGAGCTGTTCTCCATCCCATTCTGTTCACATATTTATAAATATTTTGAAGGAAAAAAATTAAACATGTTCATATTATTATGCACTTTTATTAATGTACAATTTATAAAATATACATTAGATATTAATCAAATGAGTTGAGGAAGGGTCGCCGGACCCAAAATATTAACTGATTTCTCTCCACAGATGCGACCAGACGTGCAGAGCTTTTCCAGTAATTTGTTGTTTTTTTCTGATTTACAGCATCTGCAGTTCTTTTGATTTTTATTTAGATTTTAATCCATTATATTGAGCGTTACTGAATTTGTAATATTTGGCAATGTGTTCAAGAGACTGGAACAATCAAAATGAGCTAAGGAAAAGCAAGACAGATTTTCAGAAATAAACCTAAAATCTTCGGATAAGTTTACTATTGTTGGATCAAACCAAGTGAAATTGTTTTGTCTCACTTTAACAAAGGAGGCACAACTGAGACTATTCCAGCAGTATAGGGATACAAAAGTCAGGCGAAGATGGTTCTAAATAATTAAGAATTTTTCTAATAAGCAACCAAGTTCTAACCCATTACAAGATCAGAAGTTGTTCAAAGAACTATACTGCCAAGCAATATTTTGCATGCCCAAACCAACAACTTCTCACCAATGTGACTTTTTAATCTCAGAAGCGTTTGGAACACCTAATTCACAATTAAAATGTCCACCCACTTTAAATGGCAATTCTCCAGTTTTCTCTACTGACCTACTTCATCTGTTGAGTATTTCCATAATTTTCTATGTTTTTGTAACACAGATGCACCATGTTGCCCACAGGCAGTAAATTCTGGAAACGTACACCAAGTTGGTGTAATATGAAATGGTTTCATCATTTTCCCAGCAGATGTTGATCAAAGTGTCACACGATTCACCTTTTGAGTTCAGTTTTTATTACTTATTCTATTCCTTGTTATAGTCACCAAAAATATGGACCATTTTTTAATATGCAAAAACAAAGGGCCTAACGTTTAGATTCATTTCAGAATTAGTTTATCATATGTTGGATCCCAGCTAAAACTAATGTCTGCCAAAATTTTGTAAACATAATACTGACTTTTCAATCAATCAATTTTGTATTGAACAAGGTATATGTAAACATAAGGTGTCAATCCGGGTGACGCTGCCAAGCAGGAATACCTGCGCCAAACAGGACTACTTGCGGGCCAAACAGCATAAGCAGCAAGTGATAGACAAACTCAGCTGACCCAAAACCAATGGATGCAGTTCTACCATACATCCAGTCATAAATGTTGATGGACAAGTAACCAACTCATTGGAGATTGCTCCAGAAGTATCCCCATCCTTAACGAAGGAAGACCACAATAAATTGATGCAAAAGAGAAGACTGAAGCAATGGCAGCAACCTTCAGCCAGAAGTGTCAAGTGAATGATCCAGCTCAGCCTCCTCCAGTGGTCCCTACAGAAGCCAGTCTTCATTTAATTCAATTCACTCTAATTGACATCAAGAAGCAGTTGGACGCAATGAAGTCTATGGGCTCTAACAATAAGTTGGCAATCGTACTGACCTCCAGAATTTGTTACACCCTTAGTCAAGCTCTTCCAGTACAGTTACCACATTGGCATCTACCTGAAAATTGCACTGATATGACGTGATATGCAAAAAGCAGCACAAATCCAATCTGACCAATTCCTGCCCCATCAATCCACTCTTGATCATCAGCAAAGTGATGGAGCATGTCGTCAACAGTTCTACCATTCAGCACTCTTCAGCAATAACCTGTACACTGATGTTCCAGTTTAGTTCCGCCAGGGCCACTCGGCTACTGACCTCATTACAGTCTTCATTCAAAGATGGACAAAAGCGCTGAATTCAAGGGATAAAGGGAGAACGACAGGTCAAGGCCACATTTCACTGTGTGGAATCAAGGTGCCCAAGTAAAACAAATACATAGGAATTGGGGGCAAATTCTCCACTGGCTGGAGTCATACTTGGCAAATAGAATGATTGTGATTGTTAAAGGTCAGCCATCTCAGCACTAGGACATCTCTCCAGGGGTTCCTCAAGTAGTATCTTGGGCCCAACCATCTTCAGCTGCTTCATCAACAACCTTCCCTCCATCATGAGGTGAGAAGTGGGATTGGTGACGATGACTGCAATGCTCAGAATCATTCACATCTACTCAGATACTAAAGCAGTCCATGTTGAAATGTCATAAGATTTGGACAATATCCAAGTTTGGGCTGATAAGTGGCAAGTAACATATGCACAAACAATGACCTGCTCTAATAAGAGATAATCTAACCACTTATCTTTGACATTGAATGGTGTTATCATTTAATGCCCTCAGGGTAAAGGAGGATATTCTGTTCCTATTAGGTGGTATGTCAGTGACTAAGGGCCGAAGAGTTTGTTTCCATACTGTTGGGAATCTAATCTAATCTAAGGGTCACAATTTCAAGATTGACAGCAAGACAGCAGGAGTGAGATAAGGAGCAACCTCTTTTTTCAGAGTTTTTAGAACTTGGAATATATTACCTAGGTGAGTGGTGGAGGCAGATTCCAGAGGTTTCAAAACAGAGTTCGATATATAAGACCATAAGACATAGGAGCGGAAGTAAGGCCATTCGGCCCATCGAGTCCACTCCGCCATTCAATCATGGCTGATGGGCATTTCAACTCCACTTACCCGCATTCTCCCCGTAGCCCTAAATTCCTTGTGACATCAAGAATTTATCAATTTCTGCCTTAAAGACATTTAGCGTCCCAGCCTCCACTGCACTCTGCGGCAATGAATTCCACAGGCCCACCACTCTCTGGCTGAAGAAATGTCTCAGCATTTCTGTTCTGAATTTACCCCATCTAATTCTAAGGCTGTGTCCACAGGTCCTAGTCTCCTCGCCTAACGGAAACAATTTCCTCGCGTACACCCTCTCCAAGCCATGTATGTTTGACATATATTTGAAAGTGATTAATTATGGAGGTAGGACTAGAGAATAGGATGAGCTGGGTAGTTCTTTCAGGAACCATATAGACACAAAGGGTCAAACGGCCTCCTTCTATGCTATTAAATTCTGTGATTCTACCTCAGAGTTCAGAAGAGGAGTCACATCAGACTCGAAATGTTAACTTTATTTCTCTCTTCACATATTACCAGACCTTCAAAGTTTGTGAGAACATTTGTAGCTCGGGTGCTCGTTGCTGTGGTTCTGTTCGCCGAGCTGGAAGTTTTTGTTGCAAACTTTTTGTCCCCTATCTAGGTGACATCCTCAGTGCTTGGGAGCCTCCTGTGAAGCGCTTCTGTGGTGTTTCCTCCGGCATTTATAGTGGCCTGTCCCTGCCGCTTCCGGTTGTCATTACTGCTTCTGTTATGAGTCCCGAGATCGGTGAGCCCATGGGTGTTCTGTTGATTTGTTCGTATATCTTGGACATCATCAGAAATATACACATAGACAAGGAAGAAACCATGGTCTCATTCGACGTAATGGCACTGTTCACGTCTATTGACAAAGCCCTAGCCAGAGAAACAATAGCCAACCTGCTGAACAGACATAACAGACAACAGGACGTTGAACCCATCAACAAAGACGGCATACTTTAAACTACTGGACTTGTGCCTCACAACACACTTCACATTCAACAATCAGATATACGAACAAATCAACGGAACACCCATGGGCTCACCGATCTCGGGACTCATAGCAGAAGCAGTAATGCAAAGGTTAGAACAAACAGTCTTACCACAAATTCAATCCAAACTCTGGGTCAGATACGTTGATGACACCTTTGTAATCATTAAAAACACGGAAATAGAGAATACACACCGGATCATCAACTCCACACTCACAGGAATCCGATTCACGAGAGAGGAAGAAAAGGACAACCAACTCCCATTCCTAGACGTGAGGGTACAGAGAACACCAAACGGAGAATTCACCACTAAGGTACACAGGAAAGCCACACACACAGACCAAGTCCTGAACTATGAAAGCAACCACCCCAATACACACAAACGAAGTTGCATCAAGACACTATTCAAAAGGGCCACAACACACTGCAGCACACCAGAACTTCAAAAGAGGAAAAGGAACACCTATACAAGGTATTCGCAAAAAACGGATATCCTCGCAATTTCATCAACAGATGCCTAAGGGAGAGACAACAGAACGAGGACATGCCGCAACCCAAAGGACTAGCCACACTACCATACATCAAGAACATCTCTGAAATGACAGTCAGACGACTGCGACCCCTAGGACTTATAACAGCACACAAATCAACAGCCACTCTCAGGCAACAACTCACCAAAATGAAGGACCCGATACCCAGCATGAGCAAAACGAATGTAGTGTACAAAATCCCATGCAAGGACTGCACAAAACACTTTTTAGGACAAACAGGAAGACAGCTAACGATCCGCATCCACGAACATCAACTAGCCACGAAACGACACGACCAGCTATCCCTAGTAGCCACACACGCAGACGACAAGCAACATGAATTTGACTGGGACAACACTACCATTATAGGGCAAGCGAAACAAAGAACAGCCAGGGAATTCCTAGAAACATGGCACTCATCCACAAACTCCATCAACAAACACATAGACCTGGACCCAATATACAGGCCACTACAGCGGACAGCTGAAACTGACAACCGGAAGTGGCAGGGACAGGCCACTATAAATGCCGGAGGAAACACCACAGAAGCGCTTCACAGGAGGCTCCAAAGCACTGAGGATGTCACCTAGACAGGGGACGAAACGTTTGCAACAAAAACTTATAGCTCGGCAAACAGAACCACAGCATTACCAGACCTGCTGAGCTTCTCCAGTACTTTATCCTTGTTTCAGATTTCCAGCATCCAGAGTACTTTGTTTTTATAAAATATTGGATCATTATTTGTTGTCAAAGTAATAGCAGTCAATATTGAGAATCCAAAGTCAAGTCAAGCCCTCTGAGGGAACAGCAAAAGACTTTACATTTAAATGAAAACATAAGGGATACTCCATGCAATTCTGGTCTCCCTGCTGTGAGAGAGATGTTGTTAATCTTGAAAGGATTCAGAAAAGATTTACAAGGATGTTGCCAGGTTTGGAGGGAGGCTGAATAAGCTGGAGTAATTTTCCCTGGAGCGTCGGAACCGGAGTGGCAACCTTATAGAGGTTTATACACTCATGAGGGGGGCATGGATAGGGTGAACAGCTAAGGTCTTTCCCCAAGGTGCGAGAGTTCAAAATTAGAGGGCATACATTTAAGATGAGAGGGGAAAGATTTGAAAAGGACATAAGGGGCAATGTTTTCACAGAGAGGGTGAATGGAATGAGTGGCCAGAAATAGCGGAGGAGACAGGTACAATGACAACATTTAAAAGGCATCTGGATGGGTATAAAGGGGGTTTAAGAGGGATATGGAACAAATGCAGGCAAATGGGGCTATATTTGTTTAGGATAAATGGACATGGACAAGTTGGACAAAAGGGCTTGTTCCCATGCTGTACTATATATAGACTTAGAAGCTATAAAAGGTTTAAAATCATAAAATTAAGTAAATAAGGATTCTAATAATTACTTTAAAATATTAGAAACATTGACACAAATTACAATAAATAATGACAGATTAATAATCTTTTTTCAGAAAATACAAATTGAAACTAAAATTTATTTCTATCGGGTCAGCATCCAATGGCAGATGCCTTATGCTAAACTTGTACTGAAATTTGGTTAGACCACATTTGAAGCACTATGTACACTTCTGGTCACCATATGAAAAAAGGGATGCAGAGATAGTTGAAAGGATGCAAAAAGAAATTTACACAGATGAGCTCAAGACTTTGAGGCTATCTTTATTAGGAAAGGATGTGCAGACTAATTTGCACCTGAGCAAAAAGCCACAACCTAATAAAATTAAGAATAGAGAGAGCATATTCTGTGTATGGACAGAACACAGTAAAATAAAACTGAATCCAGACTGGCGGTATGGTGCAATGCTGAACAATTTACAAAAGTGCAAAGGAGGCAGGGAACAGGTTGGGCAAGGGAGGAAGAAAAAGGAGAGGAGGGGAAACAGGAGAGGAAAGGGGAAGCCACAGGAGCAAGGAGGAAAGGGGAGAGGAAAGAGAAGGGGTAGGGAAAGCAGGAGAAGGGTGTAGGGTAGGGAAGGGGGTAGGGACGGAAGTGATTCGTGGTTTTGGGAAACTGGGGTCCATTTTAAAACTGAATTATTTCAGTACTTAGTATTTCCTGTGTTGCATGAGACAGATAGTAATGAGCCATCTACAAACAAACACATTTCAAGTACATGAAATTTTTAAAAAGTCACAAAAATCACTGGGGTAAAATGCTCCATTCAATTGACAGAAAAGATTTACCTGACACCGTTTATTCTCTATCATCATTGCTGTGTTTGGTCAAATAAAAGCTTTGTTCTTAGAAGCAATAAATTAACCCTCAGACAAAGGCAGGCATGGGGACGATGGATTTCCGAACATCATGAGTAGCTGTCCTGTGGCAATTAGCTGGAAGGAATCAAATAGGTGATTGACATAGCATTCGACAACCAGCCACTAGAAACAGGTTTAGCACTCAGGGTCAGAGGGCAGTTCTCGTCAAGCAGGGAGCAGTTCTCTCCAAATTGAAGATGAACAAGACAAGGAGGAGGAATACCAAGGGAAGAAATACACTGGTTACAGGGGACTATATCTGCTGTCTTCAAAATTTTAATGAGAACAACACATTCGGTGCCAGCTTGCTGGGCCTCTGGTATCAGTGAACCATCTCGAAGTGTTATGGTTGTATACTTTCCTTTGTCTCGCAAATTCATATATTATATCTAAACCGCTGCCAATTAAACTGAATACACTATCAGAAAACTCCTTATGAATGGTCAGTTGCAGGCATGAATCTTCAAGCTCTAACAGATGGGAAAGGAGGGAAGGGGAGGTGGAGGAAAGTGTGGGGAAGAGGGAGAAGGGAAGTGGGGGGGTTGGGCGGAAGGAGAAGAATGGAAAGGGGGCAAGGAGCCTAGAGGGGATTGTGGGCTTGCAGGGCCAAGTGAGTGGGGGGGGGGGGGGGGGGGGCAACAAGGTGAAGGAGGAATATGAAAAGCAGAGAGGGGAGGTGAGGGGACAAGGGAAGGAAGACAGAGTGTCAGGAGAAGGACGAAGATGAGAGGAGAATGGGTGAGGGAAAAATGGGAGCACAAAAAAGGTAGCAGGGAGGAAGGAGAGTGGTGAAAGGAGATCGGGTGAACAGTGGAAGAAGAGGGAGGGCGTAAGTAACTAGGCAGCAGAGATTTAAGCTGAGGGCTAGATTTAGAAAATTACCAAAAAATAAATCACCCAGAGGACGGTGGTTATCTGAAAGGCATAGCCAGCAATGAAAGGATAGTAGAGGCAAGTACCATCAGAAAATGTAAAAAGTATAGATGAATGCTTGAAAATCCATAACATACAAGGCTATGGGCCAAGTATTGGAAAATGGGATTAGAGTAGAGATGTGCTTGATTACCAGTACAAATACAGTGATCTGAAGGGCTTCTTTCTATGCTGTAAAATCTAAATGATGTCATGACTCAAATAGGGTTAGAGTGAAAAAAGTATAGAAATGTCAAAAAGACAAACCTATAGTTCCAATATCTGAATGCACAGAATATTTGCATTAAGGTAGATGAATTAACAGTGCAAATTGCTGTCACAAATTCAGGATGACCAAGGCCAGGATCTAACAATCGAAGGTGACTCAAGATTTCGGAAGGACAGACAAAACAGACAAAGGATGGTGCTATTAGTGAAAAAAAAATGAATCATTGCATTAGTTAGAAAGGATGTTGGCTAGAAAATCTAGATGTTGAAACAGCCTAACTTGAGGTTAAGAAGAAACAAGGTACAGGAAATATCAGTTGAAATTAATGACAAGTCTCCACAAAGTAATGATAAGGTAAGGGATTGAAAATACACATAAGGATGCTGCAGTAATCAAGTGACCTTAAACTATATAGACCAGGCAAACTACATTAGCAATAATACTGTGGCAAAAGAATTCCTGGAGTATGCACTGTTACAGAACAAATATTGTTATGGAACAAATAATCAACTAGAGAACATTTGTCCAAAATTTGATTTTGTACAATGACATGGCTTATTTAATAATCTTGTTGTGAGAAGTTCTTTAGGGAAAAGAGGACCAGAACAAGATACAAGATTTCTATCCCAATGAAAAATACGTAATCTAATACAAAACTGGGTTCCTAAATCTAAACACAGGAATGCATAAAAGGATGAGGTTAAAGTGGAACATTACCCAGGTATATCCTGCACATTTAAAAAAAAAGCACAGGACAAATCCAGTCCAGCCAATTGTTGCATCAGTCAGTCTCATCAATATTGCTGTCAAGCAGCATTGTTTGGCTCCACCAGGCCACGTAACTCCTGAGTCTAGATTAGAGTGGTGCTGGAAAAGCACAGCAGGTCAGGCAGCATCCAAGGAGCAGGAAAATCAATATTTCGGGCAAAAGTTCTTCATCAGGAATGGAGGCAGGGAGCCTCCAGGGTGGAGAGATAAATGGGGGAGATTAATTACACTAGGTAATTTAGCATACCCAATCCACCTAACTTGCACATCCGTGGACTGTGGGAGGAAACTGGAGCTCCTGGTGGTAACTCATGCAGAATGCACAAACTCGAGAGTCAGTCACCCGAGGTGGAAATCTAACCTGGGTTCCTGGTGCTGTGAGGCAGCAGTGCTAACCACTGAGCTACCATGGATACAAAATTGGCTTTATAGTAGGAGACAGAGGGTGGTATTGGAAGGTTGTCTTCAGACTGGAGGCCTGTGATAGCAATGCTCCACAGGGATCGGTACACAGTCCACTTATTTGTCATTTTATATAAATGATCCGGGTGAGAATATAGGAGGCACAGTTAATAAGTTTGCAGATGACACCAAAATTGGTGGTATTGTGGATAATGAAGGTTATCTAAGATTACACAGAGATCTTGATCAACTGAGTCAATGGGTTGAAGAGTGCCAGACGGAGTTTAAATTGGATAAATATGAGGTATCACACTTTGGTAATACAAACAAGGATAGGACATATACTTGATTGTCAGCCTCTGGATAGTTTTGTAGAACAGAGAGACCTAAGGATTCAAGCACATAATTCTATGCAATTTGCTTCACAGGTAGTCAGAATGGTTAAGGTGGCATTTAGCATGCTTGCGTTCGTTGCTCAAAACTAGTATAGGAGTTGAGGTTATACAGGAGATCCCCCTTCTGGAGTACTGCGTGCAGTTCTAGTTGCCCTGTTACAGGAAGGATATTATTTAACCAGAGAGAGTTGAGAAAAAGATTTACTCAAAATCTGGGAGTGGAGGGTTTGAAATGTTAAAATAGACTGGAAAGTCTGGGACTTTTTTCCCTGGAACGCAGGAGGTTGAGGGGTAACCTTACAGAGGTTTATAAAATCATGAGGGGCAAAGATAAAGTGAATGACAAAACTCTTTTCCCCAGGTGGGGGAGTTCAAAACTCTGGGGCATATATTTAAGGTGAGAGGAGAAAGATTTAAAAGGGACGAGGGTCAACTTTTTACAGAGAGTAATGTTTGTGGACTGAACTGCCAGAGCAAGTGTGGATGCAGGTACAGTTACAACATTGAAAAGATATTTGGATAAGTTCATAAATAGGAAAGGCTTGGATGGATACGGGCCAAGTGCAGGCAGGTGGGACTAGTTTCGTTTGGGAGAATGGTTGGCATGCACAGGTTGGACTGAAGCATTTGCTTCCATGTTCTGTGACTCTATGACTCTGTCTCCAATAACAACCACTCTAACCACATTCCCTTGACATTCAATGATGTTACCATCAATGAATCCCCCACTAACATCATCCTGGGGTTTATCATTGACCAGAAACTCAACTGGACTTGCGAGCAGGTCAGAGGCTAGGAATACTGAAGAAACACCTCCTGATTCCCCAAAGCCTGCCCACTATCTACAAAGCATGTGTCATGAATACGATGGGATACTCTCTACTTGTCTGAATGAGTGCAGCCCCAACAACACTCAACACCATCCAGGACAAAGCAGCCTACCTGATTGGCACTACATCCACAGCATCCACTCCCTCCACCACCAAGATGCACTGCAGAAATTCACCAAAGATCCTCAGACAGCATCTTCCAAACACACAATCACTTCCATCTAGAAGAACAAAGGTTGTAGATATATGGAAATACCAGCACCTGAAAGTTCCCCTCCATGCCACTCATCATCTTGACTGGAAATATATCGCCATTCCTCCTCTGTTGCTGGGTCAAAATCCTATAATTCCCTCCCTTATGGTACTTAATGAGCTAAGTATTGGGTGCAGTATATTAGTGTGAACAGAGAATAGCTAACTAATAGATGTAAAAAGGTTGAGAAAAATGGTCAGTTTCATAATGACAACCTGCAACTCCTTGAGAACCTCAGGAATCAGAGCTAAGAGTCACAATTATTTGCAATAAAAATTGATGACTTCAATTAAAGAACAGAATTTACAATCCCCAAGATTGCAGAAAATCAAAAAATAGATGGGAAGGTGAGAGATGAACATTACAGAGAGTCTAGAAAGGGATGTAAACAAGTTACGTGAATGAAATTATGAGATGAGGAGAAATTCCTTCACCGATAAAATGGTGAGTTTGTGGAATTGTGTGCCACGGAAAGCAGTTGAGGCCAAGGCATTGAATGTTTTCAAGGAGGAATTAAATTAAGTTCTTAGGGCTAAAATGATCAAAGGGTATGGAAAGAAAGCAGGAATAGGGTACTGAGCTGGATGATCAGTTATGATCATACTGAATGGTACAACAGGTTCAACAGGGCTTTCTCCTGCTCCTATTTTCTACACTTTTACGTAACAAAAAATTGACAAAATGGAATATGTGGGAAAATGTATCGTTTTGCACTTTAGCAACAAGAACAAAAGAGGTGAATATTATTCAAATATAGAAAGACGGCAGCAAAATGGAGCACAAAGATTTGGGTACCTCATACAAAAAATCACAAAAACCAAGCATCCATGTTCAGTAAGTACAAGGTCAGGGAAATAGAATTTATCCTTTATTTAAAAGCCACTGTGTTTACAAGAGTATAAAAATAAGGAAGTCTTGCACAAACTATAAAGCACACTAGTTAGATCACACCGAGAATACTGTGAATTAATATTGGCCCCCTTATCTAAACTAGTACATACTGGTTATGGAGACAGTCTAGAAAGGATTCACTGGGCTGATTCCGCACATGGAGGGGTTTTCTCACAAGGAGAGGTTGAGGCTCTTCTTGTTAAGTTTAAAAGAATAATAAGTGACCATATTGAAACACACAAGATTCATAAGGGACTGACAGGATAGAGTTGAGAGGCTATTACGTGATCATTAAGGCAGTTATAGTTTGGAATTTAAAAGAACTACAATGATTGTGAAAAATCATGGTTTTGTAAATAGAAATCACGTTTCACCAATTTATTAGAGCTATTTGAAGGCATAACATGCTCTGTGGATAAAGGGGAATCTGTAGACATCATGTACTTGGATGTTCAAACTATGAACTTATTACCAAAAAATGCACAGAGAATGAGTTGATCCAAATTCTCACAGAATTTTACCTTTACAGGGTTGTCAAGAGTTGTTGTATCGGCACTGATGATGGTGCCATGACATGACCAGTTCAGAGGAGAAAGTGAGGTCTGCAGATGCTGGAGATCAGAGCTGGAAATGTGTTGCTGGAAAAGCGCAGCAGGTCAGGCAGCATCCAGGGAACAGGAGAATCGACGTTTCGGGCATAAGCAAGTTATTCCTGAAGAAGGGCTTATGCCCGAAACGTCGATTCTCCTGTTCCCTGGATGCTGCCTGACCTGCTGCACTTTTCCAGCAACACATTTCCATGACCAGTTCAGAGGAAAGCACTGATTCATAAGACATACTTTTGAACCTGACAAGAACAGTAATATCTTTCATGGTGATTAACTGATCACAAATGCTGAACTATGTATCTTGTCCTCATTCTCCATTCATTCCTCTCAGAACATATAGCATAGGCACCTCCATCTTCCTCTACTGAGTCCTTACTAGCAAGCCTTCTCTCACTCGGTGCTTCTTCCACCCAATGGTCAGGTGCAGTTGCTGCATTGCCATTATTCAGCTGCTAGACCAGGCTAGTACATTTTCACTTGTCATACATTTAATCATCCAGTATTCATTCCAAGGAACGGATTAAAGGTTTTTAAAGACAAGCTTCTCAGATTAAGATGACATATAAAAGTAAACAATATATACTAGATTATAAAATAATGGAATA
Organism: Chiloscyllium plagiosum; assembly: GCF_037043375.1. Taxonomy (NCBI): domain Eukaryota; kingdom Metazoa; phylum Chordata; class Chondrichthyes; order Orectolobiformes; family Hemiscylliidae; genus Chiloscyllium; species Chiloscyllium plagiosum. The sequence goes on from NW_028270140.1 coordinate 96,766,062, forward strand.
AAAATGAAACACAAGTTATAAATGAGTAATTCTCAACGTGTCTCAGCAAAATACAATTCTAAAAATAGGGCTTTGAATACTACATATGTAGTTTGTCAAAATGATTAACCTACACTACAGTTCTTACATAAAATCATACAAATCCTTTTGTCAAGCATTTAAGAGTTAGTAATTTGGCAAACAATGTTTGCAATTTTCAGTCAAATACCAACATGAGGTAAAGGTTATTTTTTGGAGTCAATTTTATGCTATTTGCACAAAAAGGCATAAACACTTGAGGGAAATTGCTAAGTATATTTATAGCACCTGTACAAAGAATTAGTATATGATTGCCACAATAAATACATGATAAACAATGTGTAACAGAATTCATTTTGTTGGCTTAGTTGAATATTTTTCTTAGTAGAGTGCTGTATTTCTCCTTTAAAACTCTCCTCATACCAAAATTGTTCTGTAAACTTATTCACAGGGATAAATCTGTTGTGTTTGATCCTCGTTTTCCTGTGCATTACTTATTTTATCAATTTGTAGAATCTTGGATATTATTTATGGCTTAGAGAGGATTTAATATTACTAAAAAAGAATTTTAAGTGACTTGACGAAATGTTAAATGGATGATTCAGAGTAGATTTAACCTCCAGATGTCTCCCACCCCACAAACAAAAGTCACAGCATAAATTTCCAACTATTAGATTTATCAGTTAGGAAATCATATGCAATACAGATTTGCCAACAAATGACACCTTACAGAATGTAAAAAGGTAGAAAATTACACCATACATTAACTAAAATGAATGATATGCATGTCTATCATGCACATATTTCACTAAGTGCAGAAGCGGTGAAATTAGGGCATCTAAAACAAGCATATAACTGTCACAAAAAAACAAATTCAAGTAGTCTCTGAAACCTAAGTGTATTTCCCTCAACTGGGGAATCTAGAATATGGAGGACAGTCATCAGGATTTAGGACTGATCCTTCAAAACGAAAGCTTTCTTCAGTCAACACTGTCTATATTTGAAATTCTCTACCTTGAGGGTTGTAGATGCTCTAAGCAAGACTGGAGTAGACAGATTGTCTTTCAGAGGAATCAATTATTATAGGAAGCATATGAAAATGTGGAGTTGAGGCATAAGATTATCAATGATTGTACTGAATTGCACAAAGGTTCAAAGGACTGTATGGCCTACTCATGAGATATTCTCATGTTCTGTAGTCTGTGCTTCTCAATCCTCAGAATGTAAATTCAGTAAATTACCATGCCATAGAACAGTCTGATGTTTCTACAGGAGGAAGGGGGAAGGAAAGATCAACTGTTTAAATCTAAGTTTTAACAGTCAGCTGAAGAGCAATTTTTGGAGCAAGCAATCAACTATTGTACATGTTGAAGGCTACTTAAAATAGTGAGAGAAAGCCTAAATGAGTTACTGCTACATCTGATAAATATGTAAAATACACCTATCACTTTAAATGAAAAAGTGTAGTTGGATCTACATTCTTCACTTGTATATAAATGCATATATTCATATTAACCTTATTACATTAACAAGTATTTCATCCAATGAAATACTGTGATGATGCTTAGTAGGGTTGACTGCAACACAATCAGCAAATATTCTACTGGACTGCACTAAACAAACTTCAAAAGGCTACCAAGAGAACCAACCAGAATGATAGCTCCTGATTTACTCACAACGGAACATTTGCACAGTTAACAGCAGTTAAGGGATCGGCTGTGTATAAACCAAAGTCCATCTATGTCTACTATGGATTAGTGTGGTTCGTACTGGTCAGTCGTTCAAACTAAGTATTCAATACTTAGTTGGGCTGCTGCAATTGGTTAGTTTTCACAACGGTGGAGTTTTCATCACCAGGGAGAGAATAAACAGATATCAGCATTTCGTCAGAACATTCTACCAAGCTTCAAACATGCTCAAGTTGATCATCTCAGGAGAACCCCTCGGGGGTTATCATTGACTAGAAATTCAAGTGGATTCACACAAAGAGCAGGTCAGAGGCTAGAAATACTGAAACAGCACACCTCCTGACTCTCCAAAGCCTGCCCACCATCTGCAAGGCACAAAGGCAGCAGATATATGGGAACACCACCACCTGAAAGTTCTCCTCCCCTCCAAGCCACTCACTATCCTGACTTGGAAATATATCACCGTTCCTTCACTGTTGCTGGGTAAAAATCCTGAAATTCCCTCCCTAATGGCATGGTGGATCAACCTCGCATGGTGGACTGTAAGGTTTCAAGGAGCAGCTCGGCACAACATTCTCAAGGGCAATTCGGGACGGGCAATAAATGCTTACAAGGTAGTAGGGTTCTGTGCTACAAAGCAGATGTGTTGGTAACAAATTTCCAATACGACTAACATGGATTATGGTTACACGTTAATTAGTTCGTATTTTTTTTTATTAATATTTTTCAGCAAAATGCAGTGTGATATTTTCATTGCTTTTTAACAGATGTATTGAGTGTTATGTGGAGTCATAGAAAAGATTGAGTCAGTAAAACAATTCACAGATTTTCTATTACCTTCTTACAAACATTTTTTTCCAGATATAAAGGCTGGTTGAAATATTGCTGAGCTCATGGGAGTTTTAGAATGCATTTAAGTGATTGAAAATACGGAAACTGAATATTTAATATGAGTCAAAAGAAAAACTCAAAAATGTGTTGGTGCATGTGCAATGCTTTAAATGCTATCAACAAACAATCCCACATTAATGACGAGATATACATTTAATCCAATTATAAGCAAAGCAGACTATTAAATTCTGTTTATTTTTGGTGTTACCGTTTCCCAATTACTTCACAAGAGCAGTTATTAAAAGCTTTAAATATAGGAAAATGATAAATGTACAAACTCAGGTCCCCTTTTAATGCATTTGCTGAAGTACCTAGAATCACTAATTCCTGATACACAGATTTCAGAGTGCTGGTAACAAACTCAAATTCACAAAGAGTGACTATTCGAAACACTGATTACTTTTAAACATACAAGGTTTTTACAGAACTAATGCTAAGTCCATTGTTATAGACCAGCCCAAACCCTCAAAGTATATTAAGAATATAGCCTCGACCATAACGTTTTCTTATTTTATGTAAAGCGTACTAAGTGCTGCATTCCAGACACAATTCAGTTGATAAAAATATTCAACTTTAAGCAAAAACGCACTTTCGTTTGCACTAGTTAAAATCCAATAAAAAATAAAATTGGCTTAACTGTAACATCAAAATGCTAAACAAAATAAGATATACAGTATTAACTACTACTAATTAACTGTTCCAATATGGTAACATCCTATTTCCTTCCCCCAACTTGAATAGCTTCCCATAACAAGGCATTGTCAACATTTTGTTCATGGTCCATGCAGTCCCTTGTAAAAATCCACTAACTACTAGACAAGTATAGGGGCAGAGGTTCCTTACTTTATTTCCCTGGGCCCTCATGCCTGCCTCGCCTGTAGTCACACCCAATGTCTAACCACAGACTAATTCTGAATGACCCAGTCTGAGGGTTGTGACTATCTTCTGGAGAAAAGCGTTCAGGTAACTTTATTCCCTGATGTGGCATAATATCTGCAGCTCAGACTCGGCTCCTCAACTCAGATCTGAATTTCCTGGGGCTGCAAACACTTACAACAGATGCATTTGCTCTGGATTACACTAGTGTCCAGCAGTTTCTACATGTTATGACAGTAAAACATTACCTGTCCTGCCACCACGATCATATTTGATTTAACTTCAAAAGTAATTATTTGAGATTCCCTGCTCTTTTATTTCATTGTAATTATATTTTGTTAACTAAAAATAATTCAAGTAATACTGAAGCAGTTAGCTTTAAGAGAGAATAAAACACCGGAGACCTCAATACAAACTAAAGAGAGCTTGTTTTTACTTTAAAAGCCTAGAAATACTCATTAACCCTCCTCACCAACCAGATTCTTTCCCTGCACTTGTGTCACGCTGTTGTTGTTTGTGATGTCACTCCTCTGCTGGTTTTTACTGAAAGTCAGCCTCACGATCAATGCCTTTTATCCTCTCATACTCAACTTTCATTCTGGAGAGTTTCTTACAGTAAACATTAGTTAAAGTATCTTGATCCCCAAATTTACACTAAATATCAACTTTTAAACTGACATTCCAACAGTAAAGTCAGTACACTCACTCAGTACTCATCGCACTTTGAGGTCTCCTGCACACTGACCGCACTCCTTAATGACCCACTCAGGCCTCAATGCTGTTTCCCTTGCAGTATTCTAAACAGACAGTCAGATCTGCAACATTCTAGTCACACTTTAAAATCCTCTCCCAGTCATACAGAACCTTTACATAGCCTTCTACCACCTCCTTTCTTATTCTTCAGACCTCAAACATCCTCCAGGGATTTACTTTGATTTAATCTACTGTGTGTTTTGCTGTTCATAATATGATCTCCTCTACTCTGGGTTTCTGAAATACCTCCATTCTGTAAATAAAAATGACTGCAAGCATTCAGTTGTCCATCATTTTAATTCTCGACCTTGCTGCCACACTGATTTTCCTGTCCTTGGCCTGCTACAGCATCCTAACGAAGCTCAATGCAAACTCTTAAGTACAGCACCTCATTTTTCAACTGGGTACCTGACAGGCCAGTAGAGATGAATCACTGAATATAGTTAAGGGAGCGATAAATTCTTGAACAAAATTAGAGAGTCAAACATTATGGTGAAAAGGCAGGAACATAGATTTAAAACCATGATCTGATCAGCAATAATGGCGTAGCTTGCTCAAGGGCAGTACAGCTAACTACTAACTTTATTTCAAAAGCTTTTATGTTTTTAAGATGCCATCAACTGGAATAAACAAAATCATTCAAATACAGAATCTCCATAGGCATTTAAGGTAGGTAAAGTCAATCACATCTGCATTTAGTGTGAAAGTAAATGACAGTTCATTATTACACTAACTGCAATGAAGTCAATCAAATGATAATTCTACGCAAATTATGTTCCTGTCAGTGCCAAGATCTTCTGAAAGATCAAGTAGTTAATTTGCCTCTAGTTAGATTGCCAATAAGTAAGCTATCCAAATACAGAAATGTGGCTTTGCTAATTATAAATTGTGCATTATTATGTCACCGCGCACCAGTCAGGATTTGCCTCAGGCAGCATAACAGAACAACAAACTATTGAAACTCTCAGTAAACCCACATTGAACTGTAGTAGTAAGCAGCTTTTAATTTAGAAAAGGCTTATATAGTGACTTTAAAATATAATTAAGGCTAAAGAGAGGAAGGGAAAATAAAAGGACAAAAAGGCACCAAACTATTAAGAAAAATTCTGTCAAATTAGCCGCAACCAGAAAACAGATGGGAGGTGCAGTGCTGGATGATGATAATGGAAGAAGTTTGATCATTTACCTGATATGCCTAATTAACACAACAGGGAATGGTGTTTTTAGGAGAAAGTGAGGACGACAGATGCAGGACGTCAGAGTCAAGACTAGAGTGGTGCTGGAAAAGCACAGCAGGTCAGGCAGCTTCCGAGGAGCAGGAAAAAAAAAATCAACGTTTCGGGCAAAAGCCCTTCATCAGGAATGTTTTTTTTAGGCCTGTTTCATCAAAACAATTGCTTTGAATTAAAGATACAAAACATGAAAAAAATGACAATATTTTTCTGGGACACAGTGGTCAGCACTGCTGCCTCTCAGCGCCAGGGACCCAGTTTCAATTCCACCCTTGGGCAACTGTGTTGAGTTTGCAGAGTGTGCTGCTCCTCAGAGTGCTCCAGTTTTCTCATACAGTCCAAAGATGTGCAGGTTAGGCACATTGTGCCTAGGAATGTGTGGGCTAGGTGGATGAGCCATGGGAAGTGCGGGGTTATGGGGATAGGTCTGGGCAGGATGCTCTTCAGAGGGTCACTGTGGACTCGATGGGCCAAATGGTCAACTTCCACACTGTACAAAGTTAAAAATCACACAACACCAGGTTATAGTCCAACAGGTTTAATTGGAAGCACACTAGCTTTTGGAGCGACGCTCCTTCATCAGGTGATAGTGGAGAGCTCAATCCTAACACAGAATTTATAGCAAAAATGTACAGTGTGATGTAACTAAAATTATACATTGAAATATCGATTGTCTGTTAAGCTTTTCATCTGTTAGAATACAGTGATAGTTTCACTTCTTTCATGTGTAAATCACAAAACTTTTTTTTAAAAAGTTGCATTCTCGGGTTAGCTGTTAACAATAGTGATAGCTAGACAATATGTTGAAGGTGTTGGCCCCGTGTTCTCAGTCTATGCCATGATGTTTAGATTGATTCTAATCGAAAAAGTGAGATAACGGCGTTTTACATAAATTCATGCAGTTTTTGAGCTCAGAGTTCTACATGAATGCATGCAGCTTTTGAGCAAAGTATAATGTAACCCTGCAAGTACAAATTTGCCCCACAAAATATATGTGTGCATGTGGGTCTTTGTCTGTCTGTGTGTCTGTCTGTCTGTCTGGGTTGGGAGTTGTGCGCACGTGCGTGTGTGTGTTTGCGTGTGTAGTGAGTGCAGAGTGTCTTAAGTATGTGAAGGGGTGCATGTGAGAGTGCGGGAGTGTGTGTCTGTCTGTAAGGGTGCGTGTGGGTATCTGTGTGCGCGTCTGTGTGTATGTGGGTACGTGTGTACGTGTGCATAGGAGTGCCTGTGTGTGTGTGTAGGAGTATCTGCGTGTGTGTGTATAGTGCAATGGTGGTCACCTGAAATGTGACATGAACCCAAGGTCCCGGTTGAGGCCCTCCCTATGGGTACCGAACTTAGCTATCAGCCTCTGCTCGGCCACTTTTCTCTGCTGCCTGTCCCGAAGTCTCCCTTGGAGGATGGTCACCCGAAGGTCCGAGGTCGAATGTCCTGGACCACTGAAGTGCTCCCCAACTGGGAGGGAACCCTCCTGTCTGTTGATTGTTGTGCAGTGCCCATTCATCCGTTGTCATAGCCTTTGCTCGGTTTCTCCAATGTACCATGCCTCCGAGCATCCTTGCCTGCAACGTATAAGATAGACAATGTTGGCTGAGTCACATGAGTACCTGCCATGTACAAGATGGGAGGTGTCCTCACACGTAATGGTGGTATCTATGTCCACACTCTGACACGTCTTGCAGCGTCTACCGTGACAGGGTTGTATGGAGTTGTCCTGAGAGCCAGGCAGCTTGCTACAAACAACGATCTGTTTGAGGTTTGGCGGTTGTTTAAAGGCAAGTGGTGGAGGTGTGGGGAAGGTCTTGGTGAGGTGTTCATCCTCACTGATAATGTGTTGCAGGTCACAAAGAATACGGCGTAATTTTTCAGCTCCTGGGAAATACTGAACAACGAAGGGTACCCTGTCGGTTGCAGCACGTGTCTGTCTCCTGAGGAGGTCATTACGGTTCCTTGCTGTGGCACGTAGGAACTGGCGGTCGATGAGTTGAGCATCGTACCATGTTCTTGTGAGGGCATCCTTGAGTACTTCCAGGTGTCCATCATGTTCCTCCTCATCTGAGCAGATCCGGTGTATGCGTAGGGCTTGTCCATAGGGGATGGCTGTTTTAATATGTTTTGGGTGGAAGCTGGAGAAGTGTAGCATTGTGAGGTTGTCTGTGGGTTTGCGGTAGAGTGTGGTGCTGAGGTGTACACTGTAGGGATTCTGTAAGTACACTGTGGACAGTGTTCCACACTGTAGGGATTCTATGATACTTGATTCCATGATTCCACTCGGGTTTAAAAAAAGAGAAGCATAATTCAGGTCATTCACATTCTAGAATTTTGCCCTCCACAGCAAAAATAGATGTAAATAAATAGTGAAAACAGTTAGCAGGTAACAAATGAAATAATGAACTATTGATACCATGTATAGTTACTGAATATGAGAAGGCTAATTAAGTACAAGTATCAACATTATCCACTAATCCATGTTTTAAAATGTGAACATGATATGGAAGTTTCAGGAAGAAATGAGCAACACAAACATTAGACGCTGACACCATGGCTATCAGCAAAAAAAAATTTAGAAATACACACTGGCATCACTATTTGAAAAGAGGCTCTGAGGGGTGAAGGAAATTACTAAATTGGAAGCTGCTGTCTCCACAACACGCACTCGGAGAACTTTCAAACATATCAATTATTTGAGGTATCACAGATAATTACACTCTACCTACAGATAAACAATAACAAACCAACAACATCTAACACTACGGCCTAAACTTCAGCAGATTTATCTTGATATGGTCAAAGGGAAGAGGAATTATCAGGACAGACTTTATAACCTGATGTAAGATTTTAAAGGACACTCTGATAATTGAGCATACTGACTCGAGACAGAGTCACTCCAAGTAGCTATGCAATGAATCAAGTGCACAGAAACCGACTAGAAGTTAGGAACAAATGTAGATAGATTTGTAAAAAGCCCGTACTTCCACACAGATTACAACATATGCAAAACATAAATGGAAAATTTACTCTCTGTACTTTAAACTATAAGTCACTCCAACAGTAAACAGATTTTAGTCAATAAAGTTTATCATTTACCACTAAATAGATTTTAAAATATGAAACCTTGAAGTGTAATTTTCTAGTAACAAAGTTTGAATTTTTTTAAAAGTGACAATTTATTATAGAAGCATCTGTCTGAAATATGGAAATGTCAAATATTTTAAGGAATTATGGTGTTTGACTCTTACACACATCTTGGGTTACACAACAATGTTTTATTACATACTACTGCATGATATAGTAATTTTCAAGATCTGCGTGCTTACATCTCATTTTCAATGAAGTATATTTTTTGCCTCCACAAGAAGGTTATTTACAGACCAGACCAAATCCTATTCAAATATATCAAGGAGTGAGCCGAGACCCTAACTTTTATCTTATTTAAATATAAGGTCCTGTGTTCCAGATGCAATTTGATCTGTTACTCTAGTTGGCTTTAAGCAATACATACTTTATTCTTACCTCCAGTTAAAATCCAAAACTTTAACTTGATTGGAAACCTTAACAAAACAATATATTATTTAACTACTAAACAGCAATTGTTTCAATATAGTAACACCCCATAAACACGCCTTTGGCAAATACAAAGTTAGTAAAACAGATGGTCTCTCATGCAATTCTGGCAGCAGAGACAGAGTCCAAGCTTTCAGCTCTAACAGAGAGACACAGACAGGGATAGAGTTGCTTCCACAGGCAGCTTCAAAACCCCAGCAACGACTGAAACATAAACTAAAATCCTGGTTCTGTGGGAGCCCGACTCCACCTATTCAGGCTGCTCTTTTTGTTCCAACTTTTAAAAAATACCCAAGGCCTCACAAACTGTTTAACATTATTGGGTTGGACCAGACAGCTCTGTACCTCTTTCTTTTAGAAAATAGACAATAGGTGCAGGAGTAGGCCATTCAGCCCTTCGAGCCTGCACCGCCTTTCAATATGATCATGGTTGATCATTCCTAATCAGTATCCTGTTCCTGCCTTATCTCCATAACCCTTGATTCCACTATCTTTGAGAGCTCTATCCAACTCTTTCTTAAATGAATCCAGAGACTGGGCCTCCACTGCCCTCTGGGGTAGAGCATTCCACACAGCCACCACTCTCTGGGTGAAGACGTTTCTCCTCATCTCTGTCCGAAATGGTCTACCCCATATTTTTAAGTTGTGTCCTCCGGTTCGGCACTCACCCATCAGCGGAAACATGTTTCCTGCTGCCAGAGTGTCCAATCCTTTCATAATCTTATACGTGTCAATCAGATCCCCTCTCAGTCTTCTGAACTCAAAGGGATACAAGCCCAGTCGCTTCAGTCTTTCAGTGTAAGGTAATCCCGCCATTCCAGGAATTGACCTCGTGAACCTACGCTGCACTCTCTCAATAGCCAGAATGACTTTCCTCAAATTTGGAGACCAGAACTGCACACACTACTCCAGGTGTGGTCTCACCAGGGCCCTGTACAGCTGCAGAAGCACCTCTTTGCTTCTATACTCATTCCCTCTTGTTATGAAGGCCAGCATGTTATTAGCCTTCTTCACTACCTGCTGTACCTGCATGCTTGCCTTCATTGACTGGTGTACAAGAACACCCAGATCTCTCTGTACTGCCCCTTTACCTAAATTGATTCCATTGAGGTAGTAATCTGCCTTCCTGTTCTTGCCACCAAAGTGGATAACCATACATTTATCCACATTAAACTGCATCTGCCATGCATCTGCCCACTCACCTAACTTGTCCAGGTCACCCTGTAATCTCCTAACATCATCACATTTCACCCTGCCACCCAGCTTTGTATCATCAGCAAATTTGCTAATGTTATTGCTGATACCATCTTCTATATCATTAACATATATTGTAAAAAGCTGCGGTCCCAGCACGGATCCCTGCAATACCCCACTGGTCACTGCCTGCCATTCCGAAATGGAGCCGTTTATCACTACCCTTTGTTTCCTATCAGCCAACCAATTTTCAATCCAATCTAGTACTTTGCCCCCAATACCATGCGCCCTAATTTTACTCACTAACCTCCTGTGTGGGACTTTATCAAAAGCTTTCTGAAAGTCCAGGTACACTACATCTACTGGATCTCACTCGTCCATCTTTAGAGTTACATCCTCAAAAAATTCAAGAAGATTAGTCAAGCATGATTTCCCCTTCATAAATCCATGCTGACTCTGTCCTATCCTGTTACTATGATCCAGATGTGCCGAAATTTCATCCTTTATAATAGACTCCATCATCTTTCCCACCACTGAGGTCAGACTAACTGGTCTATAATTTCCTGCTTTCTCTCTCCCACCTTTCTTAAAAAGTGGTATAACATTAGCCACCCTCCAATCCTCAGGAACCGACCCCGAATCTATCGAACTCTGGAAAATAATCACCAATGCATCCACGATTTCCCGAGCCACCTCCTTCAGTACCCTGGGATGCAGACCATCAGGCCCCGGAGACTTATCAACCTTCAGACCTAACAGTCTCTCCAACACCAAATCCTGGCAAATATAAATTCCCTTAAGTTTTGTGTGAAAAAAGGTTGAGACAAACAAAATACGCCTCTTAAATGCACAGTATTGTCACAACATTCAGTGTTGCGATATTTTCCATCTATCATAGGAATCCTACATAATTCTAAGAGATTGGCAACTAAAGTTGACAGAATTTAACAGACGTAGATTTCAGATCATAAGGGTTTGGTCTTTTTCTGGAAACTGCAAAAGTAAAACTGGAGAAATTTTGAACTGTATCACCACTGCTATTAAAATTGCTTCTGAATTTGTGCGTTGGAACAATCGGCAGCATGCTACATACTTAGTTACAACCTTTTCATCTTCTTTCAAAGATTGTTTCTTTTATTTATTCCATTCAGATCTGACAAAGGACACTAAAAGAAATCCAAGAACTAAGAACATGATAGAAGCCATTCATTACAAAAGAATCAATACTCAACTTTTAATAGTCACAGATTTCTTAAAATAGTTTTCTAAGTGGAGCCGCAGAAAATGGGGGAGACACTAAATGAGTATTTTGCATCAGAATTCACTGTGGAAAAAGATATGGAAGATATAGACGATGGGGAAATAGATGGCGACATCTTGCAAAATGTCCATATTACGGAGGAGGAAGTGCTGGATGTCTTGAAACGGATAAAGGTGGATAATTCCCCAGGACCTGATCCGGCGTACTCTAGAACTCTGTGGGAAGCTAGAGAAGTGATTGCTGGGCCTCTTGCTGAGATATTTGTATCATCGATAGTCACAGGTGAGGTGCCGGAAGACTGGAGGTTGGCTAATGTGGTGCCACTGTTTAAGAAGGGTGGTAAGGACAAGCCAGGGAATTATAGACCATTGAGCCTGATGTCGTTGGTGGACAAGTTGTTGGAGGGAATCCCGAGGAACAGGATGTACATGTACTTGGAAAGGCAAGGACTGATTAGGGCTAGTCAACATGGCTTTGTGCGCGGGAAATCACGTCTCACAAACTTGATTGAGTTTTCTGAAGTAATAAAGAGGATTGATGAGCGCAGAGCGGTAGATGTGATCTATAGGGACTTCAGTTAGGCGTTTGACAAAGTTCCCTATGGGAGACTGGTTAGCAAGGTTAGATCTCACGGAGTACAGGGAGAACTAGCCATTTTGATACAGAACTAGCTCAAAGGTAGAAGACTGAGGGTGGTGGTGGAGGGTTGTTTTTCAGACTGGAGGCCTGTGACCAGTGGAGTGCCACAAGGATCGGTGCTGGGCCCACTACTTTTTGTCATTTACATAAATGATTTGGATGCGAGCATAAGAGGTACAGTTAGTAAGTTTGCAGATGACACCAAAATTGGAGGTGTAGTGGACAGCGAAGAGGATTACCTCAGATTATGACAGGATCTGGACCAAATGGGCCAACGGGCTGAGAAGTGGCAGATGGAGTTTAATTCAGATAAAAGCGAGGTGCTGAATTTTGGGAAAGCAAATCTTAGCAGGACTTATACACTTAATGGTAAGGTCCTTGGAAGTGTTGCTGCACAAAGAGACCTTGAAGTGCAGGTTCATAGCTCCTTAAAAGTGGAGTCGCAGGTAGATAGGATAGTGAAGGCAGCATTTGGTATGCTTTCCTTTATTGGTCAGAGTATTGAGTACAGGAGTTGGGAGGTCATGTTGCAGCTGTACAGGACATTGGTTAGGCCACTGTTGGAATATTGCATGCAATTCTGGTCTCCTTCCTATCGGAAAGATGTTGTGAAACTTGAAAGGGTTCAGAAAAGATTTACAAGGATGTTGCCAGGGTTGGAGGATTTGAGCTATAGGGAGAGGTTGAACAGGCTGGGGCTGCTTTCCCTGGAGCGTCGGAGGCTGAGGGGTGACCCTATAAAGGTTTACAAAATTATGAGGGGCATGGGTCGGGTAAATAGGAAAAGTCTTTTCCCTGGGGTCGGGGAATCCAGAACTAGAGGGCATAGGTTTAGGGTGAGAGGGGAAAGATATAAAAGAGACCTACGGGAAATCTTTTCACACAGAGGGCGGTATGTCTATGGAATGAGCTGCCAGAGGATGTGGTGGAGGCTGATACAATAGCAACATTTAAGAGGCATTTGGATGGGTATATGAATAGGAAGGGTTTGGAGGGATATGGGCTGGGGGCTGGCAGGTAGGACTAGATTGGGTTGGGATATCTGGTCAGCATGGACAGGTTGGACAGAAGGGTCTGTTTCCATGCTGTACATCTCTATGACTAAGTACTATGATGTGTATTAGAAAACATTATCTTTGTTTTGTAATATTTCTGATACCAAGAAATAATTTATTCATTACATGTAAATTCTGTGTCAGCACTGATTGCTGCTATGGGTATGGCTTATTTGCACAATGTACAATAACAATGTCTGATTTGTCAACTTCAGTCTGCTCAATTATTCCAACAGTTGTGTTTAAGATTTCAATTTTATATTAGGTTACGGTATCAAAAGACTTACATCAGAGGTTTTCATGTTTAGTTATCAGGCACAATATTGATAAAAGCAAGACATGCTTGGCGAAGTTAATAGGTTTTGAAGAGGAAACTAATTGGATAAGGGAAAGCATACATAGTATGCACAGATTTTAAACAGAACGTCATTAAAATACCTCATTAGAATTATTTTTTAAAAATTGAATATGCAAATAAATAAATGCTCATCTCATTAGCATCCATGCGAAATGCACAACCTTTACTGTGTGCTATATGATATATGATATATATGCCATATGACTTAAGTGTTCACTAAAACTAATTCATGTAGGATTCACTCTAAGATCGAGCAAAAACAGGTAAGTATGTGAAAGAGGTTCTGAATGCATTTTAGTTTGCATTGCTTTAAGATCATTGATATCGATATAGATCATTTAAAAATAATTACAATATTAGAAACTCACTTTCAGTCAATGCTGTACAGCATTCAAGTCAGTGTCATTTCAGTAGATAAAAATCAAAATATTTAATTCATCCAAAATATTAAGAATCTTCCATAAATCTCAAACTCCATTGGAAACTTCATTGTTGACATTTCCTATGAAGACTTCATAACTGCCAGTATAATATCCTTCTTCAAAAACAGCATGAGACAAAAAAACATAACTGTAGATCAGTTAACTAAATCAGTCATTAGGAAAATGTCACAGTCTATTTTAAAGATTGTGATAGCAGACCGTTTAGAAATACATAAAATAATTAAACAGAGTCAGCATGGCTTCATGAAGGTGAAACCATGCTGGCCAAATTTAGAGATCTTTGAGGAGCTAACAAGCAGGATATATAAAAGGAAACCAGTAGATGTAATATATATTTGGATTTGCAAATGGCATTTCTTAATGTGTCACACAAAGCTACTTAATGAAAATAAAGCCATGGTGCTAGGATAGTATTTTTGCAAAGACAGAGATCAGGCGTGTGCTGCATTTCCCAATGACCTGTAACAACCACGAACCAATGCTGGAGATACAATTATTTACAAAACATTTTAATGACTTGGATGATGGAAATTAATGTAGCTATGAGACAAAAATGTGTGGGAAGCAAAATGATGCGCAAAAAGAGAAAAGCTTGGGATATACAACATAAAGTGGGAGAATGTAAGGTCATTAATTTTGGAAGAATAAAGGAGCTGAATTTTATCAAAATTGCGAAACAGCAAAGAGAGATTTAGGTGCCCTCACGCATGAATCACAAAGTGCTAGCATACAAGTTCAGCAGGTCATCAGAGAAGCAAATGAAAAGTTGATTTTTATTTCAAAAGAAAGAGTATAAATATAGGAAAGTCTTGCTAAAACGAGACACGTTAGACCACACCGAAAATACAGTGAACAATATTGGGCTCCTTGTTTAAAGGAACTCTATAGGAGAAAGTGATGACTGAAGATGCTGGAGATCAGAGTCAAAAAGCATAGCCAGTCAGGCAGCATCCGAGAATGACAATCGACATTTCGAGCATAAGCTTTTCATCAGGTCTATACCCTGACATTGGAGGCAGTCCAGAGAAAGTTTACTAGTTTGATTCTGGACACGGAGAGGAGAAGTTCAAACAAAATGAACCTGTACTTACTGGAGGTCAGAAAAGAGAGAGGAGACGTTGTTGAAACATGCAAGATTCTTAAGGGAAATTCAGCAGGTCTAGCAGCAACTAGCGTAATGGTGTAAAAACATTTGCCTTTTTAATTGTTCACTGTATCTGCATGTTAACTGTCAGTGACTCATGGACAAGAAATTGCAACACTTCCTAGCCTCACCATTAAAGTGCACAACATTTCTGTTTGGAAGACCATTTTAGGGAGCTGAATGCACTCAGGATCATCCAAGATTTTGAGTACGACATAGGCAAGAGGTTTAGTGAGGTAGTCACACCTAAGATGCAGACAGAGAGTAGCTGGGTGACCACCAGGAAAGGCAAAGGGCATAGGCAGAGTGTGCAGGAATACCCTGTGGCCATTCCGCTTGAAAACAAGTATACCATTTTGGATATTGTTGGGGGGAGATGACTGTTCAGGGAAAGCAGCAGTACCCAGGTTAGTGGCACTACAATTGGCCCTTGGGCACAACAGGCAAGGGTAAAGGAAAACACGGCTTTAGCGATAGGAGATTCGATAGTCAGGGGGACAGATAGGAGATCCTGAGGCTGCAAACTAGTGATCCCAGGATGTGTCAGAGTGGCTGCAGAACATTCTTAAGAGGAATAATGAGCAGCCAGAAGTTATTGAGCATGTTGGCACAAATGACATAGGAAGATATAGGGCTGAGGTCCTGATTACTTCCAGTGTCACGTGCCAGTGAGGGTAAGAACAGGAGGATATAGCAAAAAAATGCCTGGCTAAAGAATTGGTAGGGGGCAGGGATTCAGACTTTTAGATCAATCGGCTCTTTTCTGGGACAAAGGTGAACTAGACAGGATCCAATATCTTGACAGCCAGGTTTGCTTGCGCTGCAAGGGGAGAAGGGTTTAAAATTAGATTGGCAGGGGGGTGGAATCCTCAACAGCAGGGAGGCAAGTACAAGACTCGAAGGAGATACAGTAATCAGAAATAGTAGGATGAAGAGACAGGTCAGGCTGGAACACGACAGGGAGCAAGGAATGCCTGTGGGATTAAATGCATTTATTTCAATGCAAGAGGGCCGAAAGGCAAGGCCGACAAACTCGGAGTGGATAGGTATGAGAGATTGGGATACTATAGCCATTACAGAAACATAGCTGAAGGAGGCACAGGACTGGCAGTTTAATGTGTCAGGGTACAGGTGCTTTCGGCAGGACAGAGGTCATGGAATGAGGGAAGGAGGAATTGCATTTTTGATTAAGGCAAATATCACAGCAGTAATCCAGTGAGGTTGTGGGTGGAGCTAAGAAATAAGCAGATGGTGATGTTACTGGGGTTGCACCGTATGCCCCCAAAGAGTCAACGGGAACTAGAGGAACAAATATGCAGGGAGACTGGGGAGACTTGCAAGAATAATAGGGTTGTCTAGTAGGGCATTTTAATTGTCTTAACAGACTGAGACTGCCAGAGCGTGAAGAGCTTAGAATGGGTGAAATTCGTTAAGTGCATTCAGGAAAGTTTCCTCAAGCAGTATATAGAGGTCCTACTCGGGAAGGGGCAACACTCAACCTATTCTTGGGAAATAAGACAGGGCAGGTAACAGAGATGACAGTGGGGCAGTAGTTTGGGACCAGTGACCATAGAACTATTAATTTTAAATAGATATGGAGAGGAACAAAACCAATCCACTGTTCAAGTATTAAATTAGGGCAAGGCATATTTTGATGGAATTAATCATGAGCTTGCAGGGGTTGATTAGAGTAGGTTGCTTGCAGGCAAAGAAACCTCTGGCAACTGGAAGGCCTTTAAAAGTGATATAGCTAGAGTTCAAGGTCTGTGTGTTCCTGTGACAGTGGAGGGAAAAATTGGCAGGAATAGAGAACGCTGGATGATAAGAGATGTTGAGGCTTTAACCAGAGAAAACAAAAAGGTGTGGTTCAGGTACTAGCAGTTGGGATCAAGGGAATCCCTGGAGGAAATCAGAAGGGCGAAAAGGGAGCATGAGACTGCCTTGGCTGAGAAGATTAGGGTGAATCCTAAGAGGTATTTTAAAGGCAAATAGAAAGAATAGGGCCCGTCAAGGATCAAAGTGGACATGTATGTGTAGAATCGCAGGAGATGAGCGAGATTCTCAAGGAGTATTTCTCTTTGATGTAATTCTCCATGGTAAACATGAAGACTTGGGAACTTGAGAAAGTTAGTGGTGATAATTTGGGGACAGTCCATATCACAATAGGGGTGGTGTTGGATGTATTGGAATGTATGAAGGTGAATAAGCATCCTGGCCCTGATCAGTATATCCAAGAACACAGCAAGAGGCTAGAGAAGAAACTGCAGGGGCCCTGGCTGATATTTTTGCATCATCATTAGCCACAGGTGAAGTCCCAGAAGATTGGAGGGTAGCAAATATTGTGCACTTATTCAAGAAGACCAGTAAGCTTAACAGCTGTAGTGGGTACGTTACTTGAGAAGATTCGGAGGGATACGACATACATGCTTTTGGAAAGACAGGGTTTGATTAGGAATAGTCAGCATGACTTAAAGTGTGAGGTCATGCCTCTCAAATTTGTTAGAATTCTTTGATGAAGTGACCAGGAAGGTTGACGAGGAAAGGGTGGTAGACATGGTCTATATGGATTTCAATAAGGTCTTAGATAAGGTTCCATATGGTAGGCTGCTCTTGAAGGTTAGATCGCATGGAATCCAGGGCAAGCTGGCAAATTGGATACAAAATTGGCTTGATGGTAGGAAGCTGAGGGTAATAGTAGAAGGATGCTTGTTGAACTGGAGGCCTGTGATTAGTGGAGTGCCTCAGGGGTTGGTACTGGGCCCAGTACTGTTTGTTATCTAGAGCAATGTACAAGGTATGATTAGTAAGTTTGCTGATGACAAAACAAAAGCAGTACGTGGAGAGTGAGGAAGGTTATCAGAAATTGTAGGACCTTGATCAGCTGGGGAGGTGGGACAAGAAATGGCAAATGGAATTTAATATAGATAAGTGTGAGATCTTGCATTTTGGAAATTCAAATCAAGGTAGGAGCTTCATGGTGAATGATAGGGCCTTAAGTAGTGGAACAGAGGGAGCTTGGAGTTTAGGTGCATGGTTCTCTGATAGTGGAGTCATAGGTAGACAGGGCAATGAAGGTGGCTTTTGGCACACTGGCCTTCATCAGTCAGGCCATTGAGTATGTAAGTTGGGAAGTTATGTTGCAGTTTTACAGGACATTGGTGAGGGTGCATTTGGAGTATTGTGTTCAGTTTTGGTCATCATATTATAGGAAGAATGCTATTAAACTGTAAAGAATGTAGAAGAAATTTTCAAGGATGTTGCTTGGACTCAATGGTCTGAGTTATGGGGAGAGGGTTAGCGTAGGAGACTGAGACCTTATAGAGGTGTATAAGATTGTGAGAGGCATGGATAGGTTGAACACACTCAGTCTTTTTCCCAGCTTTGGGGAATCGAGGACTAAAGGGCATCAGGTTAAGGTTAGAGCGGAATGAATAAAAGGGAACCTGAGGGGCAACTTTTTAAAACACAGAGGGTGGTATGCATACAGAATGAGTTGCCAGCAGAAGTGGTTGAGACATGTACGTTACCAACATTCAACAGGCATTTGGACAAATACATGGATAGGAAAGGATTAGAAGGATATGGCCAAGTGGAGGAAATAAAAAGCTAGAATGGATGGACATTTTGGTCGGCATGGACCAGTTTGGGCCAAAGGGCCTGTATTCATGCTGTAACAATATGACAAAAGTGGATATCCTTGCTATTCTTCACTTTTATATCATCTGCCAATTCTTTTGCCCACTCAGCCTCCCCAAAACCTTCTAAAATTTATTTACATTATCTTCACAACTCCTTCCAACTTGTGTCATCTGCAAACTTGGAAATATTATATTTAATTTCCACATTCATTGTTATCAATTGTGAATAGCTGGAGCCTAACTATTGATCCCTGCAGAATCCATTAGTCAATCAGCAAATCTATGAATTCTCCATTTATTTCTTCTGTTTTCTGTCTGTTTACCATTTCTCAATACTTTCTGAAAATCTCAGTATACCACATCCATCTGTTCCTCCTCATCAATTCTGCTAATTAAACCCTCAAAAGAACAAACAAAATTGAAAACGTTAACAGGGAAATATCAAAATATTACTCAGGTACAGCTTCAGGCAGCCAGTCTATAACTAGGTCAACAGGCTAATCTTCCATGAGTGTCAAGATAATAAATATTGGAGCCTACTCAACCCATGATTACTCCTGTCCTTATCAGCTACCCAGTCATACACTTTTCAGAGTCCAACTTTACCATAATTCCTGCACAAATGTACACTTCCATTGCAGACATGTTCAAACATTTAGATACTTTCTTTCTTAGACTGATAAATTTATTGACTGACTATAAAATGTAACCACGGTTTTTGGAAGGTTTGAAGTGTCTAAAGTCATTGTATATGCTGCGATTTAGTTAAAACAAAAATAAAAATCACCATCCATAATGAGTTAAGGTTAGAAATTATGTTGGTAATATTTGAATAGCACATTGTTGATACTGAATTTCTGAAAACTCTCTCAAAAACCATTAATTTAAAATAACTGGTTAAGAACGCAACTTAGCAGAAGGGAAGACATGACACTAAATCATAATTTTCCCTTTTAACTTTAAAATTTTAATTGTTACCTGGTCAGTCATGCTGTTCCCTCAGTCAGAGAGCATGAAAAAGATCTCATTAGAAATAAGATTGAAACTTAGAGGAAATGTACACTTTTTTTAAACTTTTACTACAAAAGGTGATGGAACCACTGAATTGCAGTTATCCAAATAATTTCAAGTAAAAATAATTTCAAAAATAATTCTTAAGAGTTCTGACATTCTTGTAGCGAAATTGTATTGCTTTGAATGAGTTCCACAGATGACTAACATTCACCTTGGCTCTGATATTTTAACAAAGGCATAAAAGCTATTTGTTAGACACGACCTTCGCTTTTTCTCATGTGGAGGCAGCTCTCTATGGTCTTAAGACATTTTCCATAAAGTCTTTCCTACGGACTTTAATTGTGACTAAATAAAATTCTGAGCGTGTTTAACGATAAACAGTAGAACTATAGCTTCACTCCTTACATTCATCATAATCAAATGTTCCTTTCAATTTTCCTGCTCAAGATTGACTTGATACGGTAGTACAAGGAAGATATTATCTGACAAAACATTTTTTAAGATAAGACATTTGGATAAAATAAGTCCAATTCACATTTACTTACTGCGTCAAGACAGTTTATGATAAAATGTATTGCTCTTGGAAAATTTTTAATGGTTAAGAATTGTCACAGAATTTTAAAAATCCAGTTAAAAATAATTTATTGGTATAAAATTAGTGTTTTTTTTTAAACAGGTGTCTATGTTGCTTTGGTTATTCAGCACATGCTCACTGCAAAATAATCAGCTATTTGGTCTAATCACAAACAGCTGGAAGATTAATAGTTAGAGGAGGATAAAATTACATATTCCCACTCTGATACCAACAGTGGAATGAATCTAGCCATTATTTCTGTACCTGATCACTGGCTCTTGACCTAACTAGAAAGTACTGAGTAGACTCTCCATAAGGACAACCCTCTATGGGTTGAGTGGACTCCAACATTCATTACCTTGATTCACACATTAAGATTAGCCAGTTGACCAAGTCATAAAAAGGCTGCCTGAGGCTGTACCTCGGTAATATTTTGACATTTCCCAGTTCGCTTTCGTTTTCAGTTTCTTTTGAGTTCTTTGAGGGTTTAACTAGCTGAATCGATGAGGTGGAAACAGATGTGGTATACTTAGATTTTCAGAAAACGTTAAGAAAAGGTAAACACACAGAAAACAGTAGAAATAAATAGATCGTTCACAGATGCAAGCTGTGACTCCTGGAGTTTTGCAAGGATCAGTGTTTTGGCTCCAACTACACTCAATCTATGTCAATTACATGGATGTAGAGATTAAACAATGTTTCTAAGTTTGCAGATGACACAAAAGTAGGTTGGAGGGAATTAGGGCAATGACATGAAGACACTTAAAGGAAATTTGGAGAGGCCATATGAATGGACAAAAAAAGGCAGATGATATAAATGTGAAGAAATGCAAGGATGCCCAATTTACTTAGCCAAACAGGAATGCAAAAGCTATTTGTTAGACACGACCTTCGCTTTTTCTCATGTGGAGGCAGCTCTCTATGGTCTTAGGACATTTTCCATAAAGTCTTTCCTACGGACTTTAATTGTGACTAAATAAAATTCTGAGCGTGTTTAGGGGGGCTATGAGGGGTTCTGAGGGGGGCTATGAAGTGTTGTCAAAAGAACAGATTTTCTTGTCCATGAGTCACTAACAGTTAACATACAGATACAGTGAACAAGAAAGGCAGCAAATTGTTTTTACACCATTACACTAGATGCTGCCAGACCTGAGCTTTCCCTAAAAATCTTACATGTTTTAATAACCTTTTTCTCATTTTTATAAACTTCACTAAGTACTGGCCTAACTTGTTGAACATCTCCTTTATGATAGAATGCCACTGCGCGCAAGATCAAACTGGAACTTTCGCTGGACTATATATGGGAAAGAGGAATACTTTAATATTTTATTTTAGGAATCCAGTTGTTCTTGTGATTTGCAAGACATGCATATAAAACAAATAAAGCAATGTTTGAAAATGTATTTTCTAAAGCAATTATTTGATTTTTTTTCTCATTACTATTAGCTATTTAAAAATATCAGGGGCAGAATATCTATTCAGACAGTCCCTGGGTTGCAAATGGATTCCGTATGCAAATCCATTCACAGGGTGATTTGTACACAAATCAGAATACAATGCAGGACAATATAAAGGAGTCATAAGTACAGGGAATGTTCTTATCTTGATTCTTTAAAATTACATCCCTGTATGAGATCACGTTCGTAAGTGCAAGCGTTCATAAGTCAGACATTCATAAATTGGAGAGGCCTGTATTGAATTAATTGATACACATTTAACTCCACAAGAACTAGTCTTTCTACTTCAAATCAATTGAAATTATGCATGTTCAGCCAAGATAAAATTTACAAATACAACTCAAAAACTCTTCAAAGATGTTGATCGATGCCCAACTCCAATTGCCTTTAAGATGTTTTTACTACCAACCAGTGTACCGACCCAGGGTTTCAGTGAACAACAGGATACCTACAAAAGTAGGTGAGTTTCTCAGAGCCAGTGTTATAAAATGCACATTTGACAGTGGAATTTTGCCCACTGGATGGTTTTACCATTCTCACAGACCAGTACTAAAAATATTACTAACAGAATGAAAAACAACATGCGTTTTATGTAAATTCTCAACAGTTTTGAGAAATTATTTCTTACAAAGTTGCAAATCATTTTTTTGCATGTAACTATGAACATCAGTGAACTTTCCCCATCATATGATTGATAGCTTGGGATATGTCGTTTATGTTGGAATAAAGGGTACACCTGGATTCTGTTGAAAATTGGCAGACGAGGTGACAAAACCAGGGCATGTGTGCGCATGAAGTGCAAGGTGGAATATTAATGAAGGGAGAAACTGGGAACTGTGCGGCTAACCAAAAGCAACTCATTTTCCAATCTTCTAATTACAGGTCATTCCATCGTAATGCACGCTTTGTCAATGTGAATTCGCTATAACGTGATTGAAGAGTTGAGGATGCTGTTTCTAAAGTGCAAACTTTTAAAACACGTGTTGGCTTTAAAGCAATCACAGCATCAACACTAAGCGCTGTTTCTGAAGCGTGAGTTTTCTATAACAGGGTTGCAGAAGAGCGCAACCACTGTGTTATAAATGAACTGACTATAGTTCATACTAACAGGCCAATCAGTAATATGACCAGCTCACTAATATTTTCACTACACTGATATTCATATGAATAGACTAATCTTTCATGGCACTGCTCAGAGACAGATGTTACTCACCTTTCCCTATAAATACCTCCTTCTTTGTTGCTAATTCCTTTTGTGAACAATAATATTATGGTTTGTATGGGGCAATGTCAGAGGCTGTGTCAACAGTATCTCCTACAATGGTGATGTCAGAATTACAGACTTGGAAGGAAAATGATCATAGCTTCAACTGTGTAAAATCAAATATGTAGAGCTGTACAAATTTCCTTAATATGTAATAAACAAGTTGCTGTTTGAACACACCAAAGAATCAGTAATCATTCTGAAGGTAGACTAATCAACGTAAGATTAGCAGTGATGGTCCCCAATTCATGAAAAATTCAACTTAAAATCTTCTTGAAAGTCAGACAGTCAAAGTGGCACCATAAATGTAGACATGGAAAACTGCCTTGATGAGATCACACCCAACTACTGTACTGTAGTTGAGGATGCTGTTTCTAAAGTGCAAACTTTTAAAACATGTGTTGGCTTTAAAGCAATCACAGCATCAACACTAAGCGCTGTTTCTGAAGCGTGAGTTTTAGTCTTATTATTTAAGGAAGAATACACTTGCCATAAGGGGAGCACAGCTGAGATTCACAAGACAAATCCCTGGGATGGCAGAATTGTTGTACAAGCAGAGACTGAGGAAATAATTTTCAGAGTTTGAAGAAAAAAAGATAATCTCATTGGAAGTTACAAGATTTTAACAGGGTATGTTAGAGTAGATGCAAATAGGATGTTTCCCTTGGCAGGAATCTAGTACAGTGCTTCTTAAACTCTTCCCACTGTAACTGCATTTCAAACCTTGAAAATTGTCACAACTCCTTGATTAAAACTCAGGAGGGAACAGTCCAATGATAACCAAGGGGTAGTGGAGAGAAGATTTGAGAGCAGATGGGAGAAAAATCAGAACTCCATGGCAGCACTACTGTTTTGAAGGTCATGATCTCAAAACTTTCAGCTCATGACCCCATTTTGAGGTCTTAACACCCAATTTGGAAGGCGCTGATCTAAAGCCATGAGACGGAGTCTGAAATGCCTACTCTTTATTCGGAGATTAAAGAGGAATTTCTTACTCGGATGGTGAATTTTTGGGGTCCATACTCCAGGGGGCTGTGGAAATTTAATTTGAGCAGAAACTGATAGACAGGGACATGCAACATAGTAGTGTTGAGGGAGATGATCAGCCGCAATCTCAATAAATGACTACTTCAGTTTATATGCTCGCTAGAGAAGTTCAAGAGGAGGAAAATTGGAAACAGGTGGTCTGAACAATGATACTGGGTTCTCAAGATTAACTGTCTCCCATAAACTCAAAAATGGTCACTTTGGGGAAAAGGATTCAGTCTCCATTGCATTGTGTGGCAAGACTTCCTGCCGAGTGGAATAAATTGAACTGAACATCCACAAGGCACTGTGGGCCATTATCACCACCAGCAAAATTCTATTATTCCACAATCTGCAAAATCCCGGTTCAATGATGAGTGTTTGAGGCCATACCAGAAGCCGAATCAGGTAAATCTAAAGATGTGTCAAATTGGTGAAACTTGAACACTGGATTACTTACAAAAGATAAAGCTTCGCCTTGTCCTGACATACCTAACATTGCAGATACCAGCCTTCAATGAATTTGATTCCCTCCAGATAATATCAAAAAACAGGTGAAAACATTGGATACTGCAATGGCTATTGGCCCTGACAACATCCCTAAAATAGTACTTTAGACCTGTGTTTCAGAACTAGCTGTGTCACTAGCCAGTACAGTTACAACACCGGCATCTCCTCCAGTATTGTGAAAAATTGCCTAGCAATATCCTATACACAGCCACTTTCAACGTGGACACCTTCATCACTGATGCATAGTGGCAGCAGCAATGGAATGATGCACTGCAGCAACTCACCAAGGCTCCTCCAACAACACCTTCCAAACCCAAGATCTCCACCACCACGTTGGCTAAGGGTAGCAGATACAGGAGGATACCATCACCTGCACACTCCCCGCCAGTTTGCACAACATTCTGACTTGGAGCTATATCGTTGGTCTTTCACTGCCCAAGCCCTGGAATATCCTCTCCAGCAGTACCCCCTACATGACACTGACTAGCACTGAATAGATATCTGACAAATTCCTTTGGCCTGAGAGCTTGCATACTCAGGTTTTAAAATAGATAGTTAGAGATTGTGACTGGGTTATGAATTTTAAAAATTCCCTAGGTTCCAGAATGTTCGCAGCTTATAGAAAGTTAGCAAATTTGATACCACTATCCAAGAAAGGCGGGCGAGAGAAAACAATAAATCAGCCTGATATCAGTCTTCAGAAAAGTGCTAGAATTTTTTTAAGCAGTCTTAACAATGCACTAAAAAAAAATCATAGCATCATCCAAGTCACCATGGCTTTATGACTAGAGAACTTGTATTTGATACATGGTACTGTTGAGACCACATCGAGAATATTGGATGGAGTTCTGGTTCCCATTTTCTAAAGAAAGATATTCCACTGGAGGCAGTTAAGAGAAGATTCACTAGAATGATCCGTGGTATGGAGGGACTGTCTTATGAGCAAAGGCTAAACAGGTTCGGACTCTACTTACTGAAATTCAGAAGAATGAGAGGTGATCTCATTAAAACATACCGGATTCTTAACAGGCTTGACAGGGGAAATGTTGAAATGATGCTTTCCCTCATGCGAGAGTTCAGGGCCGGAGGTCACAATCTCAGAATAAAGAGGCATCTATTTAAAACTGGGATGAGGGGGAATAGTTTCTGAGCCAGTTGATAGTTTTTTGGAACTCCTTGTCCCAGAGAGCAGTGGGGCAGATTCCTTGGATACAGTTAAAGAGGAGATAGGTAGCTTCTTGATTAGTAGGGGAATCAAGGGTTACGGGTAAAATACAGGAAAGTGGATGTGAGGAATGTCAGATCAGCCATGATTCTATTCAATGGCAGAGCAGGCTCAACGGGCCAAATGGCCTAATGACTCCTATTTATTGTGGGCTTATGGATAAATGTAAAGCTTTTTGAAGATATGACAAGGGAGATAAAAGGGTACTGTATACCTATATTTGCAAAGAGCATTTGATAAGATACCACAAATAGGCAAAATTAGATCTTATGGGGTTGGGGGCAATATACTTTTTTTAGATTAGATTAGATTACTTAGTGTGGAAACAGGCCCTTCAGCCCAACAAGTCCACACCGCCCCGCCGAAGCGCAACCCACCCATACCCCTACATGTACCCCTTTACCTAACACTACGGGCAACTTAGCATGGCCAATTCACCTGACCTGCACATCTTTGGACTGTGGGAGGAAACCGGAGCACCCGGAGGAAACCCACGCAGACACGGGGAGAACGTGCAAATTCCACACAGTCAGTCGCCTGAGGCGGGAATTGAACCCGGGTCTCTGGCGCTGCGAGGCAGCAGTGCTAACCACTATGCCACCGTGCCGCCCACTTGCATGGGAAGAGAATTAGTTACTAAACAGGAAGCAAAGAGCAGGTATGAACAGTACATCCTCAAGTTGGTAGCTGCGACTAGTGAAGTGTTGCACGTATTAGCGCCGGAGCGTCAGTTATTTGCAAGCTATGTTAATAACTGAGAGAGACATAGTAAATAGAAACAGGGCAGGCCTTTTGACTCAACCTGCTCCCCAAAACAATTTGGTCATTGCTCATCTTTCTACTTACTACCTTTAATTCTTGATGACTGTATCTAACTCCTTCTTAAAAATATTCAAAGTTTTGGTTCTCAACTGCTTTTCTACGGCAGAGAATTTCTCAGGCTCACCACTCTGAAGAAATTTCTCCTTACCTTAGTCCTAAATGATTTACACCCTATGGGATCACGTTCAAATAACAACCAAAATCGGGCAGTGGTGAAAAGTCTCTTATTCAGCAACCGCAAGTTGCACAAGTGCGAGGCGTCAATAGAATCCCGAAATACAGTTCTTAAACAGCCTATTTATACACCGTCCTTACATATATTAAAATTCCATTACTATGGTGTTACATTATTTTATCTGTTGGAATATTGCATGCAATTCTGGTCTCCTTCCTATCGGAAAGATGTTGTGAAACCTGAAAGGGTTCAGAAAAGATTTACAAGGATGTTGCCAGGGTTGGAGGATTTGAGCTATAGGGAGAGGCTGAACAGGCTGGGGCTGTTTTCCCTGGAGCACCGGAGGCTGAGGGGTGACCTTATAGAGGTTTACAAAATCATGAGGGGCATGGATAGGATAAATAGACAAAGTCTTTACCCTGGGGTGGGGGGAGTCCAGACGGCATAGGTTTAGGGTGAGAGGGGAAGATATCAGAGAGACCTAAGGGGCAACTTTTTCCACCAGGAGGGTGGTATGGGTATGGAATGAGCTGCCAGAGGAAGTGGTGGAGGCTAGTGCAACATTTAAGCGGCATTTGGATGGATATATTAATAGGAAGGGTTTGGGGGATATAGGCCAGGTGCTGGCAGGTGGGACTAGATTGGGTTGGGATATCTGGTCGGCATGGACAAGTTGGACCAAAGGGTTTCCATGCTGTCCATCTCTATGGCTCTATGTACTAAGTGCTGGTTGCTACGCCTGATATGATTAAAGTTAAAAATCACAGGTTATAGTCAAACTGTCCATCCTAATCCAACACTGGCATCTCTATATCATGATAGGATCAAGAGTGTCTGTCCAGTCTGCTTGCATAATTAAGAAGTGTACCTATACTTAAAAGAATAAAGTTAAAAATCACAACACCAGGTTATAGTCCGACAGGTCTATTTGGAGGCACTATTTGGGCAGAGATAGGTATATGCCGCAGGGAAAGAGGTATAACTGGGGGATAGGCAATTATGATGCGATTAGACAAGATTTAGGATGGGGAAGGAAGCTGCAGGGGATGGACACACTTGAAATGTGGAGCTTATTCAAGGAACAGCTACTGCGGGTTCTTGATAAGTATATACCCATTAGGTAGGGAGGTGGTTGTCGAGAGAATGCGCACCATGGTTTTTGAAGGAAGTTGAAGCTCTCAAGAGAAAGTAGGCTTATGTGAGGATGAGGTGTGAAGGCTCAGTTAGGGAGCTTGAGAGTTATAAGTTAGCCAGAAAAGATCAAAAGAGAGGGCTACCAGGAGGGGACATGAGAAGTTGTTAGCGAATAGGATCAAGAAAAACCCTTAGGCTTTCTGTAGGTACATCAGGAATAAAAGAATCACTGGAGTAAGATTAAGCCCAATCAACGATAGCAATGGAAAGTTGCATGTGGAATCTGAGAATATAGGGGAAGCGCTTAATGAATAATTTTCAACAATATTCACATGGGAAAAGGGCAATGTCAGTGAGAGTATGGAGATACAGATTACAAGATTTGATGGGATTGAGGTTGACAAAGGAGGTTTTTAGTAATTTTGGAAGATCTGAAAATAGATAAGACCCCGGATGGGATTTATCCTCTGATTCTCTGTGAAGCCAGGGAGATGGCAGAGCCTTTGGCTTCGATTTTTACGTCATCATTGTTGACAGGAATTGTGCCAGAAGACTGGAGGATAGCAAACGTTGTTCCCTTGTTGAAGGGGAGACAAGTCAACCCTGGTAATTATAGGCCATTGAGCCTTACTTCGGCTGTGGGTAAGGTATTGGAAAAGATTATAAGAGATCGGATATATAATCATCTGGAAAGGAATAATTTGATAAGGGATGGTCAACATGGTTTTGTGAAGGGTAGGTCGTGCCTCTCTAACCTTACTGAGTTCTTCAAGAAGGTGACAAAACAGGAGGATGAAGGTAAAGCGAGTGATCTGGTGTATATGGAGTTTCAGTAAGGCATTTGATAAGGTTCCACACATTAGGCTATTGCACAAAATACGGATTTTCAGGATTGAAGATGATTTAACAGTTTGGATCATAAATTGGCTCATTGAAAGATGACAGGGTGGTGATTGATGGGAAATGTTCATCCTGGAGCTCAGTTACCAGTGGTGTGCCGCAAAGATCTGCTTTGGGGCCACTGGTGTTTGTCATTTTTATAAATGATCTAGATGTGGGCGTAGAAGGATGGGTTAGTAAATTTGCAGATGACACTAAGGTTGGTAGAGTTGTGAGCAGTGCCAAAGGATGTTGTGGGTGACAGAGGGACATGGGTAAGATGCGGAGCTGGGTTGAGAAGTGGCAAATGGGAGTTTAATGGGGAAAAGGAGAGGTAGTTCACTACGGAAGCAGTAACGGGAATGCAGAGTATTGGGCTAATGGTAAAATTCTTGGCAATGTAGATGAATGAGATCTGTGTCCAGGTGCATAAATCCCTGGAAGATGCCACCCAGGTTGATAGGGTTGTTAAGGTGGCATACGGTGTGTTGGCAGTTATTGGTAGGGGAATTGAGTTTCGGAACGAGGTCATGGTCCAGCCGTACAAGACACTGGTAAGGCCGCATCTGGGGTACTGCGTGCAGTTCTGGTCACCGCATTATAGGAAGGATGTGGAAGCTTTGGAAAGGGTTCAGAGGAGATTTACTAGGATGTTGCCTGGTATGGAAGGAAGGTCTTATGAGGAAAGGCTAAGGGAACTGAGGCTACTTTCTTTGGAGAGAAGGTGGTTGAGAGGTGACGTAATTGAGACATACAAGATAATCAGAGAGTTAGATAGGATGGACAGTGAGAGCCTGTTTCCTCGGAGAGTGAAGCTTTGAATTGAATGGTGATCGATTTAGGACAGATATCAGGAGTAATAGGGGCATGGAACGGCTTACCTGCAACAGTAGTAGACTCGCAGACAATAAGGGCATTTAAATCGACATTGGACATATATATGGATAATAATTGAACAGTTCAGGTTAGAAGGGCATCAGATTAATTTCACAGGCTGGTGCAACAGAGGGCCAAAGGGTCTGTACTGCGCTATAATACTATGTTTCCATGTTCACTAGCTTTCACCTGAAGGAGCAGTGCTCTGAAAGCTAGTGTTTCCAAATAAACCTGTTGGATTATAACCTGGTGTTGTGATTTTTTAAACTTTGTACACTCCAGTCCAACTGGGTTCTGAGATTTGTTTACGATTTGCCCTTGAGTTGCATGCATTCGTGCAATTTCACTTAATTGAATTGAATTTATTGTCATGTATGCCGAGGCACAGTGAAAAGCTTTGTTTTGCGAGCAACACAGGCAGGTCACATACTTAAGGAGCATAAGTAGTAAATAGTAGGTAAACAGTGGCAAAAACTTTAAAAAAAGGGTACAGGTGAACGCTAAGAGGTTGAGAATCTGTTCAGTATTCTGACAACAGTCAGGTAGAAACTGTTTCAAAACGGGCTGGTGCTCGTGTTCAGGCCTCTGTACCTTCTCCCCGATGGTAGAGGTTGTAGAAATACATTGCCAGGATGGGATGGACCTTTAAGAATGCTGGTGGCCTCGTAGATGGGAGGTTGACCTTTGTGATTGTCTGGGCCGAGTTCATCACTCTAACAGACTCCAATCTTGAATGGTACAGTTGCCATACCAGACAGTGATACATCCAGACAGAATGCTCTTGATGGCACACCTATAAAAGCTGGCAAGGGTATTTGTAGTCATGCCAAATTTCCTCAGCTGCCTGAGTAAGCGGAGACATTGTTGGGCCTTTGTAATCAGTTAGGAGAAAGTGAGGACTGCAGATGCTAGAGATCAGAGCTGAAAAATGTGTTGCTGGAAAAGCGCAGCAGGTCAGGCAGCATCCAAGGAGCAGGAGAATCGACGTTTCAGGAAATCCTTATGCCTGAAATGTTGATTCTCCTGCTCCTTGGATGCTGCCTGACCTGCTGCGCTTTTCCAGCAACACATTTTTCACCTTTGTAATCAGTGCATCCACATGAAGAGTTCAAGGAAGCTTGTGTGGATGACCACTCCCAGGAACTTGCCACTCTCCACTCGTTCCACCTCTATGCTGTTAATGTGTAGGGGGACGTGAGTAATATCCCGCCAAATGGCAATAATAAGTTCCTTGGTTTTGCCAGCATTGAGAGCTAGGCTGTTCTCATTGCACCATTTTTCCAAGTCTAATCTGAGATACGACCAACTATGGTGGTGTCGTCAGCGAACTTGTAAATGGCACAATTCACTTAAAGTGCTGTTTTGACAGTTAGTCTCAAAGTGATAGTGGCCCAATTAAAAGGTTTTTAACAAGTACATACTAATTGGGAAAACTGTTTGGTGTTCAGTAATCTATTCAGGTCTGGAATTAGGTTGGTAAGGGCTGATCGATATTGTAATGTTTCGTAGAGTCTTGATGGGGAGGGTATCGTTTAAGACACTGACACCTATTCAGAGGTAGACTTTGATGTAGAAACAGGCTGACAAGAGTTTAAGGTGAATGGGTTAAATGGGATCTTTTAATTTTAGTCTATATTGTAATAGTAAAACATTCGACAAAACACTGTTGTATGTAATAAATGAAACAAAACTGTTATAATAAACAACAGGTTAGTAAAGGATTATGAATGAATGATCAGGAACGTGGTATTAATGAGCTGGTGAGTGAGTTAATAAAGATAACCTGTAACACAATATCTCACAACCTCATAGCCTTGGATTGTGATCACTGATCATCAAAACATCCTTCTTGCATTTATCTCACCTAGTACTGTTGAATGTTGAAGATGGAGATCTGCACCTCATTCTTGTACAATCCATTGAACATAGACCTAGTAGATCAGTCTCTCATGTCAGCCCTGCCATCCCAGAAATCAGTCTGTTGAATGTTCATTCTCTCTCACCGCCCCCTTCCCCCGCAGACACAAGGAGAATGTGCAAACTCCACAGAGTCAGTCAGTCGCCTGAGGTGGGAACTGAACCCAGGTCTCTGCCGCTGTGAGGCAGCAGTTCTAACCACTGTGCCGCCCATAGATCCTGTTGCACCTCCCCTTTCTCTAATCTAATACCAATCAGATAATAATCATCTTCCTATTTTTGCTACCAAAGCACATAATTTATCCACATTTTATACTTCATCTGCCATGCATTTGCCCAGTTACTCAACATGGCCAAATCACACTGAAAGATGTCTGGATACTGCTCACATTCATTATCATGTCAGCTTTGTGTCATCTGCAAGCTTGAAGATATTACATTTAACTCCCTGATCTAAATTATATATATTCATAATATATTATGAATGGATGTCTGGGGTCCAAGCACTATTCTATTGGTATCCTATTGGTCACTGTCTGCCACTAATTTTTACCAGCCAGTTGTCTATCCATATCAGTATACTACTACAGTCCCATGCACTTTATTTCATACCTTGTGCTGGACCATAGTGAATGTCATCTGAATGTCCAGGTAAACCACAAACTCTGGCTCTCCCAATCAACTTGGTTAGTTGCATCCTTGTCAAGGTCCAATCTTTACTTCCCTTTTGCAAATCCATGCTGACTCTGTCTAATCATGTCAGTGGTTCCCAAGTGCTATGTTATAAGTCTTTTTTGATTGATTAGCATTTTCCCTACTACCAACATCAGGACAAATAATGTATCTACATTTGGTAACAATAAAAATAGAAGTTGGATATGCAAGCCCGCTTTTTTTGGGGGGGTGGGGGGTTTACTCAGAAAAGAATTACAAATTGATGAGTGGCCAGCAAAATGACAGATAGGAGATAAGAAAAGAGAGAAGAATCAGAGCTTTAAAGATGGACAGAAGCATCACATCAGATAAACAGAGTGAACAGGAAACAGACACCCAAATGAGGTGTTAAAGGGTTGTTAAAGAAGGGAGGTAAAAAGAGTGAAAGATCTGCAAGAGGACATGAAATAAACTAACAGCTTATTATTTACCTATAAGCAAGGCTGCAGACCAATTGCTATCTGCCTTAATAAAAAATATCACATATTTACAATAAAAAAGTAACTTTCATCGACACTAAAATTTCTAAGTACTTTGACCAGTTTTTTTACCTCAATGACCCCATTCCCTGCAGCTGACTTGGTTTCCGGAAACCTTTCATACATGAACAGGGGTACAACAGTCAGTCTATTTCAAACCAACTGTACCATGAAGCTGCATTCTTGATAGACTTCCAATAACATGACTGAAATTCATAGGAAGGGGGAATGACTACATTAGAAATGAAAGAAAAAGACATAATAAAGGTTTATGCTAACCGGTTGAAGGTATGCTTTTGAAATAACATAAGAAAAGCATTCGAAGTACAACAGTGGGAACATCTTACACTCCCACAGCGTCCCAAAGTGCTTCAGAGTTAATGAAGTTGAAACTTTATTGCTGGAACAGCACAGCAGGTCAGGCAGCATCCAGGGAACAGGAGATTCGACGTTTCGGGCACAGGCCCTTCTTCAGAAGAAGGGCCTGTGCCCGAAACGTCGAATCTCCTGTTCCCTAGATGCTGCCTGACCTGCTGTGTTGTTCCAGCAATAAAGTTTCAACTTTGATCTCCAGCATCTGCAGACCTCACTTTCTCTTCAGAGTTAATGAAGCCTGCTTAAAAAGTGTAGTCACTGTTAAAACGCAGGGAATGTGGTACCCAATTTGTGCATTACAAGTTCTCATAAACAGCAATGAGATGCAGAACCATATGTTTTAGTGATGTTGGCTAGGAGATGAATATCAGCCAAGACACTGCAGAATTCCTCTGCTCTTCTTCAAAATATCATGGGGTCTGCCATGTTCCAAGGTTGAAGCTTCATCGAAAAGATGGCAGCTCCCGACTACAATAGGAAATGGCTCAAAGGTACAAGACAGAGGGTGGTGGTGGAGGGTTGTTTTTCAGACTGGAGGCCTGTAACCAGTGGAGTGCCACAAGGTTCAGTGCTGGGTCCACTACTTTTTGTCATTTACATAAATGATTTGGGTGCGAGCATAAGAGGTACACAGTTAGTAAGTTTGCAGATGACACCAAAATCGGAGATGTAGTAGATAGCGAAGAGGGTTACCTCAGATTACAACAGGATCTGGACCAGATGGGCAAATGGGCTGAGAAGTGGCAGATGGAGTTTAGATTAGATTAGATTAGATTACTTACAGTGTGGAAACAGGCCCTTCGGCCCAAAAAGTCCACACCGCCCCGCCGAAGCGCAACCCACCCATACCCCTACATTTACCCCTTACCTAACACTACGGGCAATTTAGCATGGCCAATTTACCTGACCTGCACATCTTTGGACTGTGGGAGGAAACCAGAGCACCCGTTTTAATTCAGGTAAATGCGAGGTGCTGAATTTTGGGAAGCAAATCTTAGCAGGACCTATACACTTAATGGTAAGGTCCTAGGGAGTATTGCTGAACAAAGAGACCTTGGAGTGCAGGTTCATAGCTCCTTGAAAGTGGAGTCGCAGGTAGATAGGATAGTGAAGGCGGCGTTTGGTATGCTTTCCTTAATTGGTAAGAGTACTGAGTACACGACATTGGTTAGGCCACTGTTGGAATATTGCGTGCAATTCTGATCTCCTTCCTATCGGAAACTTGTGAAAATAGCAAGTTGTGAAACTTGAAAGGGTTCAGAAAAAATTTACAAACATGTTGCCAGGCTTGGAGGATTTGAGCTATAGGGAGAGGCTGAACAGGCTGGGGCTGTTTTCCCTGGAGCGGAGATTGAGGGGTGACCTTAGAAAGATTTACAAAATTATGGAGGGCATGGATAGGATAAGTAGATAAAGTCTTTTCCCTTCTGGAGTTCAGAATTAGAAGCCATAGGTTTAGGGTGAGAGAGGGGAAAGACATAGGAGAGACCTAAGGGGCAACTTTTTTATGCAGAGGGTGGTACGTGTATGGAATGTGCTGCCAGAGGAAGTGGTGGAGGCTGGTACAATTGCAACATTTAAAAGGCATTTGGATGGGTATATGAATAGGAAGGGTTTGGAGGGATATGGGCCAGGTGCTGGCAGATGGGACTAGATTGGGTTGGGAAATCTGGTTGGCATGGACGGGTTGGACTGAAGGGTCTGTTTCCATGCTGTACATCTCTACGACTGAGCTCCAGTTGGTGGAAGGAAGTTTAAACTCACTGCCTTGAAATGTACATGTCCACCATTACCTTTGACTTCATAACTGTCAGGTCTGAGGGATGAAGAAATATGCACTGTAGTACATAGCAATAGGTGTAGGGTATTCAGCCCCTAAAACCAGTTCTACCATTCAATGAGATGATGGCTGATCTGTAGCCTAACTCCGTAAACCTGTCTTTCGTCCATATCCCTTTATAAACTTAAGGATCTCAGATCTAAAATTAAAAGAAACTTAAACAGTATCCACTGCTATTTGTGGGTGAAAGTTCCAAATGTCAACCACCTTGTGTGTACAGGACTGCTTGGTGACATTTGTACTGAACAAATCTGATTCTCAAATCAAATTCTCAGCTGCACGGTAGCTCAGTGACCAGCACTATTGCCTCACAGCACCAGGGAGCTGGGTGCGATTCCAGCCTCAGGCGACTGTGTGTGGAGTTTGCACATTCTCCCTATGTCTGCTTGGGTGTCCTCTGGGTGCTCCAGTTTCCTCCCACAATCCAAAGATGTGTAGACCAGGTGAATTGGCCAAGCTAAATTGCCTGTAGTGTTAGGTACATTAGTCAGAGGGAAATGGGTCTGGGTGGGTTACTCTAAGGAGGGTTGGTGTAGATTTGTTGGGCCAAATGGCCTGTTTCCATACTGTAGGGAATCTAATTTGAACCCCTAGTTCTAGAATCCCTGACCAACAGAAATAGTTTATCTTTGTCCTGTCTATTCCGGTTAATGTCTTGAAGCCTTCGATTAGGTCACTCATTAACTTTCTAGATTCTAGAGAAAACAGCTTGTTTCCATGTACAATGTCTCCTCATAGCTGAACCGCTAAAGACCAGATATCTTTCTTGTCAACCTATGTTATGGTCTCTCCAAGGCCAATACATCCTTCCTAAAATGTGGTGTCCAGATCTGCTCTCAGTACACTGGGTGTAACCCAGAGCCTCTCACACATTTTCCCAGAGGTCACACAGACTTAAAAATGTTCACAACCCTAGCTGTGCAGTAGAGGTGAGAAGACTTGAGAGAGCAGGCAGAGGAGGGTCAGCCGGTTGCTGCCTTCGAGCTGACAATGCTAAAATTTCACCTTGGGCCTCCACTTGGTGTTCTGATTCTCACTTTTGAAAGGTCTTGCCCAACTCATATTGAAATTTTTTTTCACATTCTGCCTGTGTCTGCATGGGTTTCCTCCTTGTGCTCCGGTTTCCTCTCAATCCAAAGATGTGCAGGTCAGGTGAATTGGCCATGCTAAATTGCCCATAGTGTTAGGTGCATTAGTCAG
The DNA here is from genome assembly GCF_037043375.1 of Chiloscyllium plagiosum. Lineage (NCBI taxonomy): Eukaryota > Metazoa > Chordata > Chondrichthyes > Orectolobiformes > Hemiscylliidae > Chiloscyllium > Chiloscyllium plagiosum. The sequence goes on from NW_028270140.1 coordinate 96,802,297, forward strand.
AGGGAAATGGGACTGGGTGGGTTACCCTTCGGAGGGTGGGCTTGTTGGGCCGAAGGGCCTGTTCCTTCACTGTAGGGAATCTAACCTAATCTAATCATCACTGCTTTTGGATTCTATTTCTCTACAAAGAGTTTCCGCTGCTCAGTTTGCGCATTTCAGGCTTTTGTTTTTGAAAAAGTGTTGCCACTTTTGATGACTTTCAAATGTTGCAGTCATCAGAGAGATTAATAACTGGAATTCTGGAAACATCAACAATTAGAAGGATGATTCCACATGACTTCAAAGTTTAAGGCTTTTACTATAAAAAGAGAACCAAAAGCACCCATGACTAAATATATCTTTGTCCGTAACTTGTATTTGAAGTCACAGTCGGAATGTTCATATTTTCTTTTGAACACATACGAAAGGATACTTCACAATTATACTGAACACAAAATTTAAATAGATATTCAGTTCTCCTAGTAATCAGTCCAAGGTAATTCTTAGCTCCGAGGGTTTCCTTCTGTTCTTTGGGTAAAAACTATAAATTTCAGAGTTGTCTTTCAAAGTGAATCTTTTCTCCCTGAGATTGGTCTCAGCTGTGACTTTAACAGCCTTTTACTAAATCATGAATTTGGTCTTTTCAATTAGAGCACAAGCTCCGATTTGTACTGTTTCATTTAAACCACAGTGCCTTACTGCCGATAGCTGCTTTCCCCCTCTCTGATCCTGACAGACTAGCTAAGCCTGTAATAGCACAATTGCCTCCTCCAAATGCTTCAGTTTTAAAAGCCAATAAGCATGACACATATCCAGGTAGAAATGGTGATTAGCCATCATTGGACTCTAACTCTGATTTATCATGCAATCAAGTTGACAGTTAAACAACTGTTTAAAACCTTAAAAATCACAACACCAGATTATAGTACAACAGGTTTATTTGGAAGTACTAGCTTTCAAAGCACTGCTCCTTCATCAGGTAACAAAGAACCAAGTAAAACACCTGTGAAAGTATGCTGCATTCATAACAAATGGGTAACACAGATAGATGTATTCCGAGATACCATTTTAAGGACATGATTGCAAGGTGGTCAAGGCTCAGACATACATATTCATCCATAACTTGATGCTTTAGGCGACAATTTCTTAGAGGAAAGCATTCTGGTGCCAAACAGGGATCAGGCTAATCTAGTCCTGGTAATATGCAATGAAACAGGATTAATCAGTAGCCTCATAATAAAAGAGCCTCTATAATGAACTTCATAGAATTGAACACGTGCCCACTTCAAGTTGAGAACTGTGGCTTAAGACCAGTGTTTTAAAATTAAAGAGAGGTAATTATTGGGGTACACAGTCAGGGCTAACCAAGGTGGACTGACAACAAGAGTTAAAAGGTGGGATATTAGAAAAGCAGCTGCATTAATTGGTGTACTCTCCATGCCAACACCTCTACCAACCAAGATCCATTTGTCAACCAATAGCTTCTCACATGACACAGGGTAAACCCTTCCTGCTTAATTTAAAACCAGCAAAACAGGAAAAAAAATGTGCAGGAATATGTAAAATTTCAAGTAAAAATTAACAACTTTATTTCTTAAAGTATAACTGAGAATAATTAACTAACAACTATTTACAATTCCTGCCTCTAACCTATCTTTTACCTTCCCTTCGATGATACAAGCCCATAAAACTCTCAATTAAAATTTACAGAAAAATCCAAATTTTAAAATCAGCCAGCAGTCGAACCTTCTCTTTAATCTTCATCAGCAGATTGGCTCTCCAGGTCAGTGTTGAGGTCTTTCTCTGTGCAAATTCCTTCTCTAGATAGGTACCTCTGAGCGAGTCTTGAGAAGATTTGTAGCTCAGGTTAAGGTTTTGGATGTAGGTTTGTTGGAGTAACTATCAACAAACACATTGAGTTAGACCCTATCTCCAACCCCATGAGAAAAGGAACCGGAATTGACTTCACCACAGGAAATGACATCACCAACCCAAAGAAGCCCAAACATATAAATAGAAAGCAGAAATTATCAGCAGTGCTATGCCTGTGGCCCACTGAAGATGTCACCTAGTAGGGTGACGAAATGTCTGGAAATGAACCTTCCAGCTCAGCAAGCAAACCTATATCCAAAAGGTACCTCTGAGTTCCGACTAGTCATCTACATCTGTTGGTTAGGTGGCAGTTCTCCTCCTAACTGTTCAGTTTTCCCCAGTCTTATACCTCAAAGCATCGGATTGTGTCATTGGCTTTTAAGACTGTCAATATACTGAATTCAAACTTGACTGGAATTTGGTATTTTCCAGGGTATAATTTAAACTATAATTTAATTCAAATCTGTTTTGTCGTTTCCAGGCAACCAGCTAATTTCAGTAGCTGGAGCATGTTACATTGTGTTTACTGAAAAGACTTGGTGCTGTCACTGCTAGCTTTTACTCTAAAGATATAGTACACCCACATCTTCGTAACACAAACTATAAGAAGAATTGGGGGGGGGGGGGGACAAACAAAATTTCACAGAGGCCTATAAAAATGTAACTGGGCTAGACAGTTTAAAGGCAGTAAAGATGCTCCCAATGACTAGGGAGTCTAGAACCAAGGGTCACAACCCAAGGCTATGGGGTAGGCCAGGGTGGGGAACACTTTTACATTGGAAGGCCACATTTTATTTAACCGAGATTCTATTCAGCCATATGCTGAGAATTTATATACAACAAAATGTCATTTTTGCCAACAGATTTACGAATTCTAATCAATGCCTTCTATGAGGACTTTAAACAAAATAAAAATTCAGCAAAGACACATATGTTTGGCAACATTGACAATTAAACTAATAAATTAAAAACTTAAGACAATAAACTATTTAACGACTTTGTGATCGCATACCGCTAGATATGAATCGGATACCTGGTTCCAACATTGTTGACTGTAGCTTTAATTGGTCTTCCAGGTCAATATCCATCACCTGAGATCTCAAGCACTTCTTAATTTGAAAATGTTGATTCACAACAGTAGGTTGTGCAAAAACAAGAGTAGTTGATCAGCATGTTGACATAGACAAAGGTATTCACCAGCATTTTGATATTTCAATGGGATCCTCCTAATAGATACTTCAGAATATTATGTTCCAAGAGCTCAATTAATTCCATCTATAAGTCATGAAGTGCTTTGGAGGCATCAACCAGTTCCTGGCTAGTTTCACTGAGAGATCGTGTTTCTTAAAATCTGCAAACATTTCATTGCATTCTTCAATCAAGGCATCTTGAACAGCTGTGTATTCTTTCACTTGGCATTTCCTTAATGATTCACTCGCAGCCTGTTCACTAATTACCTTTGCCAGTTCAGGAAAGTGTGCAGCTGAAAATTCTGACGAAAAAGGTCAGCTTTTTCTGAAATGCCTAGATGTTTAGCCACATTTCACATATAGATTTAGTTTGACCTTGCACAAGAAATTCAGAACGTTTTACTTTGACATTATAGCACACAAAAATGTAGCCCTGCTACATAAATTTCTTGACAAATCACATGGTTCATTCAGTCCCTCAAAAATTGTGTGATTTGTTTTCACAAAGATAAGTTTTACAAGTGTTTGTCCTTGAGACAACCAGCGCACTTTAGAATGATACGGCATATCCACACTGATGTTTCATCAAGCTGAAGCATTTGCAAAATTGGCAATGCCATGGTGCATTTGCTCAAATGTAGTGTATAATACTTGTAAACTTTCTTTGATGTGTCATTTAAAACAGTAGATTTGGCACAGAGATTCTGTTGATGCAAAAGGCAATAAAAAGGAATCAGTGTCTGGATCTGGCAATTCTTCTTGTAGTAACGCAACAAATCCTTCATGTTTTCCTCTCATTGAAGGTGCAACTTCTGTGCATACACTTACAGAATTACATAAATTCAGTTTCACTTCACGGTATTTTTCTTCAAAGCTAGTGAAGATGTCAATTCCATGTGTCCTTGCTGTAAGGGTACCCAAAGCCAGTAACTCTCCATGGCAATGAAAATCCGCAGTTATAACGAATGAAAAAAACCTGTGCTGATCCAAGGCAATCGAACAATAAGTGTCTTCGCTTTGGCATATTACATGAAGTTCTTATGTGACATTGAGGGCTAATTCATGCTAGTGATCAGTTATGATCCTTCTTGAAAGAGGTAGTTGTTTATACTTATTTACTGTATCGGAATCTAAATATCCTACAACTTCAACAATGCATTCTTGATGATTTCCACATCACTAAATGGCTTACCTCTTCTTCTAAGTATATGCTTTATACGTTGCTTCAGTGAGATTAGTCCCTTGTCCTGACATCATTTTGAATACTTGTTGCTGCTGCTTTTGACTTTTAATTTTTTTTTTAAAAGTGTAGACTTTAAGGGTTTTCCTACTTTAAAGTATTTGTGGTCCTTATGAGTTGTGCAATGTTGATATACAATGTATTTCTTTACTGTTGCAATGATGGCATCGCAGAGCAAGCACATCATTTTATCTTTCACATCAGGTACGTAATATTGCAACCCCCATTCTTCATTAAATACTCTGTTCTCTTTCTTTAATATTTTTTTCTTGGTTTTTGACATGGCTGGGTTACACCAGTAAACAATTTTAAAAGCGGTTCAGATTTAAAAAGGCTGATTTAAAAAGTATTTGCAGACAAATAGGCAGAAAGCTGCAACTAGTACTCAAAGGCCACAGGTTCCTCAATCCTAGGGCAGGCCATTTAGGACTGAGAAATTTCTTCACCCAGAAAAATGGAGAGTCTGAGAAAATCTCTGCCACAGAAAGCAGGCTAGTCCAAAACACTGAATATTTTAAAGGAGGAGTTAGACATTGTTTTTAAGGCTAAAGTCAAAAGGGTTTGAGGCAAATGCAGGAATAGGGTACAGAGTAGGATAATCATGATCATATTGAACAAAAGAGCTAACTTAAAAAGCTGGATAGTCTACTCCTGTTCATATTTTCTATGCTTCTCAATGTTGGTTTTAAATTTTATTTAGCATTCTTGTAAATTTGTCCCTTTAAATACAAGCTGAAAAGCTCTGACAAAATATATTTCTTTAGATGTACTCAAAGTCTATAGAACTAAGCTACTAATTGAGTATTTTGAGGTAGTAATAAGGAAGGTAGATAGGTAAAGGGGAACCTGTGGATTGGTATTTTTCGATTTCTAAAAGGCTGATGGTGCCACATCAAAAATTACTGTTCAAGATAACAGCTTTAATAACTCTATACATAGATTTATCAACCAAGAAAGAAAGACTGTTTGAGAAAGCAACATTATCCATGGCTAAATTAGAAAGTTAAGGATAGCATTAAGTGGAAGGGAACAACGTAGAATTTTGTGAAAGTTAGTGGTAGGTAAGATGATGTAACATATTTTAAAGGACTAGCAAACAATGACCGAAAACATAACAGAAGGAAAAAGTAATAGCATCGAAGAAAAAAGCTAGAAATATTCTAACAGTCATAAAGCACGTAAACAGACCCTTCAGTCCAACCACTCCATGTCAAACATAATCTCAAATTAAAGTAGCCCCACTTGCCTGCTCCGAGCTCATATCCCTCCAAGCCTTTCCTATTCATGTACCTATCCAAATATCTTTTAAATGTTTAATTGTACCCCCATTACCACTTCTTCTGTAATGTCATTCCACACAAACGACTCTCAATGTAAAGAATTCACCTCATGACTTTTCTAAATCTCTTGTCGCTCACCTTAAAAATGTGCTTTCTTGTTTTGAAACTCCCCATCCTCATAAAAAGAGAACTACCATCAACTCTATTTATACCTCTTATTTTATAACCTATCAGGTTGTCTCTCAATCTCCTGCACTACAGTGAAAAATTCTCAGCCTATCCAGCCTTTCTTTATAATTCAAAACTTCCATATCCGGGAACATCCTGTAAATCTCTTTTGAATCGTCTCCAGCTTGACAAATATCCTTCCTTTTACTGGGTGACCAGAACTGAATAGTTTTCCAGAACAGGCCTCACCAATGTCCTGAACAACCTCAACATGACTTCCCAACTCCTATCCTCAAAGGACTGAGCAATGAAGGCAAGCATGCTAAGTGGCTTTTTAACCACTCTATGTGTAATACAAACTTCAAAGAATTACGGATCTGCACGCCTAGGTCCCTCTGTTCTACAACACTACACAAAGTCAGACCATTAATTGTTTGTTGTATCAAAATGCAATACCTTGCATTTATCCAGAGAGAACTGCATCTGCCAGTTTTCAGCCCATTGAACCATTTGATCAAGATCCCTTTGTAATCTTAGAAAACCACCTTCACAGTCTACAATGCCACTAATTTCAGTGTTGTACTCAAACTTGCCAACCATGCCTTCTACATTCTCTTCTAAATCATTTATAAAAATGACAAACAAAAGAGGACCCAGAACTGGAGTTTCTACAAATAGTTAACTAAGACTAACTAAAGCTTATGCTAATTCTTTTTATCCAGGGAATTGACAATGAAAAACCATAAAGTGGGCAAATGTGGTTTCCAGCATCTGCAGTCCTCAGAGTCAAGATTAGAATGGTGTTGGAAAGGCCCAGCAAGTCAGGCAGCATCCGAGGAGCAGGAAAATCGATGTTTCGGTGGAGGCTCCCTGCCTCCATTCCTGATGAAGGGCTTTTGCCTGAAACATCGATTTTCCTGCTCCTCGGATGCTACCTGACTTGCTGTGCTTTTCCAGCACCACTCTGATCATCAAACCAGAAAATGGTCAAGGCAATAACAGACATTTTATGTCCATCTTCACTGCCAAAAATGTTTTTAAAAATGCCCAAAGGTATTCAAAAAATAAGAGACAAAGGGTGGGAGGAACAGTCATCAGCAGCAGCATGGAAGTGACGGTGAAAAGTTATTAGACCCAGAAGCTGACAATTCCCTAAGACTGGATGGCATGCATTGTACAGTCTTATAGCAAGTGGCTGCAATTAAGAGTCATTAATTGGAACAGTTCTATCAGTGTCCACTTGTCAACCAATCAACATCCTCCTCTCTTACAGCATAAATATTGATTTGCCCCCAAATCAGTCTTTTCGCAAATTGACCTAAAAGTCCGAGATGAAAAGCCAGTCCAAGGCAAAGCATGTTGTTTTTAGCAATACTTAAATTCTGAACAACTAAATGACTGAGTTTTTGAGCAAGCAGTAAGAAATGTAAATAAAAACTTGTTAAGATAGTGTATTTGGATTTCCAAAGCACACAAAGGTACCATATCAGAAGTTACTCCACAAAAAAAGAGATTGTGACCAAAGAATAAGATGCCAGGCATAAATAAATGATTGGCTAGCTAACAGCAACTGGAAAGTAGGGATAAATGGGTTCACAGTCTGTAACTGGTAGACTGCCACTGGGATCCCTGGTGGGGCCTCAATAATTTACCAGCTATATTTAAGTCTTTGATGTGCAGGACAATGGTTCTTGGCAAAATTTACTGATGATACCAGATTAATAGATATTTTGAAAATAAATAGATGAAGTTAATTAAGTGAACATCAGTCCTCTAGAAAGTCAGACTGGAGAATTAATTACAAAAAACAAGGAAATGACAGATGAGTTAAATGGGTATTTTTGATCAGTTTTTACCGTAGAGGATACAAGCAACATCTCAGAATCAGGAAATGAAATGGAAGGGAAGGAGGAAGTCAGGAAAATCACAATCAACAGAGAACGGTATTGAATAAATTGCTGGACTGCAGGCTGGTGAATATAGCGCCCTAGTCCTGATGGACTTCATTTTATGGTTTGAAAAGAAGTGGCTAGTAAGATAATTGATACATTGGTTTTCATTTCTGAAAACTCTTGGATTCAGGGATGGTCCCATTAGATTAGACAGTCATGAATGTAACTCGCCTGTTCAAAACAGGAAGCGGCTATGAGTCAGTTAGCTGAGCATCTGTCATAAGATGTTAAGTTATTTTTAAAGAGATGGATTCTCAGGGGAACGTAGCACGGACAGCCAAGTTTCTGGTATGGAGACTGGCTCTAATGCAACGAGGGGTACGTCAGCTTCCAAGAGATCAATTGTGTTAGGGGATTCTGTAGTCAGATGTACAGACAGACGTTTCTGTGGCCAGCAGAGAAAAAAAACAGAATTGGGTGTTGTTTCCCTGGTGCCAGGATCAAGGATGTCTCAGAGAGGGAACAGAATGTTCTCACTGGGGAGAGGGGTCAGCAGGAGGTCATTGTCCACATTCGAACCAATGATATAGGAAGGGAAAGGTTGAGATTCTGAAAGGAGATTACAGAGAGTTAGGCAGAAATTTAAAAAGGTCCTCAAGGGTAGTAATATCTGGATTACTCCCAGTGCTACGAGCTAGTGAGGGCAGGAATAGGAGGACAGAGAAGATAAATGCATGGCTGAGGAGCTGGTGCATGGGAGAAGGACTTACATTTTCGGATCATTGGTATCTCTTTTGGGGTAGAAGTGACCTGAACAAGAAGGACGGATTGCATCTAAATTGGAAGGGGACTAATATACTAGCAGGGAAATTTGCTGGAACTGCTTGGGAGGATTTAAACCAGTAAGGTGGAGGGATGGGACCCAGAAAGATAGTGAGGAAAGAGATCAATCTGAGACTGGTACAGTTGAGAACAGAAGTGAATCAGTCAGGGCAGGCAGGGACAAGGTAGGACTAATAAATTAAACTGCAATTTATTTCAATGCAAGGGACCTAACAGGGAAGGCAGATGAACTCAGGGCATGGTTAGGAACATGAGACTGGGATATCATAGCAATTACAGAAACATGGCTCAGGGATGGGTAGGACTGGCAGCTGAATGTTCCAGGATACAAATACTACAGGAAGGATAGAAAGGGAGGCAAGAGAGGAGGTGGAGTGGCATTTTTGATAAGGGATAGCATGCCAGCTGTGCTGAGGGAAGATATTCCCGGAAATACATCCAGGGAAGTTATTTGGGTGGAACTGAGAAATAAGAAAGGGATGATCACCTTATTGGGATTGTATTAGAGCCCCCCTAATAGTCAGAGGGAAATTGAGAAACAAACTTGTAAGGAGATCTCAGCTATCTGTAAGAATAATAGGGTGGTTATGGTAGGGGATTTTAACTTTCCAAACATCGACTGACACTGCCATAGTGTTAAGGGTTTAGTTGGAGAGGAAGTGCGTACAAGACAATTTTCTGATTCAGTATGTGGATGTACCGACTAGAGAAGGTGCAAAACTTGACCTACTCTTGGGAAATAAGGCAGTGTGGGCGGCTGAGGTGACAGTGGGGGACCACTTTGGGGCCAGCGACCATAATTCTATTCGTTTTAAAATAGTGATGGAAAAGGATAGACCAGATCTAAAAGTTGAAGTTCTAAATTGGAGAAAGGCCAATTTTGACGGTATTAGGCAAGAATTTTCAAAAGCTGATTGGAGGCAGATGTTTGCAGGTAAAGGGACGGCTGGAAAATGGGAAGCCTTCAGAAATGAGATAACAAGAATCCAGAGAAATTATATTCCTGTCAGGGTGAAAGGGAACGCTGGTAGGTATAGGGAATGCTGCATGACTAAAGAAATTGAGGGTTTGGTTAAAAAGAAGGAAGCATATGTCGGGTATAGACAGGATAGATCGAGTGAATCCTTAGAAGAGTATAAAGGAAGTAGGAGTATACTAAAGAGGGAAATCAGGAGGGCAAAACGGGGACATGAGATAGCTTTGGCAAATATAATTAAGGAGAATCCAAAGGGTTTTTACAAATATATTAAGGACAAAATAGTAACTAGGGAGAGAATAGGGCCCCTCAAAGATCAGCAAGACAGCCTTTGTATGGAGGCACAGAAAATGGGGAGATACTAAATGAATGTTTTGCATCAGTATTTACTGTGGAAAAGGATATGGAAGATATAGACTGTAGGGAAATAGATGGTGACATCTTGCAAAATGTCCATATTACAGAGGAGGAAGTGATGGATGTCTTGAAACGGTTAAAGGTGGATAAATCCCCAGGACCTGATCAGGTGTACCCGAGAACTCTGTGGGAAGCTAGAGAAGTGATTGCTGGGCCTCTTGCTGAGATATTTGTATCATCGATAGTCACAGGTGCCGGAAGACTGGAGGTTGGCCAACATGGTGCCACTGTTTAAGGAGAGCGGGAAAGACAAGCCAGAGAACTATAGACTGGTGAGCCTGACCTTGGTGGTGGGCAAGTTGTTGGAGAGAATCCTGAGGGACAGGATGTACATGTATTTGGAAAGGCAAGGACTGATTTGGGATCGTCAACATGGATTTGTGCGTGGGAAATCATGTCTCACAAACTTGATTGAATTTTTTGAAAAAGTAACAAAGAAGATTGATGAGGGCAGAGCATTAGATGTGATCTATATGGACTTCAGTAAGGCGTTTGACAAGGTTCCCCATGGGAGACTGATTAGCAAGGTTAGATCTCATGGAATAAAGGGAAAACTAGCCATTTGGATACAGAACTGGCTCAAAGGTAGAAGACAGAGGGTGATGGTGGAGGGTTGTTTTTCAGACTGGAGGCCTGTGACCAGTGGAGTGCCACAAGGATCAATGCTGGGTCCTCTACTTTTTCTCATTTACATAAATGATTTGGATGCAAGCATAAGAGGTACAGTTAGTAAGTTTGCAGATGACACCAACATTGGAGGTGTAATAGACAGCGAAGAGGGTTACCTCAGATTACAAAAGGATCTTGACCAGATGGGCCAATGGGCTGAGAAGTGGCAGATGGAGTTTAATTCAGATAAATGCAAGATGCTGCATTTTGGGAAAGCAAATCTTAGCAGGACTTATACACTTAATGGTAAGGTCCTAGGGAGTGTTGCTGAACAAAGAGACCTTGGAGTACAGGTTCATAGCTCCTTGAAAGTGGAGTTGCAGGTAGATAGGATAGTGAAAGCGGCGTTTGGTACGCTTTCCTTTATTGGTCAGAGTATTGAGTACAGGAGTTGGGAGGTCATGTTACGGCTGTACAGGACATTGGAATATTGCGTGCAATTCTGGTCTCCTTCCTTTCGGAAAGATGTTGTGAAACGTGAAAGGCTTCAGAAAAGCTTTACAAGGATGTTGCTAGAGTTGGAAGATTTGAGCTATGGGGAGAGGCTGAACAGGCTGGGGCTGTTTTCCCTGGTGTGTCAAAGGCGGAGGGGTGACCTTATAGAGATTTACAAAATTATTAGGGACATGGTTAGGATAAATAGACAAAGTCTTTTCCCTGGGATCAGAGAGTCCAGAACTAGAGGGCATAGGTTTCGGGTGAGAGGGAAAAGATATAAAAGAGACCTAAGAGTAAGTGTATGGAATAACAACATTTAAGAGGCATTTGGATGGGTATATGAATAGGAAGGGTTTGAATGGATATGGGACGGGTGTTGGCAGGTGGGCCTAGATTGGGTTGGATATCTGGTCGGCGTGGACAGGTTGGACCGAAGGGTCTGTTTCCATGCTGTATATCTCAATGACTCTATGACTCTAGATTATAACCAGGCACTTGATAAATTCCAGTTAATCAGACAGAGCCAACATGCTTTTGTGAAAAAGAAAGCATATTTAACCAATCTCCTGGAATGGTTTGAGGAAGTAACATATTCTGGGCATAAAGGGTACTGGTTGTCGTAATGTACTTCGATTTCTAGAAGGCATATGGTAACAAACCACAAAAGATACTGTGGACAATTAAAGTTCAAGGTGAGGGGGGTATCATATTAGCATGAGTAGAGCATTATCTGGCTAACAGGAAACAGAAATTAATCATAAAGAGGTATTTTTCAAGCTGGCAAGATGCAATGAGTGGTGTGCCACTGGGTTTGAAATGCTAATTGAATGTTATCATTTACCACAAAGGAAACCGAATACGATAGAAGGGAGGTTATGTTCCATTTTTACAGGGCACTGGCGAGATCACACCTGGAGTACTGTGTACAGAACTTGTTACCTTGTTTAACGAAAGACAGATGTGTACGTGTTGGAGGCTGTTTAGACAATGCTAGCTAGACGAATACTTTCAATGATTCTGGATTAGTGGTGCTGGAACTGCGGTGCTCTTCCAGCACCACTAATCCAGAATCTGGTGTCCAGCATCTGCAGTCATTGTTTTTACCTAAGACCTTCAGTGAGTAAGGTGCCTTATGAAAAAAGATTAGACAGGTTAAGCATGTATCTGAAGTTTAAGGGAATAGAGACAACTTGATTTAAACATACAAATCCTGAAGAATCTTGACTGAGTAACACGTCCAGTGATGGGAGAAAAAAAAAATTATCAGGGTAACCATCTCAAGGAGATTAGGTAAAATATCTTCTTAGAGGGTCATATAAGTGTTATTGAAGTAGTGATGGAAGTAAAGTCACAAAATATTAAGGCAGAGATCAGTTGATTCTTGTTAAGAAAGGGGTTGAAAGGTTATCAAGGGTTCAAAAATGTTTATCGAGACGTTGCTGGAACTGGATTTTTCCAATTAAGGATATGCTGGGACTTTTTCCACTGTAGCAGAAGAGGTTGCAGGGTGACCTTATAGAGGTTGATAAATTCATGAGTGCATAGATAAGGTGAGTAGCAAAGGTCTTTTCTCTCGGGTGTGGGAGTTCAAAACTAGAGGGCATAGGTTTAAGGTAGAGGAGAAAGACTGAAAAAGGACCTGAGGGATAACTCTCTTCCCCCCTCCCCCCCCCCCCCCCACCCCCCCCCACAGTGTGGCTCATGTGTGGAATTAACTGCCAAAGTAGTGGGTACAGAGTTAACAATAGAAATTGCTGGAAAAGCTCAGCAGGTCTGGCTGCATCCATGGATAGAAATCAGAGTTAATGTTCTGGGTCGAATGACCCTTCCTTAGAATATTCACCTGACCCGAAACATTAACTGATGTTTCGCCACAGATGCTGCCAGACCTGCTGAGCTTTTCCAACAATTTCTATTTTTACCTCTAATTTACAGCATCTGCAGCTCTTTCGGTTTTTATTTGGCAGATGCAGGTACAGTTACAGCATTTGGAAAGGTTTAGAGGGAAAAGAGCCCAATGCAGTCAAGTGGGAATAATTTAGTTTGGGAGACTTGGTCGGCATGGACAAGTTGGACTGAAGGATATGTTTCCGTGCTGCATGACTCCATCCTATTGAATAGCAGAATAGGCCTGAAAGCCTTCATGGGCAGAAGTGGGTACTGCAGATGCTGGAGATTAGAGTCAAGATTAGAGTGGTGCTGGAAAACCACAGCAGGTCAGGAAGGAGATGCAGGAAAAATCGATGTTTTGGGCAAAAGCCCTTGAACAGGAATCCTGAAAGCCTTAATGACCTATTCCTGCTTCTGATTCACGTTCAAAGTTGTCAAGAGAACATACAGAATCTGAGAAGAGGTATAAATAACTTGAAATAAACTGGGCCAATGTAAACATGGGCATTTTGACAGGAGAATAAAAATAGCAGAATGCTACTTAAATGGAGAGAAATTTCAGAACCTAGATATAGGGGAAATTAGGTGACCTGGTGCATGACTCACAAAATAGTTATTTGCAGATAGGACAAGTGATTAGGAAGGTGAATGGAATACTGCTGTTCATTGCAAAGAGAAATGATTTCTAAGAGCTGGAAAATTTTACTGTACTTGCACAGAGCCTTGGTGAGACTATATCCAGAGTATTGTGCACAATTATGAACTCCTTATTTAGAAAAGAATATAACTATTTTAGCAGCAGTTCAGAGAAGATTAATTCAACTTATTCCTAGGAATGAAGCACTTAACACAAAGTTAGATTGGACAGGTTGGGTCATTAGGAGAAAGTGAGGACTGCAGATCCTGGAGATCAGAGCTGAAAATGTGTTGCTGGAAAAGCGCAGGTCAGGCAGCATCCAAGGAGCAGGAGAATCGACGTTTCGGGCATGAGCCCTTCTTCAGGTTGGGTCATTACCCAATAGAGTTTAGAAGAACATGAGGTGATATCGAAATATACAAAACTCTGAGGGGGCTTGACAAGGTGGATTTGGAGGATGATGATTCCCCTATTGGAGACATGAGGAGGAAACGATTTAAAAATAAGAGAATGTGTTTTTGGGATGGAAAGGAGGAAAAACTGTTTCACTCAAAAGGGTCATCGGTCTATGAAATTCTTTTTCTGAGAAAATAATGAAGACATTTAATTTATATATTTTTGTTTGAAAAGAGCATCAAGCATTGGGGGTGGAGAAAGTGAACTGGAGATCACAACCTGATTAACTAAGATGTTATTGAATGACAGAGCAGGCTTGAACAGCTGTATACCTACTACTGCTTCTTAAATGTAGGCTGCTATGCACTATCACCTGCAAGTTCCATTCCAAGCCATACACCAGCCCATCTTGGAACACGATTGGCATATTTACAATCTGTGTCAAAATCCTAGAACTCACATCCACAGTGTTCTCAAGGGCAATTAGGGATGAGCAAAAAATGCAGACCTTGCCAGTGATGTCAACATCTTAGAAAATAACAAAAAGGAATGTAACAGTCTTGGAGCTTAGTAGGACTACAGGAGATTAGAGATAGGATAGCATGAAGCAATAAAACAAATTGCAAACAAAGACAGGAATTTTTAAGTGGAGGCACCCTGCAAAACCAGGAGACAATTTAGGTCAGTCAGAATTTGGGTGATTGGGAGCATGGAAACAGGGAGCAGAGTGGGAGATTCCAGAGGATCCCACGATGCTACAGTGAAGATCATTGTATCAATGATAGGTACATGTTTCTGTGATATCAATTAAGCGCTGAGCTAAGAGTTTCAGAGGCCATGATGTAACCATCTTACATGTAGAAAATCAAATCGTCAAAACTTTAATCTTTCTATGCATAAAGTTAGACAAATAGAGATAATTACAACTCTCTGCTGTATAAAAATTAAAAACACATTCATGGTTGGAAACATAAATGACATGGGCTCTTGTCAGCCAATCTAAGTATTTTCCACTTTTGATCAAATTTGCATTCTTCAGTTAGCCATGTTGGTGGACGGCACGGTAGCACAGTGGTTAGCACTGCTGCCTTCACAGCGCCAGAGACCCGGGTTCAATTCCCACCTCAGGCGACTGACTGTGTGGAGTTTGCACATTCTCCCAGTGTCTGTATGGGTTTCCTCCGGGTGCTCCAGTTTCCTCCCACAGTCCAAAAATGTGCAGGTTAGGTGAATTGACCATGCTAAATTGCCCGTAGTGTTAGGTGAAGGGCAAATGTAAGGATCTGGGTGGGTTGGGCTTCGGCTGGTTGGTGTGGACTTGTTGGGCTGAACGGCCTGTTTCCACACTAAGTTACCTAAGTTATCTAATCTAATCATTAAAAAAAAGGATCTTTTCAAAATGAGGTGCATTAGACAAAGTTTAACAGATTATTGGAGATTTTTAAGAGATCAAACAATTTTGAAACAATGAAATGTGCAAATTACCTATATGGCCATCTATAATAAAATGTCATAACATTCAAATGGACTGCAATGACCTCAGTATTCAGATTATATTTGAATTTTATATATGAACCATCTCTTGCTTACATATGATAATTGATCCTCAAAATAGCTTAATTTTAAAAATTATCACCTTTTAGTCATACAATCAGGTATAATGCCGGTTGCTGCCCAAAATAGCTATTGAGAAAATGTATTAATGCTCACAGAAAAACACAAGTACAAGCTAAGACTAAATTGAAAGTACTTTCGAAATACCAGTGACCACACTACCCCAGAAATACATGTGCTACTAATCTGAAACCCAAAGTCTTCAGCACAAAATTTGCTTAGTTTTGTTGTTGCATCCAAACAATAGTGTAATAAACAAGGAAAATCTCTCAATTCAAAAAAAAATGGAGTACAGGAACATGTGCATTTGTAACAAGGTCCTTAAGTAAACACCACCATTCAAAAGAACTACAGAATCTCTGATCAACTCCATGCTTGCTTTCTTACAGATAGAAAAATCAAAGTAGAAGATGCCAAAAATACTCAAAATATTTTGAAGCATCTGTGAAGAGTGAAATAATTAACATTTCAGGTTGATGACCTTTCATCACACCTGAAAGATCATATGAAGGATTGAAATGCGAATTCTTTCTCTCTCCATAGATATTGCCTGACTTGCTGAGTACGTTCTGCATTTTCTGCTTTTATTAGAGTTCCAGCGTCCAAAGTATGTTGTGCTACTATAAAAATGTTACATTGAATTCGTGTAAGATCAAAGATATACAGTTGCAGCATTGCGCACTATTTTGGATTGCTTTAATGGAAATAATACAAAATCTAAAATTATGATCTTTCACATCCCTTGCTTCTTATTACAGTAAACAATGCACACCACGTTCCACAAATTAAATTTGCATTTCATTCTTTAAACGTATGTTGTCTAATAGCCTATCACTAGCCACATTTAGAAAAATAGACATCGACATGTTGCAAATTGATTTTTGTTAATTGTTGGCCTTACCCTCAACACCCTTTTTATACAAAAGAGTAGAAGTTGCATATATTTTGCATCCTGTAGCAAAAATGACAACAAGATAACCTTGTTTGGCAATCAAAATCCTATTGACCAACATTTTTTTATGTCGGTCTTTCACAACCGATTAAAGTGTGCGCTTCTCGCCAAAGAAAATTAAACAGAAATCACTTGACATGATCACTTACCAGTATGCTATATTAGTACATTAGATTTAACAATTCCTAATTAACACAGGAGTTTTTATCCTGCTGTATTTTCCCCTTTTTTTGAGAATCATAAGATGACCAACACCCATGTCAGAGTCACAACATATTCCTATTGCACCAAATCAGATTTGCTGTTGGACTGGATGTTTTCTGCTCTTTATTAATTCTCAATCACTGGATTAGCTCATTGTGGAGTATTCAAAACTGCAGTGTTTAACTGCAGTATTTAAAAGTGTTATTTTTAACAAGGAAGTTTCTTCAGTAGAAATCACTGAAGATTTCTACTGCAGACTGATATCCAGTAGCGCTTGCTGGAAAGTGCAAATGTCACTGCATTATTTGAAGATGAAAGTGGATTCAGCTACAACATCCTTCATAGCTGAATCATCTTCCGATACCCACACATGAAATTGACCCTTTTGCATAAGGTGTCAGAGTGCTGCAGGTGCAACTATGGCAACTACATCATGAATTATATTTTCCAGAAAGGTCTGTTTAAAATTAATGGTGAATCCTCCCCTACTGATTTTCAAGAGGTTCAAGCTTTTATACGAGGGATCAGTTTCAAAATGCATTTTTCCTGCTTACACTAAAAATATTTTTCATATTCTCATGCACAAATAGAAAATATTACTAGAAGCATTCCTGAAAATTACAACTCCTTTTTAATTTTCCTACCATATTTAGGTCTACTTTAGATAAACTGCCAATTTTATGAAGAAATACATTATAAAATATATTTGATTTTGCAAGATGTTGATGGCATCTGGCAGGGGATATACTCAGAATTCAGCTTTCAACCAGGACCAGTTGCTGACAAGCTACTCATTTCAATACTTAATATATACAACAAATGCCAGAACGCAGAGGAACAGAGGGCAAAATCTCAGAATAAGGGTCACATATTTAAATCAGAGGTATGGAGACATTTCATCTCTTAGGATAGTGAATTTGTGAAATGTTTTACTGCAGAAGGCTGTTGACTAGGTTAAGTATATTCAAGGCTAACAGACAGATTTTTAATCAGGAAAGGAATAAAGTTTTGCTGGGAAAGGCAAGAAAGTGAAGTTCAGTATTTTCATTAGCTGTGATCTCACTGAATGACAGAGCACACTTGATGGGCTGAATGGCCTACTTTTAATCCTACCTCTTATGGTCTTTGAAAATGCATTCGTATGCATTATAAATGCAACAGTATTTGGTTCAAAATGTCTGTAAAACTAAAATCTCCATACTTCGGAATTGCAGAATTAGAATCAGACTTTAATGCATACATAAATTAGCAGGACAACTATGTGCAGTAAACTTTGAGTTTAGAAACTAATAGAATTTTAGTCCCACATAATTACGATGTGAAAGGCCAAAACAAAATTCTGCAACACAGCCCAATTAAATGGTCAGCCCCGATAGTTCCCATACTTATGCTGCACTGACATGCCAATGAGTTTCTGAACTTAATGCATTCATTCCTGATGCACATATTAGCTTGGCAGCAGGGTGAAAGCATACCTCCAATTTCATGCTGGGTAAATTACAAAATATTAATGTCGATCTAAAACAAATGACAATCTAAGTGGGAATTTCTTTTTAATCTATACGAAACAGAATGGCTGATAGAAGCACTTCATTTACACACTGTTTAGTTTGCGTAAAACAGCAACTTATGATTGCCATGAAATAAACAACATGGCAGACACAAATTTGTATTTAAATCCAAAAGCAGAATCTTTTTAAACTCTTAAAAAAGATCCACAATTGAAAAAATATTTCTCACAGATGGGAATATTTCATAAATGCAAATTAACTCAAGTTATTGAAAAATGCTCTGCTGCTAAGTCCTTTGAAATGAGAAGAGGGGATAAAAGTCTGTATGTTTCAAAATGCATCATGGTTTAAAAAGATTCAGATGTTCTACATCAACAGTACTCGATTTAACAATTAAATACAACTGATTCTTGTTGTTCAGCACTAAGTTTTATTGATTTATTGCTCCATTTTAGTATTTTATGTACTGTAACACTAACATGCATCGTACAAAATACTACTGATCGAGAAACTAGACTTTATTGAATCTTAAAATGCATTTTGGAAGTCCAAATTCAGCAAGCATTCACACGTCCATTTAAAAACTCAACAGGAGCCTCCAGCTATCCCTGCAGCCATGGAACATCAGAACAGAAACCTCAATCACAATAAATTTGCACCAAACTAAATAGATTAGCCCTACAATGTGTGCGCTGTGAAAACAAAAGAAAAATCACCCCATGTCCCAAATAAAACACTATTTTTTCACTATTTCAAGATGTTTAAATGATAAAGCTTGTAGTAGACATCAATTTACTTTAGTCTTATCTTAGGTGCATTTTCAAATGAAATGGTGAATTATAAATGTATATCAACAAAATAATTAAAATCAAGGGAACTTGCATAAAACACTTACACTATGAAAAGCCTGCATTTTCTTCAAAGACAAGCATCCAAGTGTGATAGATAGATTGCTGTAGGATTGCCAGTTCCTTTTAAACGAGTGAGTCATTATAGTGTCGACGCGATGCATCAGCCTACATTCCCATTGACATCATCACTGCTGACTTTGCTGCAGGAGCAACTATGGCAACCACATCTTGCACAGAGAGACAGAAGCCTCTAATTGCTTTAGCAACTTCCTAGAGCTTCAGCCACTGAACTTCACATCTCTGAATAGGCAATAAAATTCAATCTTAATATGGTGTACAGTGTCTTTCCATGCAGTAGATATCTATGAAAGATCTACTTTTCTAATTACAGAATAGTACTGATCAGCACTGGGACTCATAAATACCATTCTTCTGACATTCATTTATACACGGTACTTGAAAAGAAGATTTGTATTATCAGCCGGCAAAACACCAGAACGAGCATTGTATGAATTAACCTTTCAAATGATGTAATTGCAATCTTAAGTATTCTGTTTTGTTACCTTTTGCTCCTGATTGTTAAACTTAGCCCAAGCTTGGCTTCTCCTCTTTTCCACTGATTAGCAAGTAAATGCACCAATACTTCAATAATTACAAATAGGATAGGGTTAGCTCACGTTTGGGAGGGTAGCTTTAAAATTCTAAACAAAAATTGTTATATTCATTAATTTTAATATGTTCAAGCTCAATTGTAATTCCTGGTTAATTAAAAATTGGGTAAAATCTAAACAAATGTGTGTCAGAATAAAGTGTTGTATGAGTATCCATATCATGTAATCATCAGCAACGTTGACATAAAAGATCAGACACATTCTGTTCACAGAACCTTCAGCACAAAAGAGAGCCATTTGGCCAATGCCTGTGCTGTTACTACCTCCACGCTATACTAGACTAACTCATCCCCTTTAATATTATGCACTGTACTTCAGAAGCAATATTATAAGCATATAAAATTATTCGCAACACTTATCGTATTGTATTTGCACAAAGGAAAATAAGCACTATGAGAATTCACCTTGTATTTATGCCTCCTTGTTATCGGGTCACCAACCACAAGTACTCTTACGCTGTTAAACCTCAAGTTTTATATTACGTTTTGTGCAATTAGTATGCAGTTTGATGTCGCAGATGTACATGTAGATCTATAAAATAAGATATATTGGCATATTAAGAATGGTTTTTCATTAACATTCACACTAATTTGTTAACAGTTTAGAGAGAATCAGGAGATTTAGAAATGTATATGATTATGAGTTTTGTTGAGTTTAATCACTGTGTTATGCAAAGCACTTGTTGGACTGTGGCTACTTGTTAGTAGTTTACGTACCTGTGCAGCGTCCGATAATGTGTTCACAAGTAGTGATTTTGGCCTACTCAGCATGTTCATACACATTTCAACATTTTTCTAACAAGACCAAAATTATTTCGACTGGTTGGTGATTTGGTCACAAGAGGGCATGAACACGGGGATGAGTTTTAAATGTATAAAGAAATGGTACACTACACAAAAATAATTAAAGTGAAGGATGCAACACAAGCTAATCATCATTTACAAAGAGCAGCCTGACAGAGACAGATGGAGATATGGGAAAGGAATGGATGAGGGAAGTTCTATCTTGCATGGAGGAAGCCCTAACATTCGCACAGTTTTTATTCCTATTTTAAAATCCCTTTGTAGCTATGCCCCTCCTATATTGCAATTTCCTTCAGCCCTCAAGATAGACGCACTGCTTTAATCTGCCCTCCTAGCAGATTGTTGTCTGCGCAAGACTAAATCACTTATATAAAAGTAAACTTACCACTGACCTTGGTGCCACATAAATTCAACCATGTTTTAAGTCAAGAGTTGAAAGTTATCTTTACAAGCAATACTTGTTTGAGAATTTGCATATTGTGAAACCTGCACAGCCAGACACACTGCAAAAAAAAACCTGCAAAAAAAAAATCACTAATAAAAGTTCAGTGTAAATTACAAAACAGGCACTTTCAAACTATGAACACTTCCCAATTATGAACAATGGTCAGCTTTCAATGGCACCAGCCTTTAAAACTCCTCTTGGCTTGCTACAATGCTCCTTAAACATCAGAGCAAAGAAAATGGAAGTATGTTCTACAATTTAATGATTGTGCTTGGTTCACTATCTCAATGTTGTATTCCTGCGCTGTTCCCATATCCCTTTATATCTTGAGTGCCAGGAAATCTATTTCTTTTATAATTATATTTCGTAACTTGACCTTCTCAGCTTTTCATGCTAGTGAAAGCGACAAGTTCATTCACTGAATGAAGAAATTTCTCTTCATTTTAGTCCTAAATGCCCTACCACATACTCTAAGATATGTACTTGATCTCCATCCTTGCATCTAGTTTGTCCAGCCCTGGGAAGATCAGTAAAGTTCAACCTCTCCTCATATGAAAATTCTGCCATTCCAGGAGTCTGATGATTTTTCACTGTATCTGCTCTATGGCAGTACATAATTTATTAGGGCCTTACCAAGGCCCTAGACAACTGCATTAAGATTTCTTTGCTCTTGTACTCAGACTCTCAGAGAGATAGAGATGTACAGCACGGAAACAGACCCTTCGGTCCAAGCCGTCCATGCCGACCAGATATCCCAACCCAATCTAGTCCCACCTGCCATCACCTGGCCAAACCCTTCCTATTCATATACCCATCCAAATGCCTCTTAAATGTTGCAATTGTACCAGCCTCCACCACTTCCTCTGCCAGTTCATTCCATACACGTACCACCCTCTGCATGAAAAAGTTGCCCCTTAGGTCTCTTTTATATCTTTCCCCTCTCGCCCCAAATCTATGCCCGCTTGTTCTGGATTCCCTCTCCCCAGGGAAGAGACTTTGTCTATTTATTCTATCCATGCTCCTCATGATTTTATAAACCTCTAAGGTCACCCCTCAGCATTTGACACTCCAGAGAAAACAGCCCTAGCCTATACAACCTCTCCCTATAGCTCAAAGCCTCCAACCCTGGCAACATCCTTGTAGATCTTTTCTGAACCGTTTCAAGTTTCACAGCATCTTTCCGATAGGAAGGAGACCAGAATTGCACGCAATATTCCAATTGGTCCAACATTCCATCTGCCTTTCTAATTGATGGCTACACTTGAACCTAGTTTTGTACAAAGTCAAACATCAGGTCCATTGTACAGAAATATTTGCCAAAGTATAACAATTTAATAATACTTTTGCCAATCTGTTTTTCCTACTGAAGTGGACAACTTTACCCAGAATACGGAATCTTCACAGATGTATCCACCCAGCCTGTCTTAATTACCTCTTTACATCGTTCTCACCACTCAAACCTACCTAGTTTGCATTGTCGACAAACTTGGAAATATCCAGCATCAATTTGGATCAGGAGTTTGATGTATATTGTGAATACCTTGAGCCCCCAAACACCCCTGCAGTACCCCACTATTCATCACCTTCTGCTCTGCAACAGAGACACTTAGTCGTACTGTTTTGTCAGGTAACCATGCTTTTAAATCATATAATGCCTGCAATCCCATGTGCTTCAATTTTGCACATCAACCTCAATGTGAGGCTGCATCATAAACTTTATGAAAATCCAAAAACACTACATCGATCAGTTCTCTCTGATCTATTCTATGGCTCATGTTAATAAGCTTGGACAGAAATTTGAAGTTAGATTCACAAGATATTAAAAACAACTTATTACTAGGGTCATCTTTTAAAAATGCATATATTATGGCAAATCAGAGTGTAGAAATGGAGATATAATGAGAATAATTATTAAAACCCCCTAGTCAGACATTATTTGAAGCTGTAATAACTTAAGGCTGCAAATCAAAGATAGGACATTAAGGCAATGGAAATTAAACAAAGATTAAACACGAGACTGTCTAGCATGAAGGTGTAAAAATCGGAAGCAAACTCACAATTAAGGCTATTTTCTTTAGAACAAAAATATTGCATGGGAATTTGATACATGTATTGATGACTTCAAATAGGTGATAGAGAATGGATGCAAACACTTGTGGAAATTTCCATGCCCAGAGCTTTTAGAAGGGTGAACAGGAAACCCAATTGGGCAGGTGGCAAAAATTCAGTTACCCAACCACGAGTTAAATATTTTTTTATTAATTCTCAGATATTTTTCTAACCAACTTGTTCAGCAATGTTATTACACACCACTGGAGCAAGTTGGACTTGAACCAAGACCACCTATTTCAGTGTTAGAGACACTCCCACTGCTCCACAAGAGCCTTTTTAAAATAAATTTAACCTGTTTTTCTAATGAACCTGCTCAGATATTATACACCTACAGAGCAAGTGGGAGTTGAATCTAGGTTTCTGTCTAGAGGTAGGTTCACTACCACTGTGCCACAAGATTGTGTTGCATGGACTATCACTCTCAGATAGATCAGCTTTTCTGACCTTCATGGTCAGGAAACTGTTTTGCTTTCATTACTAGGTTATAAACACTTATTAGCACCGCAGCTTACTACAATTACATTCACAAGCACAGTCCTGTGTGATCACAAATCTCAAGTATAGCTGAATGGACTTCTTCCTCCAAGTTCTATTGAGTAAAAACTTCAGTTACTTAGCTCTATCATAAACAAAGCATTTCTTTGAACAGTGTTAGCAATGAAGTCTTTCTGTATTGATCAACTCATAAGAAGTCTCAGTCATATGCAATCTAGCTTGTTGTTCAATGCTTGCACTGTTTGGGGTGAAGCCTGACCAGGCCATCCAACCTACCAAGCAAGGCAGTCACACTGGTTGCCGCTAGCGGATCTAACCCGAGGATGCAAATAGGAGTGAACTTGAAAGAGAGCTCAATTCAAATGACCATTTATTATGGCTGTACCTTGTCCCATTCAAGTCTTTGGTGGAAAGCTCTAAGTTGCGATGAAATGTAGTTGAGCTGGGGATCTGAGTGTGTTGTATCTCCTTTCATATCTTAGTGAACATTGGCAGATGTGACAGAGGCAGTACCACTCTGGTGCCAATAGTGCCACACTGATAACTGCAATGAAATGACAAACATCAATTGCACATGAAGCATCTGATAGAAGTACTTGGCACACAACCTCCTGTACAAGTCCCCTGCAGTAACCTTATAATACTGAGAGGCATAGGAGCGTGAAGCATTAATTCGATAGTGGCACTTTTCTTGCCAGGGTATATTATTCATCTCATGGCACCAGAGCCAATTTCATTTGAGCTGCCCACTCACGCCAACTTCTGCTGTAATCTCTCTCCATCTGAAATGGTCTTTTGTACTACACACAAGGAAAAAACTTGCTTTCCCCCAAGGTCTTTACGCTTCAGTTGAACCTTTAGGCAGGCATCACTAAAGCATACTGCCACGTTTTGCTTGGAACCTGATATCTTCTGACGTGGGTAGAGTTAATGAGCAAAGGTTGAAATGTAGAAACAGAACCTTGGAGCAGAAATTTGCAATCTGACACTTTGAGCCTGCTTTGCCATTTAAATGTGATCCTTTACCTCAATTCCATGTTCCCATTTTCTCCATATATTCTCAATGCCTTTACAATCTAACAATTTACCTCTCTCTGTCCCCCAGGTGGTACTCGTGAGTTCCAGAGGCTAAAGTCCAGGAGACGTTTTACATTTGACACTTGGATACTAGAGCTTGGAAGATGCTGGAGGGCTTCAGAATCTCTGACATTTTACCCACACATGCATCAGTAACATGCTGAGAAGAATACAATTACATAAGAAACCTAACCAGCAACCATGCAGAAGTCTCTGATGCTATAAGATCTACCTCCACAAATCTTAAAAAAAAACACCCAATTCCAATATGAGGTGATTGGAAGAAAGCGGGATAGATCCACAATGACATTTCAGAGATTCGGAACAGAGAAAAGTAGCTTTTATACAGAGTTGTGATGCTGTGGAGTGCAACCATAGAATTAGCAATTTAAAATAGGCTGTAAAGTTGAACACTTCATTTATTTTTCTGCCTTTGTATTCTACATTTTGGTTTAGTTATCCATATTTTTGGATGGCACAAGAGAATGGTGACTCTATTCAATGCATTTTCACTAATTTTGTAACAAAATACACATGGTAATAAGTAAATAAAACAGACAGATTGATTTAAGAATGGGGTGCAGAGATGGAAAAGATAGTATATGTAAACAAGGCAGATATATAGGGCTGGAACTAAGTTTCATGGACAGAACTACTAGTCTAATGGAAAATGAACAACAATGGGACAGTTAGCAAGTTTGCAATTTCTACATAATTCCAGTTAATCTCTCAGAGCAAAAACACGAATTGTATATTAAGTAGAAAGGGTGATTCACCAGATGGTAAGAATTTTTTTAGGTAGGGAAAGGAAGGACGACAGAGAAATTATGATTCAGTGAATCAGAAGAACTGTGGGGTCTACCAAAGTAGCTGGAATTCACTGCACTGCAAACCACAGCTGTTATTTCTGAACGCCCATAAACAATATTCTCATATCATTGCACATGTATTGTAAATTTAACATATTGAAATGTTACATTCCCATGGTGTAGAAAATGAAGTGTCACAAACAAGCATGCTCTGCATATTTCACAAATAATCTCACGCTTGAATCATTAGCTCTGCTCACAATGTTTACTGTATATAAAAGCAATTTTTTTCCTTTGTCACCTTAAAGGGTACATTTTTGTGTAATGTACCCAGTCTTGTTCATCAATAGTTACTACACAGAATGAGAAAAGTTACAATTAACAAAAGGAGAAAAAAAAGCAGAGAAATAAGTGTTACAGGGTTACTGATAGGAACAATACACTGCTGTTACAAAGAAACATGAACATTTTTCGACTATTCAAGTTAATGCTGAAATCAGCAATCCTACGCTAACAGGTGAAAATGTCTAGTTTTGGTTGAAATATACTCAATATAGGATAAAAAGTTCACTTAATTGAAGAAATATCTGTTCATATAATCACCTTGATCACACATGCTTCTTGGCGAATTAACTATTTTACTGAAGTATACAGGCGCGTTGGTAAGTCATTTGTTAATCCATTTTAGGTATATTAATTGAGATATAGAGGTTCACCAGCGCATGCAACAAATTCTTTAAAAAGTGCCACAGGACTTTTCTTTCACATTTACTTGAACAGAAAGTCCAGGAGACTTGGAAAACTGTAAAAACCAGCTTGGAAAATATCCAGATGATTAAGAGCTGCAAAAATTGTTCAAGACCAAAGAGCAGAAGAAGAACACAGACAAAACAAAGCTGCCAAGGGACATGCGGGATCATACCAGGTTGGCAATGGCAGATTTGCTAAATTACAACGTTGCATTCAATTTTCCTTTGAAGATGACAAAATAACAGCGGCACAATGAAAAATAAAGGATCAAGTAAAGGATCATGCTTGATTTATGCTTAAAAAAGGTAACCAAAGAAAAGATGCTTGAAATATTCTCCAGTCCTGATAGTTTCTAATACAGAGTGTTCAAACTGGATAAGCACAATTTATTTGGAACGATGTCACTGTCTTAGAAAATAGCAAGCATTTTAAAATGGGAGAGCAAATCCATGTAACAGCAGACCTGCTAATCTAATACTTTGTGGAGAAGATATTAGATATTCTAATTTGGGACTGAATGACTCATTTATTCATGTGCGTTCTGCCTGAAGATTTGTACTTAGTTCATTGTCTACTGATGTTTTATCCCCATCTATTTTCTTGGCAATGCTTCTCATTGATTGTTTGCAATTGCTTCCCAATGTCACAGGTTGGGCGGTGAGGTAACATCTCAGTTCTAGGGAGCAGCCAGTAGGTGTAAATGTGTTATTTTCTGGTTGGTAAAATGTATTGTACAGTATGCTACAGGATTGGGACTGGGACCTCAACTGTTTACTATTTTGACTTAGATGCAGTGACAGAAAGCATGGTTGCTAACTTTCCAACCTTGACAGGAAATTTAAGTTGTGAAATGAACATAAGATTATCCAAAGATTTGCTCAGTTAAGTTAGTGAACAAAGATGTAGCTGTTGGAGCATAATATGCAAAATGTTTGAAATGTCTATTTTGACAGAAGAATTACAAAAAGACTTTAATTGGAGATTGCAGAGCTCCGAGGTGCAGATGAATCTGGCTGTCATAGTGCATGAATCCCAAAAGGTTAGTTTGTGGATACAACAAATAATTAGGAAAGCTAATAGAATGTTATAATTTATGGCAAGAAAAATTTAATATAAAAGTAGGGAATCTATGCTTCAGTTATATATGGCACTAGTGAAACCATACATGGATTACTGTGCACCATTGGTTATCTATTTAAAATGTATTGGAGACAGTTCAGAGAAGACTTAAAAGGATAATATCTGGAAAGGGTGGCTTGTCTTATGAGGAACAGTTAGGTTTGCTGGAGTTTAGAAGAGCGAGAGGTGACTTGATTGAAACATATTGAACAGAATCTTACAGAAGTCTGATGGATATTGGAAGTGATGAGGTTTGTAGCAGAATCAGAGGGGAAGCCCAGCAAGGCCCATCTCAACAGCAGGAGCATCTTGTACCATCTTTGAAGCTTTTGACAAGCTGTAAAGTCAGTTTTGGGTAATGGAGCTGAACGTTGCCAAATAAGGCAGAATATTGTTTGTTAATAACCTTGTTAATGGCCTAATTCGCCATTCGATTTCCTATCTTACTAAATACTCGAAACAAGCTTAATGTTGAGAAATCCTGACATAGAAGTCAGAGTAGGTACCTGGTGAAGTCACCAGCTACACACGTCCCACATCCACAGATATGTGCCAACTTTTAACAACTTTTATGGCTGATCTCCAATCCACTTACAGGATGCTTCTGTACTTCAATGATGTAGCTCAGGTATGTTGCAAACCATTAGATAGATAAATCCCCAAGGCCTGATGGGATCTGTTCCAGGATACTGAGGGAAGCAAGGGAGGAGATTCTGGATAACATCGAAAAGAACTACAGATGCTGTAAGTCAGAAACAAAAACAGAGATTACAGGAAAAGCTCAGTAGATATGGCAGCATCTGTGGAGAGAAATGAGAGTTCATGTTTTGGGTCAAGTGACACTTGCTCAGAACTATTCTAAGGGAAGGTCACTGGACCCAAAATGTTAATTCTGCTTTCTCTCCACAGATGCTGCTGTACTTGCTGAGCTTTTCCAGCAATTTCTGCTTTTTTGGGGGAGGACCCAAAATGTTAATTCTGCTTTCTCTCCACAGATGCTGCTGTACTTGCTGAGCTTTTCCAGCAATTTCTGCTTTTTTGCTGGAGCCTTGACAGATATTTTTGTATCCTCTTTAGCCACAGGCGAGGTTCCTTAAGGATGGCAAAATAGACAAAGTTGTTGTCTTGTTTAAGAAGGTCAACAGGGATAAAACAAGAAATTGTCAGCCAGCGAATAGTAGGGTAACGATTTGAGAAGATTCTCAGTTACAGAATTTCTTCTCTCATTTGGAAAAGAATGGACATATTAGGGATAGTCAGCATGACTTTGGGTGAGGGAGGTCTTCCTCATAAATTTGATTTTTTTTGAGCAAACGATGATGATGATTGATGAAAGTAGGGCAGTGGATGTTGCCTACATGGCGTTTACTAAAACATTTGACAAGGTCCCGCATAGTGGGCTGGTCCAGAAGTTTAATCACATGGGACACAGTGAGTTGTTAAGCTGGCTTGGTCATAGAAGACAGACGGTAGTTGTGGAGTGGTGATTTTTTTGTCTAGAGGTCTGCGACCAGTGGTGTTCAACAACGATTAGTGCCAGGACATCTGTTGTTTCTAGTTTGTAAATCTAGGTGGTCTGACTAGTAAATTTGCAGATGACATGAAAATGGAGGTTGTGGATAGTGAGGAAGCTTATCAAAGGATACAGCGGGATATAGATTAGTTGGAAAGTTGGGTGGAGAAATGGCAGATGCAGTTTAATCCAGTCAATGGGAGGTGATGTATTTTTGGAGGTCAAATGAAAGAGGAAAGTATATAGTAAATGGCAGGACTCTTAACAGCACTGATATGGAAAGAGATCTTGGCCCTGAAAGTGGAAACACAAACGGATAAGGTGGTAAAGGAGGCATAAGGCATTCTTGCCTTCATTGTTCAGGGACTGAATATAAAAGTCTGCACATCATGTTGCAGCTGTATAAAAGTTTAGTTAGGCCACATTTGGAGCACAGTGCGCCATTCTGGTCAAAGAGTCAGAGGTGCATAGCATGGAAACAGACCCTTTGGTCCAACCCGTCCGTGCCAACCAGATATCCCAACCCAATCTAGTCCCATTTGCCAGCACTTAGCCCATTTCCCTCCAAACCCTTCCTATTCATATATACTGAAAATGTGTTGCTGGAAAAGCGCAGCAGGTCAGGCAGCATCCAGGGAACAGGAGAATCGACGTTTCGGGCATAAGCCCTTCTTCAGGCTTATGCCCGAAACGTCGATTCTCCTGTTCCCTGGATGCTGCCTGACCTGCTGCGCTTTTCCAGCAACACATTTTCAGCTCTGATCTCCAGCATCTGCAGACCTCACTTTCTCCTTCCTATTCATATACCCTTCCAAATGGCTTTTAAATGTTTCAATTGTACTAGCCTCCACCACTTCCTCTGGCAGCTCATTCCATACACATACCACCCTCTGCGGGAAAAAGTTGCCTCTTGGATCCCTTTTGTATCTTTCCCGTCTCATCCTAAACCCATGCCTTCTAGTTCTGGACACCCCCCCCCCTTAGGGAAAAGACGTTGTCTATTTATCCTATCCATGCCCCTCATGATTTTATAAACCTCTAAGGTCACTCCTCAGCCTCCGATGTTCCAAAGAAAACAGCCCCAGCCTATTCAGCCTCTCTCTATAGCTCAAATCCTCTAACCCTGGCAACATCCTTGTTAATCTTTTCTGAACCCTTTCAAGTTTCCCAACATCCTTCTGATAGGAAGGAGACCAGAATACAATATTCCAATAGTGGCCTAACCAATTTCCGGCACAGCCGCAACATGACCTCCCAACTCCTGTACTCTATACTCTGACTAAAGGAAAGCATACCAAATGCGTTCTTCATTATCCTACCTACACTGCCCTCTTAAGTGTCAAGTAAACCTGCATGCTATTCCTAAGACAGTCCTGAACCATTGTGCTTCAGATTCTGAAGTCTTTACCATTTTAGAAAATAGTCTATGCCTCTGTTCTTCCTACCAAAGTGCATAACCTCTCACTTTCCCACATTCCATCTGCCACTTCTTTGCCCACTCTCTCAGCCTGTCCAAGTCTTTCTGCAGCCTCCCCACTTCCTCAACACAACCTATTCGCCAGCTATCTTTGTGCCACTTGCAAACATAGCAACAATGCCCTCAGATTTTTGTCCAGATCATTAATATATGATTATGAATATTTGTAATTTCAACACTGATCCCTGCAAAACTAGAATGAGGAGGCTTTGGTGATGGTGCAAAAAAGGTTTTCCAGGATGTTGTCTGGATTTGCTATGAGAGATTGGACAAACCTGGATTGTTTTTACAAGCATGTCAGAGGCAGAGGGAGGGGGCGACCTGATAGAAGCATATGAAATCATGAGGCGCATGGACAGGGTGAATAGTTGGAGTCTGTGACTCAGGTGGAAATATCAAATACTAGGATGAGCAGGTTTAAAAAGTGAGTGGAAGAGTAAGGTTTAAAGGAGTTTAAAGTTTAAATGTGCAAGGCAAGTTTTTTTTTTAATTCAAGAGTGTGGTAGATGATTGGAATACACTGTCAAGGGAAGTGTAGAAGCAGATACAAAATCAACATTTAAGCAGCATTTGGTCAGACACATGAGCAGACAGGGAATAGAGGCATATGGACAAAGTGCAAGCAGTTGGGATTAGTTCAAAATGGCAACATGGTCAGCTCACAAGTGTGGGCCATACAGCCTGTTCCTGTGCTTCATTGTTGTATGTTCTAATTTATTGCTCTTGCTCTCCATGTTTTTACTAATAAAGTCTAAATTATGCTAGGATGTTTTATTGTGTTTTGAACCTGTCCTGCCCACCTTCAATGATTTATGCATGTATACACACAGAACATTCCATTCTTGCATTCAATTTAGAATTGTACCCTCATTTTATATCATCTCTTCAACATTCTTCTGACCAAAATGAACCTTTTCACATTTCTTTGTATTAAATTGCTTTTGTCACCAGTCCACCTGTACCAGTAACGCATGCTCTTTTTATGTTCTAAACTATCTTCTCAGTACACAATTCTTTCAAGTTTCATATCTGCTACAAATCTTGAAACAGCATTCTGTACTGAGGTCATTCGTGTATTCCAAGAAGAGCAAACGTCACATTAACCCCTGGGTAAATTTACGACAATCGTTTCTTCCCATCCAAAAAATATCGAATGAGCATCAATCTTTGATTCCTGTCATTCAACCAACATTGTACCCATTTGCTTTTGTTTCTTTTATCCTATTATTCAAATGTGAAAAACAATTTCTTAACTGATAGGTACTCATTTGGTGTAGCTCCCCAAAATATGCTTGGCAAGGAAAACTAGACTTTGTAGTTAGTGGCAAAGTGTTATCCACTGGCCACTGTAAAAACTGCAGTCTTGCATTCTTCATAGGCTGTAGTAGCCCAAATAGTCGAGCCATCAAGGAGATGACGGGGGATACCTAATAGCGAGATGCAAACCTGGGATGCCATGCCCATATTGATGCTATGTGCTAAAGACAAAACCCTTGAAGTTGGCCTTTAACTCATTAACAGATCTACAATGACTTTACGGAGTCTCTCGTGTATTTTTAATTTCAGGCTCCTCCAGTGGCTCCTCTCTCATTCTGCCTTGCTCTTTTCTCAAATACAGGCAGGTCTGAGGAGCTGTAAGTGCCATTTTGAGGGGCAGAATGATTAAGTAGCACTCAGCTTTCTTATATAAGCATTCTCTACCATTTGTCTCTACAGAATTCAGTTTAGTCATTCAACATTTATTACGGGCTTGTTTGCAAATCCTACATTTCTGACAGTGTTTTATATGTTCATTTTCAAATAATAGAACTGTAGATGCTGAAGATCAGAAACAAAAATGCTGCCAGATCTATCGAGTATCCCCAACAATTTGTTTTTGAACTAGAAAATGAATCTTTCTCCCTACTCCTTCCTCCCCAAACGAGCACCATCACTGTTGACTCCTTCAGAGCCTTTTCAGAGGCAATGCAACTTCCAGATTTAAACACAGATTCAAAAGCATCAAGCATCTCAACATTCACTAGTATTGGAACTGTAAGGTCCATCCAGTCAGTCTCTGTAAGATGACCCCTTTGTAATTAGAAAGGATTGTTAGTGGAGTTGAACTTTGGCTATTTGCATTTGACATCAGCTGCATGGGCTGAAGGAAATTTCCAGTCTTGGAGAAATGACTGAATTAATTTCTGAGCCAAACAAGAATGATAATGTGTTATTTATTTATTGAACAATTGAAAAAGAGAAAGACCAGTAAATAAGGAGTTCAGAGAGCTACCTCAAATAGATACTAGGATCAGCTTATTAACTATTACAATGTTATTTCAGTAACTAAGTCCACAAGATAAGTCATAAAAGTGAAGTCCTGCTGATGCTGGAAATCTGACAAAAACATATCTGACAGCATCTGTGGAAAGAGACAAAAAAACTGCTGATGCTGGAATCCAAAATAGACAGGCAGGAGGCTGGAAGAACACAGAAAGCCAGGCCGTATCAGGGGGTGGAGAAGTCAACATTTCCGGTATAACTCTTCCTCAGGAGTAATACCCGAAATGTTGACTTCTCCCCCTCCTAAATGCTGCCTGGCTTGCTGTGTTCTTCTAGCCTCCTGCTCGTCTAGTATCTGTGGAAAGAGCAATAGAGTTATGTTCTACGTCCAATGAGTCTTTTCCAGATGAGACAACATAGGAATGTGGAAGCATATTTCTCATTAGCAACCATTCAGCATTTACCTTCCTCTTGGCTGACCATAAACCCCTTT
Source organism: Chiloscyllium plagiosum (assembly GCF_037043375.1). Lineage (NCBI taxonomy): Eukaryota > Metazoa > Chordata > Chondrichthyes > Orectolobiformes > Hemiscylliidae > Chiloscyllium > Chiloscyllium plagiosum. The sequence continues at coordinate 96,835,342 of NW_028270140.1, forward strand.
GTTTGCCTCGCCTTTTCCCCTCTCTTTCTCTGCATCAGCACCATCAATTCTACTCCCTCACCCCATCCCCATTTTTTGCAAAATATCACTATTTCCCAGATGTTTTCAGTTCTGACTGAAAACGTCACTGAATTCAAAACACTAACTCTTGATTTTTCTCTATAGGTTCTGCCAGACCTGCTAAGTTTCTCCAGCACGAGTCGTCCTACCATGGAAGGAAATAACTAAAAGATTTGATAAGTCAGAAATGGAAGATAATCATACAGAAAGGAAAACTAAATGCTGAAAAAACAGATTAGCTTGATTTGACAATGTATTCCACACAGGAATTTAAAAACTCCAAGGCTATTTCACCAACCTGACAAACTCAGGCAATGGGAGGTATTTCCCTACATCTAAAGTTTTGACACTAAAACCGAATAATACATTAAGCTGAATTCAGTCAGCAAATTGAAATATATACTGCTAATTATAAAGTTGTTGGATTGTTATTTTGGTAACTGTGTTCTCTTCAATGTAGAAACCATTGGAATATTCATTTGGATGCAGTTATATGGTCCCATTTGTTCCTTACTCTCAAACATCTACAGGTATGAATGACTGAATTACATCTGCTTTTAGGAGACTACAACTAATGACGTAATTGCATCCAATTGCAATAGTCTGTCTGATAAGAAGGGTGCATTGTTCAGACCAACATGAATAATTTTCACAGATTTTCACTGTTACATTCTTTTATAGTAACACTGCAGAAGGTCAAACTTGAAACAAAAAGATTCATTTCAGAAATAAAAATAACAGATGCGACTAATGAAGGTGGCAGAATTCTCAGTGAGCTACTGATAGCAAACATCAAGAAACTACACTGTGGATTACAGTTTCATTATTGAATTGAATTTATTGTCACTTGTACCAAGGCACAGTGAAAAGCTTTGTCTCGCAAGCAATGCTAGCAGATCACAGAGTTAAGTAGCATAGACAAATAAATAGGTATAAACAGCAGCAAAAACAAAACAGAGGTACAGGCGAATGTTAAGAGTTTGTGAGTCCATCCAGTATTCTAACAACAGTAGGGTAGAAACTGTTACGAAACTGACTGGTGCATGTGTTCAGGCTTCTGTACCTTCTCCCCAATGGTAGAAGTTGTAGAAATACATTGCCAGGGTGGAATGGATCTTTGAGAATGCTGGCGGCCTTTCCTTGACAGGGGCCTAGTAGATGGGAGGTTGGCCTTTGTGATTGCCCGGGCCAGGTTCACCACTCTCTGTAACTGTCTCCGATCTCCACTTGTCGCGTGTGCATGTGCGTGTGGGTGGGAGGAGGAAGAGGAGGAGAGGAGAGAGAGGAGACATGAGTAACATCCCACCGATGTTTTTGCTGGCATTGAGAGGTAGGTTGTTCTGTCAGTGCACCATTTTTTCAGGTGTTCCACCTCCGATCTGTAGTCAGTTTCATCACCATCTGAGATTTGACCGACTATGTGGTGTCATCAGCGAACTTGTAAATGGCATTAGTCTGGTATTTGGCGATGCAGTCATGGGTATACAGCGAGTATGGTATACCATGAGGGTTCCTAGAGCGACTCATCTTCCGCCTAGGAACTCTCCAGCCACAGGGGATGAATGCGGATTTCTCCAGCTTCCTCATTTCCCCTCCCCCCACCTTTTCTCAGTCCCAGCCCTCAGACTCAGCACTGCCTTCTTGACCTGCAATCTTTTTCCTGACCTCTCCGCCCCCACCCCCTCTCTGGCCTATCACCCTCACCTTAACCTCCTTCAACCTATTGCATTCCCAACGCCCCTCCCCCTAGTCCCTCCTCCCTACCTTTTATCTTAGCCTGCTTGGCACACCTTCCTCATTCCTGAAGAAGGGCTTATGCCCAAAACGTCGATTCTCCTTCTCCTTGGATGCTGCCTGACCTGCTGCGCTTTTCCAGCAACACATTTTTTAAGCTCAGAGATCAAAAAGTTTAGTATTCAATCTCGAGAGGATAAGAGTGTTGAAGGCTGAACTGTAGTCAATGAGTAAGATTCTTAAGTAGCTGTTCTTGGTGTCAAGAATGTTGTAGGGAGGAGTGAAGGGCAAGTGATATGGCATCTGAGTGGATCTCTCCACTCTGATGGATACATAACAGCTGGGACTGGAGGACAACATCTTGCTTAGTTTGATGGAATCTTTTAAAACTACGAGATAACAGCCCTGGCTTCAAGTTTAAGCTAACATCCGAAACAGGATCTGAGCCAGTGCAGCACTACTTCAGTACTCCAACTGCCAGCCTAAATTACATGCTCAAGTGAGGCTTAATTCTACAACCTTTAACTCATAGATAAGCTACCTGGAGCTTGCAAGCCAGGCAAACATTTAATTTCTTCCGAAATAAATGCTACTTTTCTCTACATCTTTTTATTTACTTCCAGTTTGCATCAGATGCATGACAAAATGCAGTTATTGCCAATTTCCTTGCCCTGATGGTGTTGGACTACTCTGGGAACCCCTGGAGTTTTTACAGTGACTGAGTTACCACAATAGCAAGAGTTGTAATATTTAAATAAGTCCATGACCAAGATATTTAAAACAATACCACCGATATGAGTTTTCAACAAGAATAAGTTAAGGCAGATGGAAGTGGCATTCTATGCCTTGGAATAATTTGCATCCTGCACCAAGTTATCAATTATCAATAATTAATCAAAAAGGGGCTTGCTGACTTCAAAAAGCATTAAAAGGTTTGAATATCTGATTATCTTCATCACACTCTGGCCATGTGCCAATGATTAGGTTATTCAATTACCCTCTCTAAACAGCATTAGCACAACCAGCATTCAATCGTGTGTGTTATGGATCAAACCATTACCTTCACTTGTATCTCTTACAAAATGAAAATATCCTTTCAAAGAGCACTGCTTCAGAGTAAATGATTGAGTTCTCAAAATTTAGAAACACATTACGCAATTTAAACACTAAAGCATGAATCTGTCTGGCATGAAGGTTGCATACATTACCAAAGTTCTTAAATTATTCAAAAGAACCCTGAACATAAATTGCTTTACTGATATTTAAAAGCAACATTTAAAACAGAAAAAACTCCACAAACAGTATTCAGTGTTACATAGTAGCAATGACACTTACTATATCACCATTGTCATCTAGACTTTCAAAAGGCCTTTAAACAGGACACATAAAAGACTGGTAGCCATGATGTGGAGGTGCCAGTGTTTGACTGAGGTGGACAAGGTCAGAATTCACACATTACCACGTTATAGTCCAACAAGTTTATTTGAAACCACAAACTATCAGAGCGCTGCCCTTTCGTCAGATGAACTATAACTTGGTAACTTCTGACACAAAAGACTAAAGTTCAGACAATGAAGTGTAACAGTTTGCTGGCTGGCCTCAAACAGACAATGAGAATACAGGGTATATCTTATTCAGAGTGGCAGAAGGTGGGAAGTGGAGTTCCACAGAATCAAAACTGACACTACTGCTGTTCATAATTTACATAAACAATTTGGAACAAAATCACTATCTAAATTTACAGTAGTTCTGATGAACATCACAAATCACAAGAGAGCATCAATAAACCTAGAGATTCAGAAAATAATTGATAAATTTAAAATTTGGTAGCTATAAAAGGTATAACACTTTAATTGGTCGAAGGAATTTTACTATTTTACATCTTTACCAGATATGTAAACAACTAATCAATAAGCATCGATCTTGCTATTAATGTATTAGGCTAATGTTCAAAAGAGATGAGATAAAAATTGTAGACAAGTGACTTTTTTTGGAAAGGCATTTACAATGTTTGAGGATCTATGTATGACGTTGCTACAGTTGTTCCTGTAACTTTATCTGTTGCTGTTTTTCGTCATTGGAGAGTATAATTTAAACTACAGAGCTAAACATGATCTCATTTTTAGAAAATACACATGTTAACATTTAAACAGTTAACCAATATTATTAAATAGTTTAAACATGTACTTTAAAATGATATTTACATTTCCAAAGTAATACAACCTCTTCACTGAAGTTTTGATTAAAAAAAAGAAATCTGAAACTGCCAAACCCACTGAACGTTATCAGCAATGTGTTTTTATTTTAATCCCCAGCATCCAGAATGTTTTGCATTGTTTTCTGTAAAGCTTCTATGTTGCTTCTATGTATAAATTTCTTCCCAATCACATTGTCAGATCCAAAAGGATTTGGTCTGATGCCAAATTATCCACACCAGATCATAACATGGGTGCATTGACAGAGGTGTTCTAATTGCTTGCTGTTTGTTGAAAAGTACAATTTAATGCAACTTAAATGTGGTTGACTGTTAACTACCCTGACAGGTAATGGCCACATATTATGAACGAATAAAAAACTTCCCAAACTAAATCAAATACAGTCCTACAAGAAACTAACAGACAGCTAATTCAGCACTAGGTTAGTAATTATTTCAAATTGCCAACAAAGAACAAGCATACTATTGTTTATACTTAATTTTACATTAAAGAATTGTTCTTATTCAAAGTTAGCCCAGTCACCAAGTTTCAAGTTATATTTGTTACTGTTCATTTACGAGCCCATGTGTGAATGTGGTCCAGGTCTTACAGTATACAAGCATGAATCACTTTGTTAGCTAATAAGCCTGACGAAGTCCCAAGACATCTCTGACTACAACCACTGCCCATGACTTGAAAGTACTATATGTCAACATCACAAATGTTCTTATGAAATTGAAAAGCAAACAGTGCTACATTCCCTGTCACAGAACCACCACTGTTTCAAACTTGCTAAATTCACATATCTTATTCCTCATCTAACTTAACTGTATATTTTTGACAATATCAAAATTCTTGCTATTATTCTGAAAATATGCAATGCTTGAGTAAACAATATATAGCTGCTGAATAGGAAACAAGTCTCCTAAATCCACATCTACAATCTACACTGGACCACTTTAACAGGAGAACATAAATTATATTATTTAAATGGAGAGAGACTACAAAACTTCAGGGTACAGAGGAAACTGAGTACAGGCCAGCCTAGAATTCAGGGACACATTTAGGGATGTTTATTAAAGACCGAGAAGAGGAAAAATTTTTCTTGCGGTCACTAAATATATTAAATTCTCTCCCCAGAAAGCAAAAGAGACTGATTCATTCAATATGTTCAAGGTCAAGTGAGTTAAATTATTGTTAAATAAGGAAGTCAAGGTTATGGGGAGCGGCCGGAGAATGTTGTTGAGGTCATAATATGATCAGCCATGATCTAACTGAATAGTCAAGCAGGCTTGAGGAGCCACATGGCCTCCACTGCTCCTATTTATTGGGTTCTTCTGAATTGACAAAAACTGCATTCTTGCAAAATGTCCTGATGGGTTCAAATCAAAAAGCTGTACTAGAGATGGAACTAAAGTGCAAATTATGCCTATCAATACACATTCTCTCAGATTTGGGGTCATGGCAAGTAACAGTGATAATTTTTCAGGTTTTGAAAGCTACGTATACATTAATACACAAACCATCCTTCTTTGCAAACAGAGAACACGTAGACGAACTCTGCCTGTCTTAATACAACAAAATACATGACAGCCATTTGCTAGTTCACTTCTCAGATCAATGTGCTGAATAATCAGAGTCAACATGCCTGGCTTAAAATTTTACACATCCTGATATTAACTGTCCATCATCACTAACTGGTGCATTCTCCATAGCAGCACCTTTACCACAGTCCACCTGCCATGCAATGCAGAATAATGATGGTTTTCTCTCAAATCTGCATTCTTGCAAAACGTCCTGATGGGTTCAAATCAAAGGTTTAAAACGGTGTCTGATGAAAGAGCAGCGTTCCGAAAGCTAATGCTTCCAAATAAACCTGGTGTTGTGAGATTTTTAACTTTGTACATCCCAGACCAACACCGGCACTTCCAAATCTTTTTTTCATCAATACTCAAGATATCACAACTGTGCAAGACAGACCAATAGACCTTTTCTTGTCCATCGTTATTCATGAACAACATTTAAACTTTCAAAGGCTTTCTGTCGGCATTTATAAGATAGCTGAATACATTCTTGAATGGGCCACTGGGAAAATGCATTCTCCAGTCACTACTATCTGGAATACCTTTGCTGATCACATCAGGATCAGTCCACATTTTCTAGAGTTTGTTTTCCTGAATTTGTAGAAGTGTTTATACCCATTTGCCTCTCCAAGATGACAATGATGTGCTGGTGAGGGTAAATGGGGAGGGTCATAATGTACATGAAGGTGTTGTATGCCCTAGCCTTGACAGCCCAATTAGTTTTCTTCTCACCTTCATGAATAAAAAACCTTTTGTAAATCTTGCACTTCTGGCAATAGATCAATACCATAAAATTGCTGAATGGAAAGAACGTTGGAGAAAATAATATTGCCTTGAATCAAAATAATATTGCCTCCCTTTCAAAAGAGTTGGCACTTGGCCCTGTTTATTACAAAATATTTTTATTTTAACTAAAAATTAGTGCAGTTAGATCAAGCATAGAAAAACATTGACATATAAGTTCTAAGATGTATTGAATTGATAAAGCTGCAGTATAGAATGAAATAACATTAGAGACTGCGGACCTGATTTCACTCCCACAGGCTGACTACTACCGTGTCAAAAGTTGGAACAGCTGTTCTGCAACACATCACAAAAGGTGAGCAAGAAACACAAAAACAACTTTCATAACATTGTCCAGAGAATTAGAGGATTATTTATGTAATCAACAGAAGAGATGAAGCAAAATTTTCTTTTACCAAATGACAACTTACAGTTTGTCTCTAGATTATGAATAAACATGCCAATTACACAATTTCTTTTCATTTAGGGCCCAGTCCAATTTTGGTAAGATATCCTACTTGGGAAATAACAAGGAAGCTATTTTTAAATTAAGATTTAAGAAAGCAGAACTACCGTAATCCTATAAAAATCAATTTAAAGGTGTTAACCTACATAAATATGGTAGATTTTTGCAAACTTCAGCTTCAAAAATTAAAATTCAGACACAGCTTACTGTGTTACATCAAATATTCTGGATTAAAAATGTCAGTGGTGTAAAAGCAGCTTTGAACACTTATAAGCATTAGTCTTTCACTCAACTCCCAAAGCAATAATACACCATGTCGCCAAGCAACAGTCACCATTGGAAAGAATCTACTGGCTGCACATAATTCACATGCTGCAAGCATGAACACTGTACTGCAGATAAAAGACAGGCCAATGCGCATGCATCCTCAGAGCCTATAACAACATGACTCTTTTCAGTTGATTAATCATCCAAAATTGATGTAATTTACAAGTCTGCACAATTAATCAAAAATATTTAAGGCAATCTCAAATCTCAAAGTGATGCAAGACTGACATGATCAAAAGTCTTCAAGTTCATGTAGAAGTGTCTTTTATTCAGTGATTAACCACAAAGAGCAGTTATTCCAGAGGAAAGCAAACACAAGACATTGCAAAATGCAAATAGAGCTGACATTTCCATGAACACATTGTTAAAGTAGTTATTGTTTTTGTAAAAGAAATGCTTACTTTCGTCCACAAATGAAACACTGATGTTGGCATTTCCTCTGTCCATTTAATTTGTTGTCCTCCAAATGAGAAGCCTTGCAGTCCAATTTAGAATATAACATTTAACAGCTATATGCACTACCAATGTTATATTTTAAATTACAAATACAACATTCAGCTCATGAGATGAATGTTAATTTTCAGCATTCGATCAAAAAATAGTCCCGTTTCTGTCTGGGACAGCCATCACTTTGCAGAAGAAGGTGACATTAGATTATCATTAATGGATCAACAAGATCTCCTTGATGCTTAATTATTAAGGGCTAAGGAAGGAACTTCTAGAATTGTCCACTCATTAGTCTGTATTTGACATCTAGCTATTCACTAGCCATGCCACATTCCATGAACAAACATAAAACCCCTCACCTCCCTCCAAGGCCCCACACCTCCCCCCAAGGCCCCAAAGGAAACTTCCATATCCTCCACACACATCATCTATTGCATCCTCTGCACCCGATGTGACCTCCTCCATATTGGGGAGACAGGCCGCCTACTTGCAGAGCGTTTCAGAGAACACCTCTGGGACACCCGGACCAACCAACCCAACCACACTGTGGCTCAACACTTCAACTCCCCCTCCCACTCCACCAAGGACATGCAGGTCTTTGGACTCCTCCATCGCCAGACCACAACAACACGACGGTTGGAGGAAGAGCGCCTCATCTTCCGCCTAGGAACCCTCCAACCACAAGGGATGAACTCGGATTTCACCAGTTTCCTCATTTCCCCTCCCCCCACCTTGTCTCAGTCAAATCCATCGAACTCAGCACCGCCTTCCTAACCTGCAATCTTCTTCCTGACCTCTCCGCTCCCACCCCAGTCTGACCTATCACCCTCACCTTGACCTCTTTCCACCTATCACATTTCCGACGCCCCTCCCCCAAGTCCCTCGTCCCTACCCTTTATCTTATCCTGCTGGACAAACTTTCCTCATTCCTGAAGAAGGGCTTATGCCCGAAACATCAATTCTCCTGTTCCCTGGATGCTGCTTGACCTGCTGCGCTTTTCCAGCAACACATTTTCAGCTCTGATCTCCAGCATCTGCAGACCTCACTCTCTCCATAAAAATAAATTAATCAAATTTAAATTCACAAGTTGGCATGGTCGTATTTGAAGTTATGTTTTCTAACAATTAAACCTTGCCTTTGGATTGCTGATTAGCAGTAACACAACTATGCTAACATACCTAAAATGTTGATGAAAAGTATTAATTTATTTTCTGTGAATTAGTCTATTAAAATTGTGTTTTGACTCTTAAAGTCAATACACTAAGTGAGATTCTTAGGTGACAAAAATATTCTGGGAAGGAGATTCTAAAATAGTTTTCGTTGCCTAAAAAAAAAGGTATAGTTTCAAAACTGTAATACTACAGTTCTAATGCTCTGGACCAACTTCACACCATGATTGAGAAACAGAACCAGAGAAGAGGGGTAAAACCTCCACGAATGAATTATCAAAATCCATAGTAAGCTACCTTCAACCATTTTCATGATCGTTGTTATTTACTCAAAAATACCATCGAGCCAAACTCAAAATTTGACAGACAAATGAAGTAAATAAACAATAAATACAAAGTTTAAACTGAAAATGTACTTATATAAACTCTCTCCTGGGATTTTATAATCTGTTGACAGATTGAAGCTTGAGGCAATCAGCTCAATTCTCTTTCCATTTCATTCTTGTTCCATCTTCCCCCTCATTCTCTCAATACCTTTCTCTCCTCCACTGGCCTTTTCTGAGGAAGGGTGACTTGGACCCAAGACATTAATTTTGATTTCTCTTCAGATGCTGCCAGACCTGCTGAGCTTTTCCAGCAACTTGTTTTGTTTTTGGCCTTTTTCTGCCCTGCTGCTTCTAACCTTATCCCTTTCACCTTAGTCCTAATTTCCTCTCAGCCAGATCTGCATCCCATCTCCCTGCACCCTGCATCCCCGTTCTTCCCCTCCCCCAGCTCCTGCCTCGTCTCTTTTATCTCCTTCCCCTCCCCCTGTTCTAAACAACATCCTTTGTCCTCTTCCTCACACACTCGCAACCCCTTCACCCTCCTCGCCTCCCATCACCACCTCGAACTCCGGTCTCCCTGCAACTCCTTCCACTTTTTCTCATCCTCCCCTCTCTCGCTTCCTTTCACAATTTCTCTCTCCCTCTCTGCTCCCTCTCACACGCTTTCATCTTCCCGAGCGGCGACTCCTCGCCTCTCACTGCCTTCGACAGTCATGCCCTTTCCCTCTATTCCTTTACTCAATCTGCGTCTCCTCCTCTGCCTTCTCCCCTTCCTCCAACCCCAATATACCTTAGCCTTAAAATATTCCGCACGTTTCCTAACTCCACGCCTGTGGATCCACATCTTCCTCCTCCTCCGCTTCCTGGTCACTGCTCCATCCACTTACCTTCCTTTTTCCCCACTGCCCCTCACCTATTTCCTCCCTTATCCCGCCCCACCTCTCCTACCGTCTCCCTTCACCATCTCCTTCGGTCTATCCCTATTTTTTACCCATTCTCATTCTCCCTCCTTCCCCTCGGAGTTGTTTCTGATGAAGTTTCAGTTTCCGCACTGCCCACAACAGCGACTTTTTACAAGAAGTTAACAAGGTCCGGACCAATGGCCCCCCACCCGCCCGGTCTCTCCGTCCCCTCAGACCCCACTCTCCAACCTCTGGGCCGGGGTGGGAGCCGCGGAATTAGCTACCTCGAAGTTTTCTCCGACTGATTTCGTTCCCACCATCAGCTTGCCGTCGCCTGCACGCACTTCAGTCTCTCGTCGCCAAGCAGCCCGAGAGAGGGCGGGGCCAGCGTGACTCGGGAACGGTTGAGGGGCTGGGCTAATGGGGGAGAGGCGTGGTCGACTCACGTCAGGGTAAGGCGGGTCATGTAACACGTGGTCGGGAGGAGAGGTTGGGGCGAGGGTGACGTCTGGGGGCGGGGCGGACAGGGGATGACGCGAACGGAGAGGTGGGGCCAGGGTGGCAACAGACTGGAATTCCCTACAAAGTGGAAACAGACCATACGATCTTATATGTCCACATCTATTCTCTGATGAGCATCTCAGGCAGACTCATCGTTCCCACCTTATCCTTGTAACCCTGCATTTCCCACACCTAACCCACACATCCTTGGATGCTAGAGACAATTTACCACGACCAATTCACCTAACCTGCACATCTTTGGACTGTGGGAGGAAACTGGAGCACCCAGAGGAAAGGATGCAGACACTGGCACCATGCAAGCTCTACACAGCCCAAGGCTGGAATTGAACACAGGTCCCTGGTGCTCTGAGGCAGTAGTACTAACCACTGTGCCACCATGCCACCTGTGGGGAGGGATGGAATTATCCCTGACATCTTTGGGTTCTCAGTGAGCATACAGCTAGTGTGGAGTTTCCAGAAGACCATAATAACTCCACACGGAACAGGGATAAGAGGCCCCTCAAGCCTGCTCTGCCATTCACCAGAAACATTATTGACTCAAAATTCCTCATGTCCATTTTCCTGTTCATACTCCATTACCTTTAATTCCTCTCCTCATCACCATTCTGTCTCGCTCAGTTTTAAAGATACACAAGGACCCTGCCCCTATAGTTCTCTTTGGTAAAGAGTTCCAAAGACTCTGAACCCTCTGAGAGGAGAAATTGTTCTTCATTTCAGTATTTCTTGAAGCACTATGTAAATGGTCCAAACAAGGGAGGGGCTATACTAGACCTGGTATTGAGGAATGAGCCTGGCCAGATAACCAAAGTTTCAGTGGGGGAGTATTTTGAGAACAATGACCATAATTCTGTAAATTTTAAGTTACCATGCAACCATAAAATGTAGAAGCAGAATTAGGTCATTCAACCTGTCCAGTCTGCTGCGCATTTTTTTTCATGGCTGATACATTTTTCACTCCATTCTCCTGCTTTCTCCACATAACACTTATCCTTTTACTAATCAAGAACATATCTATCTCTATGTTAAATACACTCAATAACTTGGTCTCCACAGCCATTAACGGCAATGAGATCCACAGTTACTTATGGGTAAGGAGAAGAGTAGTCCTTGGGTGAAAGTACTAAATTGAGGGAAGACTAACTATGACAATATTAGCCAGGAACTAGGGAAAGTAGATTGGGAGGGACAGTTGTTTGACAGTAAATCAAAATCTGGAATGTGGGAATCTTTGAAAGGGCAGTTGATTAAAGTTCAAGACCAGCACGTTCCTGTGAAAATGAAGGATAAGGATGGCAAGATTCGGGAACCTTGGATGACAAGAGAAATTGTGAGTTTAGTCAAAAATAAAAAGGCATATATGAGATTTAGGAAATTGAAGACAGATAGAGCCCTCGAAGAATACAAAGATAGCAGGAAAGAAATTAAACAATGAGTTATGAGGGTTAAAAGGAGCCATGAACATTGACAAACAAGATTAAGGAAAATTCCAAGGCATTTTCATCCCTTGCCACACTCCCAAGTCAAAGAAAAAGGAGGGAATTTATGCATGGCGCCAAAGGAAGCTGAAATCCTAAATTAATATTCACAAAGAAGAAGGACATGGTTGATGGTAAGTCTAGAGACAGGTATGTTGATAATCTAGGGCATGTCGATATAAAAAAAGAGGAGGTAGTGGGTGTTTTTGAAAAGTATTAAGGTAGTCAGGTCCCAATAACCTGATGGGATCTAACCCAAAATATTGAGGGAGGTGAGGGAGGAAATTGCTGGGTCCTTGTATCCCCTTTAGTAACAGAAGTCCCAGAAGACTGCAAAATAGCCATTATTCCTTTGTTTAAGAAGGGTAGCAAGGATAATCTGGGAAATTACAAGACGATGATCTTTATGTCAGTGGTAGGGAAATTATTAGTGAAGAGACAGGATTTACTCACATTTGGAAAATTATTGAATAATTAGCAATAGATAGTGTGGCTTTGTGTGGGGGAAGTCACGTCTCACAAACTTGATTTTTTAGATTCACTACAATATGGAAGCAGGCCCTTTGGCCCAATGAGTCCACACCGACCCTCCGAAGAGTATTCCAGCCAGACCCATTCCCATACCCTATATTTACCCATGACTAATGCACCTAACATGATGAGCATTTTAATGTGGCCAATTCACCTGACCTGCACATCTTTGGATTGTCGGAGGAAACCCACTCAGACACAGGGCGAACGTACAAACGCCACACAGACAGTCGGCCGAGGCAGGAATCAAACCCGGGTGCCTGGTGCTATGAGGCAGCAGTGCTGACCACTGAGCCATTGAGAAAGTGACAAATATAATTAATGAGGGCAGGACGCTGGATGTTGTCTATATGGACTTTACCAAGGCCTTTGACAAGGCTGATGCAAATGATAAAGTCACATGATATCCATGATGGGCTGGTAAAATGGCTTTGTCATAGAAAACAGAAAGTAGCGATGGAAGGATAATTTTCTGACTGTAAATCTGTGACCAGTGGTGTTGCACAAGAATCAGTGCCGGAACCTCTGTTGTTTGTGATATATGTAAATGATTTGAAGGAGAATGTAGATGGCCTGATGAGTAAGTTTGCAAATGACATTTAGATTGAAGGAGCTGCAGAGAGTGAGGAGGATTGCCAGGGAACACAAATAGGCGGGAGACTTGGACGGAGAAATGTCAGTCGGAATTTAATCTAGTGAAATGCATTTTGAAAGGTCTTATGCAGGAGGGAAGTATACGGTAAATGTCAGAACCTTTAGAAGCATTAACATACGAAGCTGCACAGGTCCAAAGTTCTTGAAAATGCCAATACAACTGGCATGTGGCATGCTTGTCTTCATCAGTTGGGGCAAAGAGTTTAAAAGTCAGTGTCATGTTGCAGGGGTATGGAACTTTAATTCGGCCACATTTGGAATATTGTGTATAGCTCTGCAGAGACTACATCATGAACAACGATCACAGCAGATTAGATTGAAGGAAGTGGGCGGCACGGTGGCACAGTGGCTAGCACTACTGCCTCACAGCACCAGAGACTTGGGTTCAATTCCTGCCTCAGGCAATTGTCTGTGTGGAGTTTGCACATTCTCCCCATGCCTGCATGAGTTTCCTCTGGGTGCTCCGGTTTCCTCCCACAGTCCAAAAACGTGCAGGTTAGGTGAATTGGCCATGCTAAATTGCCCGTAGTGTTAGGTGAAGGGGTAAATGTAGGGGAATGGATCTGGGTGGATTGCTCTTCAGAGGATTGGTGTGGACTTATTGGGCCGAAGGGCCTGTTTCCACACTGTAAGTAATCTAGGTAAAAACAATGACTGCAGATGCTGGAAACCAGACTTTAGATTAGAGTCGTGCTGGAAAAGCACAGCAGTTCAGGAAGCATCCGAGGAGCAGTAAAATTGACGTTTCGGGCAAAAGCCCTTCATCAGGAATACAGGCAGAAAGATAAATGAGAGAAGGGTGAAGGTTGGGAGAAAGTAACATAGAGTACAATAGGTGAGTGGGGGAGGGGATGAAGGTGATAGGTCAGGAAGGAGGGTGGAGTGGATAGGTGGAAGAGCTTCAGGGCAGAGGAAATGACCTGGGAGTTGCAGTGAGAGAGGGACTCCCTGAGATTCTTGTAGAGAGAGGAAGAAAACTTCTCCTAGAAGGATGTGTTAATTTTTGAGATGGTACAGAAAAGGGTTTACCAAGATGTTGTCTGGTTTTGGAGGATACTAGCTATGAAGAGAGATTTGGCTCACTTGAACAGCAGAGACTGAGGAGCGACTTGATAGGAGTTTTCAAAATTATGAGAGTTATGGATAGAATGGATATTGGGAGTCTCTACAGGGTAGAAACATCAATTACTATGGGACATAGGTTTAAGGTGAAAGGGGGTAAGTTTAAAGGAGATATGGTTGATGCCTAAAAGGTACTGACAGCAGAGATGGTTGAAATGGATAAAATAGCAATATTTAAGCAGCATCTTGAAGATACACGAATAAGCAGGGAACAGATGGATAAAAACCACATAAAGACAATAGGTTTTTTAAATTTAGAAATGTGTCATGTGTCTGTGCAGGCCTGGTGAGCTGAAGGACCTGTTCCTGTGCTGTACTTTCTTCTAAATTGGTACCTTTTTCTTGAGATTATGAAATGTCTTTAATGTTACGGTTCATATGATGATTAAAAATATGTTTTGTAGTTCCCGTACTTCAATTAACACTCAAATGAGGAACGTGTAATTCCATTGTTTTTTTCCTGCAAAGTCTGTACAGAACTCTCCCATATCTTTGTACTTACTTAGAAATAACTTATGAATAACATCTATTTTGCAAGAAAGATGACACTTTGTAAGGGTGTGAAGAAACTATTTGATATCAAATTTCCCTCTACTGTCTGTTCAAATGAGAACAACCGAATCTTCTCAAATCTTTCAATAATGCCGAAATTCTGCATCCTTAGTCCCGTTCAAATAAAATATGTATTCCCGGGGGGAATCCGAGATGGCGGTGATCTTGAAAGATTGCATTGCAGAGCTCCGCACCACATTGCAAGTGGGATGAAGTCCTAACCCGCCTACTCAGACCACCTCGATATCTGGGACTCTGGAAATGTCATGGAGTCCCAGGAAACTGTTAGAGAACAACTTACCTCTGTTTTCACCGTCCAGGGATGCCGACGAAGAGAGCAGGTACGTCCAAGGCCGGGGCTGCGGCCCAGCCTGCAGGATCCTCAGACTTGATTTCCTACCAGGTCCTGGTAAAGGAACTCATTAAAATCTTGCAAGATGTTGGGGAAGCAGATAGAGGAGAGGTCTGGCCCCGATCTCTGTCATGCTACAAAAGCACGAACAGCAGCTGGGAGACCTCAAGAAAAGGATGGATGAGGTAGAACACAGAGTTGCAGTGGTGGAAGCTGATACTGACTCCCCTAAGGATAGGATCCAGGCCCTGGAGATGCAGGTCTGTAATTTGGTTGACCAAGTTGATACTTCGAGAACACGGGTTGCTGGAGTATAAAGAAGGTGAGCAGCCAGTGGAACTTGTTGAAGACTGGTTGCCAAAATTCCTTAATGAGAGAGAAAGATTTCAGATTGTCAGGTGTATGTTGATTTCAACGAATATAGAGGGTCTTTTAAAGAAATAGTTTTAAGCTAAAAAATACCTTTGAGTATTGAAACTGACCATAAAAGAAGCAGGAGGGGCATTTCACAATAAGCTCATAGTTTGTAGGTTTGCTATTTCGACTATCAAAATAGTAAAGGATGATTTCAGAAGTCAGAAGGTTAGAAAAAAGAGGAACTGGATAAAATCACAGGAAGGCTGTACAAACAAGGATAGCCAAATGAGACAGATTTAAAAGGAAAACAAGTGAGTTAATTAATAAGTATGATCGGCTTAGGCTTGGGTGCAGGGAATTACTGAATGAGGAAATAACAGGCGCAAGTAATAACCAAATAAGGGGATAGAATGAAATAATCACTTATAATAGGTTTATTGCTTAGTGTAGGGGTGTCGAGAGACACCCCAGAAAAGTATTTAAAAAAACTCTGTATTTTACTGTTGGGTGTGACTCTCCTCATAGAGCCACCCATCTTTAAAGATGTTCAAAATAAATGTACTGCTTCAGAACTCTTTGACGCGGACTGAAAATTATTGATTAAGTGGGTTCGTTTCTCACATGAACTTGGAGGCTAGAATGAGAAGCTTGAAGATTAAGAGGACTCACCGGATCACAACGCGGAGGTCAGGTCTGGGCCAGCGCCCTCGTCCTATCTTGGTGCAGTTTCATCACTGGAGAGATAATGAGAGAATTGTGGAAGCTTCCAGAATCCAGGGGAAGGATCCGAAGTCCCTAGTTTATGAGGGCTCTAAGATCATGTTCTTCTGGGACTTCTCAGCAGCGGTGATCCAGGAAACAAAATCCTATGCTGGCATCAAGAAAAGACTGAGGGAGCTCGGGATCCAGTACTCTGAGGTGTCCAGCGGTGCTTCAGATCACCTTAGATGGATCTGTACATCTCTTTGACACATTAGAGAAGTCTAGAGACTTTGTGGACAAATTAACTTAATCTGAACAATTTAGTATTTCCAAAAAGTTGTGTTGATTGGGTATGTCTCTACTTTTCTTTAAATAAAGAGGAAGTCCAGTTGGGGCTTTCTTTTCCTTATTTTTATTGGTAAACTATGCTCAGGGGTTGGGATGTGTACTTTCAATTTCTAAGTTGTTATACCAGAGGATGGGTGGGGTACTTACCTTTTTTTTTCAAAATGTCTTTGTTCACATTGTTATTCCATGGTGTATTTTCTTTCTTTGCTGCTTGTGTTTGTGGTGTGGCTCTAGCTAGGAGAAGAGAAAATGGTTGGGATGGTTAGATACCTACTTACGGGCAGTTATGCCCTGTTCAGGTATTTAAATGCCCTGGCTGCTGTATTGGCAGTGGGATGGGAAGTTGTGTTTTGAGATGTGTAGATGCCCCCCTCTGGGCAGGGGGTGAGTTCCCCTATTCAGCGCTATTGGTGCTTTATATGTTTTTTTTTGGTTTTTGTTCTGTATAGTCTTTGATAGTTTTGTAGGTTTGTTAACTGTAGCGGTTTTAGTTTATGTAGTTTTATGTTCGATGGACCTTGTTACATGAAGGCTCAGCGATTTGCAGTTCAAGTTTCTCCTCTCTGGAATCTAAATGTTACTGCAGAAGTCAATTAATTAAATGGTGTACCTGGAACATCAAGGGGGTCGGGGGGGTCGGGGGGGGGGGGTGGTCACTCATCAGTTCAGATGAAAAAAGTACTCTCGAATCTTAGAAAGGAAAAGGTGGATATTGCTTTATTACAGGAAACACACTTGGGTGATAGTGAGCATTTGAAACTATAGCAGAATGGCTTTGATTCGGATTACATTTCATCTTTAATACCAGAAGTAGGGGAGTGGCTATATTGGTTCAGAGGAATCTCCCATTTAAGTTACTAGCATGTGTTAAAGACACATATGAGAGGTGATACACAGGAAAGAATATGGTGTTTTAAATGCTTACTGCCCTCTGGCCCTTCCTCTCAAATGGGCCTCCGCTACATTGATGACTGCATTGGCGCCACCTCGTGCTCCCGTGAGGAGGTTGAGCAATTCATCAACTTCACCAACACATTCCACCCTGACCTTAAATTTACCTGGACCATCTCTGACACCTCCCTCCCCTTCCTGGACCTCTCCATCTCCATTAGTGACGACCGACTTGACACTGACATTTTTTACAAACCCACCGACTCCCACAGCTACCTGGATTACACTTCTTCCCACCCTATCTCTTGCAAAAATGCCATCCAGTATTCCCAATTCCTCCGCCTCCGCCGTAGCTGCTCCCAGGAGGACCAGGTCCACCATAGAACACACCAGATGGCCTCCTTCTTTTTCCCTTCCCACGTGGTTAAAGATGCCCTCCAACGCATCTCGCCCACATCCCGCACCTCCGCCCTCAGACCCCACCCCTCCAACCGTAACAAGGACAGAACGCCCCTGGTGCTCACCTTCCACCCTACAAACCTCCGCATAAACCAAATCATCCGCCGACATTTCTGCCACCTCCAAAAAGACCCCACCACCAGGGATATATTTCCCTCCCCACCCCTTTCCGCCTTCCGCAAAGACCGTTCCCTCCGTGACTACCTGGTCAGGTCCACGCCCCCCTACGACCCACCCTCCCATCCTGGCACTTTCCCCTGCCACCGCAGGAACTGTAAAACCTGTGCCCACACCTCCTCCCTCACCTCTATCCAAGGCCCTAAAGGAGCCTTCCACATCCATCAAAGTTTTACCTGCACATCCACTAATATCATTTATTGTATCCGTTGCTCCCGATGTGGTCTCCTCTACATTGGGGAGACTGGGCGCCTCCTAGCAGAGCGCTTCAGGGAACATCTCCGAGACACCCGCACCAATCAACCAAACCGCCCGTGGCCCAACATTTCAACTCCCCCTCCCACTCTGCCGAGGACATGGAGGTCCTGGGCCTCCTTCACCGCCGCTCCCTCACCACCAGACGCCTGGAGGAAGAACGCCTCATCTTCCGCCTCGGAACACTTCAACCCCAGGACATCAATGTGGACTTCAACAGCTTCCTCATTTCCCCTTCCCCCACCTCATCCTAGTTTCAAACTTCCAGCTCCGTACTGTCCCCTTGACTTGTCCGGACTTGTCCGACCTCCGTAGCTCCTTTTCCACCTATCCACTCCACCCTCTCCTCCCTGACCTATCACCTTCATCTCCTCCCCCACTCATCTATTGTACTCTATGCTACTTTCTCCCCACCCCACCCTCCTCTAGCTTATCTCTCCATGCTTCAGGCTCTCTGCCTTTATTCCATGGTGACAAACCAGGCAAGTACCTAGTGTATCTCACCCCTCAAGCCATTACATCAATTAGGGAAGGGTCTGGGAATCTAAAATGTGATTCCAAAAAGATTAATGTGGCATTCCAGAGATCTTACTCTGAATTATATCAATCTGAGGGTTGTGAGGAGGAGTGGGCCAAGATGGAGTCACTTATCAATGATCTGGATCACACCTCCCAGGTGTGACCCGTGAACGAGAGTCTTTTGTCTTCTTATCAGAGCAAGAGATGCAAGAGACTGTGAAGCAGCTTCACAGTGGAAAGACTCCCAGTTCTGATGGACTTCCCAGCAATTGTGTCAGGAATTTATAAGCATGTTGTCAGGCCCAATGCTCAATATGTTCAATGACTCGTACAGTCAGGATCGTCTCCCGCCATCTCTAAGAGAGGCAAATATTTCAGTTATTCTTAAGAAAAGGGAAGTCCCGGAGAACTGTGCTTCTTACAGGCCCATTTCACTCATAAATGTTGACTATAAAATCCTCTCTCAGACTCTTGTGTTAAGGCTGGAAACTGTGTTACCTTCTATTATTAAAGAGGACCAGATGGGCTTCATAAAGGGCTGCAAATCCTTCAATAATGTTACAAGGCTGCTTAATGTAATTCAAGCGTGTCAACACAGGGATTGGTGATTTCTCTAGATGCAGAGAAGGCATTTGACCGAGTTGAGTGGCCGTACCTTTTTTAAACTCTGGAGCTGTAGGGATCCCAATATATCGGCTCCAGAAGTGGGGTCAAAAGTACATATATTTTGTTTTACATGGACAGTGTCCTCATTTTTTTGTGAAATCCAGTAGTTTTGGTGCCTCGCCTGATATAATGCATCAGCTCGTTTGGCACCTATTCGGGATACAGGATTAATTTTGCAAAATCAGAGGCTATACCTATGGGTGGTCTGACGAAGGTGAATTAGAATTAGAATCCCTACAGTGAGGAGACAGGCTATTTGGCCCAACATGTTCACACCGACTCTCCAAAGACTATCCCACCCAGACCTATTCTCCTACATTTACTCCTGACACATACACCTAACCCATACATCCCTGAACACGATGGGTAATTTAGCACGACCAATTCACCTAACCTGCGCATCTTTGGATTGTGGGAGGAAACTGGAGCACCCGGAGGAAACTCACGCAGTCGAGGGGAGAAAGAGGGTGAATCTCAATTCCCATTTACATGGTCACGGGGGTTCTTATATATTTGGACATACTCATCACTCCAGTTCTTGATCGGTTGTTTAAACCTAATTTTGTTCAATTATTCAACAAAATCAAATAAGACCTTCAAAGATGGGAGGCACTTCCGGTCTCATGGTTCGGTCAGATAGCTCTTATTAAGATGAATGTTCTCTCCCGTTTGTTGTACCCTGTATGGATGCTCCCCGTGATTTTTGATCAGCAAACTTCAAGAGACTGAATGGCTGGTTCAGCTCTTTTATTTGGCATTGTAAGCAGCCTCTTATTAAATTAGCTAAACTACAATTGCCGCACAGACTGGAGAGGCGGGGGGGGTAGGGGGCGGGGGGCTGGAATAGTGGATCTCCCGGACATTAAAACCTATTAACTAAGCTTCCTTTTATCTAATGTGAGTGATTGAGCTGATGGGGGCCCATTTCAACATGGTTAGATATCGAAATCTCTCAGGCAAAGTGCCCCCTTACTAGTTTGATGTTTGAGGACAAAATGAGTACAGTTAAGAAATATTACCATAACCCAATAGTTATCAATATTATTAAAGCATGGTGGGCAATTTGGCAGAGGGAAGGCAATATTTGCAAAACATCTTTTCTTACACCTATCGTCGGTCTGGCAGGTTTTCAGCAGGGATGATGTATTCAGATTCAAACATTGGGCAGTTAGGGGTGTGTCTTGCATCGGTGATTTACTTGAGGGAGACACAATAATATCTTTTGATCAGTTAGCGTGGAAGTATGAGCTATCTAGCAAGGACCTCTTTCGTTTTTTTCAAGTTTGGGATTTTATTCAAAAAACGACTATACTTTTGACTAATCCCTACAAATCGAACATAGAGAGGAGGGCGCTCAGTGCTAAGAATACATTTTCTGTCAGCACTTTATATCATCAATTGGGGGGTCGGCCCCTCAGAAGAGTTCAATCGGCTTTGCAGGGTGTGGGAGAGAGAGCTAGGCGTTGAGGTTTCCTCAGAGGCATGGGAAAATATTTGGGAAAATGCAAGAAAGATATCAATTTGCTATAGGACCCATGCGTTACAGTTGAAGATTCTCCACAGAGTCCATTTGGCTCCGGATCGTTTGTCAAGATTTAAACCAGGGGTATCTTCAACATGAGCCAAG
Source organism: Chiloscyllium plagiosum (assembly GCF_037043375.1). Lineage (NCBI taxonomy): Eukaryota > Metazoa > Chordata > Chondrichthyes > Orectolobiformes > Hemiscylliidae > Chiloscyllium > Chiloscyllium plagiosum. Next base: position 96,856,544 of record NW_028270140.1, read on the forward strand.
TGTACAGTAAGTATGGGCACTCTTACCCATTATCTCTGGTCCTGTGGTAGGCTTCAAACATACTGGAGTGCTGTGACAAGTGCGATGGAGGGGATTTAGATTATAACGGTGGAGAAGGGCTTGATCTCTCTTCTTCTTGGCTTGCCCAGTGTATTCTCTGCAGATGCACCTAAGAAAAAAACTTTTCAATATCCTTTCTGCACAAGAAAGAATATCTTGTTAAGTTGGGGTCCAAAAATCCCATGGGCCTGTCAAGCTGGGGTAAGATTGTTATAGAGCATATCCCCTTGGATTTTCTTACAAGTATGGTACACCACAAAACTAAGAATTTCTATAAGAATTAGCAGCCCTTTTTGGAAAACCTGGACACAGATTTGTCTGCCACACTAATAAGGGCTTTTACAAAGCCGTAACGATTGTGCTTTACGAGTCCAATATCCAGAGAGGGAACTGCGAACGTACGAATATGTGAAAATTAATGCTCTTGATATTCGAGCGTTGGTGTTTTGTTTTGCTGAGCTGTATTATTATTTATTAGTTTTTTGTTAGTTATTATTTATTTAGTTAATTAGTTGCGTTTTTAAAAATATTATTATATATTTATACATTTGTACATGAGAGGGGTTTGGATTTTTAAAATATTTTTGTGTTCTTTATTTGTATTGTTTTGTATTTGTAATATTAAACAATTTATTTTTAAACAATATATATTTTTTTAAAATTGTATTCCCTCGAAGTACAGAAAAGAGTACAACACCCCAGCCATTACCCAACCAGTAATTTGAGGACAGTTAAAAGTCAACTGTTGGTCTGGAGTCTCATATAAGCCAAAGCATGTAAGAAGGGCAGGTTTCATTCCCTAATTGATATTAGTGAACCAGATTTTACTTTCCAAACAGGAATTGACAGTAGATACATGGTTACCATTAGACCAGCTTCTTATTACAGATGTATTTTTTAATTGAATCAAAATCTTACCATTCGTGGAATTCAAACCAACGTCCCCTGAACATTAGCCTGCTTTTCTAGATTACTAATCAAGTGATATTACCATTACATTACCTTTATCATTCCCAGGTGTCTCTATTCATGCATTCCGCTTAGTATTGTTTCTTTCCCAGATTGCTTCTTCTCATTCTTAGCACTAAACTGCATAATTTCACACTTTTCTGCATTAAAGTATAACTGCCAAATTTCATACTGACAAGTTGTTACTAGCCTCCGCAATCTTCCTTTGATGAGCCTTTAATATTTATATATTTATAGATAAATTTTGGCCGTCCATTTTATGTTGCTTGTCAATCTATTCTCATACACCCTCTTTAATTCTGATATTTTCTTGCTCTACTCTTTATGTGAAGGTTTCAAATCTGTTCTGGTAAAAGGTCATTGCCCTGAGACAGAGCAGAATCTTCAATTCACAGAAAAACCAAGAAGAGAGACTTAAGAAAGACATGGAGGGTAAATGGTTTATACAGAGGGTGGTTTGCATGTGGAATGAACAATTGCAATGTTTAAAAGTCATTTGGTTAAGTACATGAATAGGAAATGTTTGGAGGGATATGGGCCAGGAGCAGGCAGGTGGGACAGTTTATTTTGGGATTGTGTTTGGCATAGACTGATTGGACTGAAGGGTCTGTTTCAGTGCTGTATGTCTTTATGACTAAGAAAGTTGGCCATGAAAACCTAACTGGGAAAGTCAAAAATTAAGAACCAAAAACAGAAATTACTGGAAATGCTCAGCAGGTCCACAGGCATCTGTGGAGACAAACCAGAGTTAATGTTTCAGGTCCGGTGACCCTTACTCAGAACTCACCCATTCATTCTGATTTCTCTCCACAGATGCCTGTAGACCTGCTGAGCATTTCCAACAATTTCTGTTTTTATTTCTGATTTCCAGCATCCACAGTTCTTTCAATTTTTATCAAAAATTATGAATTTCGTTGGTGAGATATTTTTAAGATTAAATTCTCGAATCCTAAAAGCAAGATTATGTTCTGAGTACAAATGTCTGGAATTCTAAGTCTATTTGCTTCGAATTGCATCAAATTAGAAGTACAGTTCAATAGAATTAGGTGTTTGTGCCCAAGTAACTTCAGGCCAATTGAGAAATTCATCTTTTCAAATACCCAAATGCAGGGTGAAGTGAAAGCCAGGTCTGAGGGCAGGAATGGGTCACTTTTCAGGTAAGTGTGGAAGGGTTGTTTATAATTTCTGTTGTATCCCAGGGCATTTAGAGCAATGGCTGGCAAGGAATTGTTGTGATAAGCTCATGATGCAAAATGCATCTATTGTACTGGATCTTAGAGAGATGGGGAATAGTGGGAAAATGTCATGATCAGGGTGTGTAGAGTCTTGTAGGGGGAGTATTCTAAGGTAATAGTGCAGGTGACCTTGAGGATTGGAGGGTAGAAGCTCAGGAGGAATATTGGAATCTGGATGGTTAGGGGCTCAAGTCAAAGTTGGAAAGTAATAGGATTCTGGGTAATCTGAGATGGAGGATGGGAAAAATTTCTGGCTGTAACAGGCTGCTCCTTTTTTGAAGTATTTTAGGTGTTGGAGGTGATTTCCTTGAATTCCAGGAGCAGCACTTACTGTTTTATATGCTGTTGTAATTGTCTTGGAACTTTGGAAAAAAAAGTCAAAACAATAGCACTTTAAAAGGGAAAAAGACAGACAAAGGTAGCGAGCACATGGTCTGTAAGGGAGAGAGAAAGAAACCCACACTGCTAACTGACACAGCAGTGAATCTGCGGTTATTGAATTTGCTGTTTGAATTCATGTATCACTGAACATTGGAGTGTGTTTAGGAAAACAGCGAAATTCACAACTGATCTTGGAGGAACCTGTTGAGAGAGGTCACAGCACAGAAACAGATAAGTGAATAATTTTAAGTATAGCCTGGCTGTAAATCTGCAATAGTGAGTAGAGTGGGTTCTTTCTTGATTATATGTTTTTATTGGGATATGTCCCTTGATTAAATTTTAAAAATATAAGCCATATTTATTAAGTTAGCCTGGAGCAGTGTTTTGTAGAGCAATAAGACAATGCTATTTTCTGGGTCTGTAGATTGGAAGGAGCAAAATGGCCTTTAGCAGGGTGATATGCTCTTCTTGTCGGATGTGAGAGTTTTGGGAGAGTTTAAGGGTTACTGAGGATTATATTTGCAATAAATGTTGTTGATTGCAAATCCTGTCAGATTGACTAGATCAGTTGGATCGACAGTTAGAGGCAATAAGGAATTTACAAGAGCTAGGGATGTGATCGATGGCAGTTATAGGAAGGGAGAAAAGCTGCAGGTACAGTCAGGTAGATGGGTTAACTTCAGGAAAGATAGGAGAGGTAGGTGGCTGGTATAGGGGTCTTCTGTGGCTATCCTCTTTTCAAACAAGTACGTTGTTTGGAAAAAGTAGGTGGTGATGGACTTTCAGGAGAATGCAGCATGAACAGTCAAGTGTCTGGTATCAAGACTGGCTCTAATGTAATAAGAGGTACATCAGGTTCCAAGTGATCAATTGTGTTAAGGGACACTCTATCAGGGACACAGACAGATGTTTCTGCAGCCAACAGCGAAAAATCAAAATGGTATGTGTCTCTCTGGTACCAGGATCAAGGATATCTCAGAGAGGGTGCAGAATATTCTCAAAAGGGATAGGGACCAGCAGGGGGTCATTGTAAACATTGGTACCAATGGCATAGGAAAGGAAAAGGATGAGACTCTGAAGGGAGAATATAGAAAGTTAAGCAGGAATTTAAAAGGAGGTCCTCGAGGAAAGTAATACCTGGATTACTCCCAGTGCTACAAGCTGGGGAGGGTAGGATTAGATGGATAGAGCAGATGAATGCATGGCTGAGGAGCTGGTGTATGGGAGAAGGACTCACATTTCTGGATCATGGGAATCTCTTCTGGGGTAGAAGTGAACTGTACAAGAAGGATGGATTGCATCTGAACTGGAAGGGTACTAATATACTGGCAGGGATATTTGCTAGAGTTGCTCGGGAGGATTTAAACTAAGCTAGGGGTGGGACCCAGTGAGATAATGAGGAAAGAGATCAATCTGACAATGGTACAGTTAAGAAAAAAAACGAGTCAAACAGTCAGGGCAGGCAGGGACAAAGCAGAGAACAAGGGAGAACTGATAAGTTAAACTGCATTTATTTTAATGCAAGAGGCCTAACAGGGAAGGCAGATAAACTCAGGGCATGGTTAAGAACATGGGACTGGGATATCATAGCAAGTACAGAAACATGGCTCCGGAATGGTCAGGACTGTCGGATTAATGTTCCATTTTACAAATGCTATAGGAAGGATAGAAAGGGAATCAAGAGAAGAGGGGAGTGGCATTTTTGATAAGGGATAGCATTACAGCTGTACTGAGAGAGGACATTCCCAGAAATACAGTTCTTGGAAGTTATTTGGGTGGTACTGAGAAATAAGAAAGGGATGATCATCTTTTTGGGATTATATTATAGACCCCCTAATAGTCAGAGGGAAATTAAGGAACAAATTTGTAAGGAGATTTCAGTTATCTGTAAGAATAATAGGGTGGTTATGGTAGGGGGTTTTAACTTTCCAAACATAGACTGGGACTGCCATAATTTTAAGGGTTTAGATGAAAAGGAATTTGTTAAGTGTGTTCAAGAAACTTTCCGGGTCAGTATGTGGATGTACCTACTCTTGGGAAATAAGGCAGGGCAGGTGACTGAGACTTCAGTGGGGAGCACTTTCGGACCAGCGACCATAATTCAATTAGTTTTAAAATCATGATGGAAAAGGATAGACCAGATCTAAAAGTCGAAATTCTAAATTGGAGGAAGGGTAATTTTGATGGTATTCGGCAAGAACTTTAAAAAGCAGATTGGGGGGCAGATATTCGCAGGTAAAGAGACGGCTGGAAAATGGGAAGACTTCAGAAATGAGATCATGAGAGTCCAGAGACAGTATTTTCCTGTTAGGGTGAAAGGAAAGTTCAGTGTAGGGAATGCTGGATGACTAAAGAAATTGAGGGTTTGGTTAAGAAAAAGAAGGAAGCATATGTCAGCTATAGACAGGAGAGATCGAGTGAATCCTTAGAAGAGTATAAAGGCAGTAGGAGTATACTCAAGAGGGAAATCAGGAGGGCAAAAAGGGGACTTGAGATAGCTTTGGCAAATAGGGTTAAGGAAAAACCAAATGATTTTTTATAAATACATTAAGGACAAAAGGGTAACTAGGGAGAGAATAGGACCCCTTAAAGATCAGCAAGGCAGCCTATGTGTAGAGCTGCTGGAGATGGGGGGAGATCTAAATGAGTATTTTGCATCAGTATTTACTGTGTAAAAGGACATGGAAGATATAGACTGTGGGGAAATAGATGGTGACATCATGAAAAATGTCCATATTTCAGAGGAGGAAGTGCTGGATGTCTTGAAACGCATAAAGGACCTGATCAGGTGTACCCTAGAACTCTGTGGAAAGCTAGGGAGATAACTGTTGGGCCTTTTGCTGAGATAATTATATTATCGATAGTCACAGGTGAAGTGCCAGAAGACTGGAGGTTGGTTAATATGGTACCATCATTTCAAAAAGGAGGAATGGACAAGCCAGGCAACTATAGACTGGTGAGCCTGACGTCATTGGTGGGCAAGTTGTTGGAGGGAATCCTGAGGGATAGGATGTACATTTATTTGGAAAGGCAAGGACTGATTAGGGATAATCAACATGGCTTTGTGCGTGGGAAATCATTTCTCAAAAACTTGATTGAGTTACTTGAAAAAGTAACAAAGAGGATTAATGAGGGCAGAGTGGTGGATGTGATCTAAATGGACTTCAGTAAGGCGTTTGACAAGGTTCCCCATGGGAGACTGGTCAGCAAAGCTAGATCTCATGGAATACAGGAAGAACTAGCCATTTTGGATACAGAAATGGCTCGAAGATAGAAGACAGAGGGTAGTGGTGGAGGCCTGTGACCAGTGGAGCGCCACTACTTTTCATCATTTATATAAATGACTTGAATATGAACATAGGAGGTATAGTTAGTAAGTTTGCAGATGACACCAACATTGGAGGAGTAGTGGAAAGCAAAGAAGTTTACCTCAGATTACAATGGAATCTTGATCAGATGGGCCAATAGGCTGAGGAGTGACAGATGGAGTTTAGTTCAGATAAATGCGAGGTGCTGCATTTTGGGAAAGCATATCTTAGCATGATTTATATACTTAATGGTAAGGTCCTAGGGAGTGTTGCTGAACAAAGAGACTTTGGAGTGCAGGTTCACAGCTCCTTGAAAGAAGAGTCGCAGATGGATAGGATAGTGAAGAAGGTATTTGTTATGCTTTCCTTTATTGGTCAGAGCATTGAGTACAGAAGTTGGGAGGTCATGATGCAGCTGTACAGAATGTTGATTAGGCCACTTTTGGAATATAGCATGCAATTCTGGTCTCCTTCCTATCAGAAGAATGTTGCAAAACTTGAAAGGATTCAGAAAAGATTTACAAGGATTTGCCAGGGTTGGTGGATTTGAGCTATAGGGAGAGGCTGAATAGGCTGGGACTGTTTTCCCTGGAGCGTTGAATGCTGAGGGGTGACCTTATAGAGATTTATAGAATTATGAGTGGCATGGATAGGATAAATAGACAAAGTCTTTTCCCTGGGGTGGGGGAGTCCAGAACTAGAGGGCATAGGTTTAGGGTGAGAGGTGAAGTGTACAAAAGGGACAATTTTTTTCACGCAGAGGATGGTGCGTGTATGGAATGAGCTACCAGAGGAAGTGATGGAGGTTGGTGCAATTGCAACATTTAAAAGGCATCTGGATGGGTATATGAATAGGACAGGTTGAGAGGGATGTGGGCCAAGTGTTGGCAAATGGGACGAGATTAGTTTGGGATATGTGGTTGGCATGCACATGTTGGACCAAAGGGTCAGTTTCCATGCTATACATCTCTATAACCTTTTGGCTCTAATATGAATAAGTTTGGCAGAAATAAGGATAAGTTCCAGAGTAATAAGTGACAAGAACTCCAAGGTGCTCTGGATGATAAAGGATCAAGAGAACTTTGGGAATAATACAGGAGAGTGGAATATACTGGCCCACAAATGTTGGTCAGAGTTGAAAACAGTATTTCTGACTCTGATCAGACAAAAAAAAGTGCACAGGTACATTTAAATTACCTACTGTGGAAACTCCTGAACAGGAGAATCCTTTTCACAAACTGAGCAATCCTGTCCAGGTAGTCTCTTACCAGCAGAGGGTGGCATCATATCAAAACCCACTCTCTTTTGTAGCACTAAATCTTGCTACATTCAATCATGAATGGTGGTGGACAATTAAACAATTATTCAATAATTAAACATTTAACATGGCAACTCCATGGCTATCCTAATCTTCAACAAGGGGCAGCCCAATGTATCTGTGCAAAGAAGAAGGCTGAAGTATTTACATCTGGTCTTCATCCAGCAGTGACACATGGGTGACCTATTTTGGCCTATTCCTGAAATCCCTAGCAACACAGATGTCAGTCTTTAATCACTTTGATTCACTCCTGTTGATGTCAAGAAATGGAAGAGAATTTACCCTGTATCTGAGCAGGTGACAATATCTAACAAGCTCAATTCCACATTTAGTATCAATAATTGAAGATTCCACAGGTATAGCTTGAACAGCATTTTCTGTTTTTTTTGTTTCAGATTTCCACCATCCACTATAGTTTGCTTTTTGTATTTATTCTTTCTGTGCTTCATTTTGACCTCTATCCTGAGTTGTATAAGAGAACTCCAGCATTGGATATTCTTCCTTACTCACCTTGTGGGTTTGAATATTATCTGTAACAAAACTATCTCCTCTTTGAAAGCTTCCCATGCCCACTTACTAGTTTTCATGTCAAGTTCTGATTTCAATCCATGTGTGTCAAATTTGCTTTCAACTTATTGTTCAGTTAAGTTCAATGAAGAGTGCAAGAGGGCATGCCATGGCTTTCAGCATCAAAGATTTGGGAGCCATCAAGGCAACATTTGACCAAGTATGGCACAGTAGAATGCTGGTTGGAGTTATACCTAGCACAAAGGAAAATGGTTTTATTGTTGGAGGTCAACCATCTGAGCCCTTGGACATAACTGCAGGCATTCTTTAAGATCTAACCAACCTCAGCTGCTCTCTCATTAACCTTCTCTCCATTATATGGTTAGATGTGAGGATGTTCACTAATGATTGTACAATGTTCAGCACAAGTTACTATTTCTGTAGTATAACTACCAGGGTTTGAAAGGTTTAATACTGAGGAAAGTTTAACCATCATCTGCAATGATGATATCATATGGACTTGTGAGAAGAACAGCCTTGAGTTTCGTGGGATTAAGACATAGTTTGGTCCATTTCATTGTTGCAGAGACTGACGATCACATCAAATCAACATGTACATAGTTACTAACATACAAAAAAGCCAATTTTATCTAAGGCAAGAGACATTTCTCATAAGTGGCAACTAATAGTCGTACCACACACCATATTATACTCATGTCAAAGTCGATCTCACAAAAGTCAACCCCTTATGTTTGGCCAAAACATCTTATATTTTCCATATATCTCCTACTAGATCACATTATAAACTTCTTACAAAGGAAACTGCATGTTCCCATTAACCCACTTGAACAAAATCACATTCATTCTTTCTTACTGGCAACTCTATTCATTACCTTTTGTTTACTATACTGTGTCTCTATTAATTAATTAATTCATAACTCGACTTAACCCACTTGGTTTACTACAGCATATTTTGATTCATTCAGACCAGTACTAAGTCTATCAGCACTTATCACTTTGTTCACTATACATCCAAAAGTTAATATCAGTTTAAAAGTTAAGCATTTTAATTGTGTCGTTATATCTGAATCAAAGTGAGATATATTAGCTACATATATCTTTAATTCTTTGACACATTTGTTAATGTTGCTGAGGTTCATTACATACGAGAGTAACTGGGAGGGAAACAGAAGAATTTGGCAGGAAAGTTCAAGATGCTTACACATTCAGAGTTTAATGAGTATTTCCTTTTAAGTGTGCCAATATACCAGGCCATGGATGATGTTGAACAGTGTGATTTTGCAGGATTTCAATGAATCTTTGACATATTAAATTTTCATACCAGTATGTATAAATAAAATGTACCAGTCATTCATTCTTGCTTTTATCCGGTAATTACCTTTACTGTAATTCATTGTGTTTTTCTTCTTGACCCAGGATTAGTTGAACGATCAAATCGACTTCTGCTACTAACATGGTATTTCAACCTGCAGCATTAATTTCAGCCCCTCAAAACTAGTACCCATGTAATAGTTGACTCTATAAATTGAATCTTTAAAAATAGTCTAGAAAATTTGACTTTTACACAAATATATACAGTAAATGCCAAGAAATGACCACCTCAAATATGAAAGAATCTAACAATTTTTCCTTGACAAGCAATGGAATTCTCATATATAATCATTACCACATCCATAAGAGTTACCATTGACCAGAAACTCAATTGGACCAGCCATATAATGTGGCTACAAGACCAGGTCAGAGGATAGGATTCCTGTGGTGAGTAACTCACCTCATGTCTCCAGTGCCTGTTCACGATCTACAGAGCATAAGACAGAATTACAATGGAATGCTCTTCCTGTGCCCAGATGAATGCAGGTTCAAGAACATTCAAGAAGCTTGACATCAACTAGGATGAGGCAGCCCACTTCACTGGCATCCCATCTACCGATTTCAACATTCACTCCCTTCACCACGATGGCAGCAATGAGTAATATCTACAAGATGTACTGTAGTAACTTATCAAGACTCATCAGACTACCTGAAATCCAAACCTACAATCTTTATCATCTAGAAAGACAACTGCAACAGATATACAAGAATACCACCACCTGCAGATTGCCCTCCAAGTCACACACCATACAAATTTGGAACTATAACACCTTCCTTTCACTGTCACTAAGTCAAAGTCCTAGAACTGTATTTCAGACACCACTGAATGGGTGCCTATACCCCCAAATCATTATTGGTCCAAAAAGGCAGCTCACCAACACTTTCTCAAGGGATGTGAGGGAAAGACAGTAAATAGTGATCCAGGAAATGATATCTACATCCCATAAATGAATTTAAAAAATGCAAAAGCATCCATAATGTAACTGAATGATGGAAGATAGCCTAAATCACACTCTTACTGTGCTACTATGGTGCAATTGCCCCACTTCATTCTTCAGAACAAGCACTGTTTTCTTCCTCCTTAGATGTAAACAGATGGAAAGTTCTCTTATACACATTCCCATGAATTCCTCTTTACCTTTGCATTTAAATTCTTATTTTCTGAGTCTAGATTATGATAGTTAGAAGACACTATTACTACTCTGCTGTATTTTATCTTTATGAAATTTGAATGTACACTTGCAGCTCTAGCTCCTTCCTACTATTTGGTGTTAGCATGAATTTGCTGGCTGTGTTGTGAGGTGTTTATTTGGAAGTTGTTCTTTCTGACCTAGTCATAAAAACAAAAGACTGGAATTCCTTTTGCTTTTGTGGAAAAAGGATTGTCAGCTGTTATTGAGTACTTATCAATTCTGTCCTATTTGGTCTTGATGGCATCATCCAAAATGAAGCAAGATGTGGTTGACTGTTCAAAGCTTCAGCACATTGATGTTCAGATGTGATCTCTGGAAAAAGCCTATGCGAGACAGCAGTGGTTTCCAAAGACATAAACATACAAGTCCTCTGTACATCCTTTTTTTAAGGAAGACATTTTTAACAATTGGTTAAAAATATAGTGTTTGAACAAAAGATGTAGTAATTTTGTCAAACAATTCAAACTTAATTGTTGATTTGACAAAGTCTGTAAAACCTTTGGGTTTCAGTTAACAGCAGGTAATGTTTCTTTTGTTTGTTCCGCTCCAGATGTCTGTTCTGCCTGAAACCGTCTCAGCATATTACAAGTACTCAATTTGGTTCCTGTTAAACATTCAATAAACTTTTTGTTTAAGTGTTGTACTGTGCTCAGAACAAATGTTTAAACAGGTGAGGAGCCTAACCTCTAAACAGAGCTATGTTAAGCTGTGTTTATACACCTCCATTGTGATTAATATTTCTGTTTTAATTATATCTTGATAATAAAACTATTCTCATTTTTTGTTGATAGATTATTTTAACTATGGAAGGACACTCTGTTTTGCCCATGTGATTATTTAAATATGAAAGCTAAAATAGTAAAATCAAAAATAACAAATTTACTAAAAGAAATTCCTTGAATGTACTAAAAAAGAAACAAAAACTTTTAAAAATCTGACTAAAATGAGAGGACGTAGGCTGGACATACCAATCCTGAAGGTTGTGCATGATGGTGAGATCCAATCATTATTTTCAAACAGTTAGTGGTTCTAGAGGGAGGAACAGCTGATCGGAAAAGGGTCCAACCCCACCAAAGCATGTAAGCTTGGGAGAGCTGGGGACAGGGAATTCTTCTCTTAATATAAATCTAGTACGTTGCGGATTCAGGCCAAGGCTTTTGCGGGCAAATAAAGTCACAGAGTCATTGAGATGTATAGCACAGAAACAGACCTTTTGTTCCAATTCATCCATGCTGACCAGATACTCTAAATTAATCTTGTCCCATTTGCTAATATTTGGCCCATATCCCTTGAAAGCTTTCTATTCATGTATCCATCTAGATGCTTTTTAAATGCTGTAATTGTACCAGCCTCCATTACTTCCTCTGGCAGCTCATTCAATATGTGCACCACTCTGCGTGAAAAAGTTGCGCATTAGATCCCTTTTAAATCTTTACCCCTCACCCTAAACCCATGCCCTCTAGTTCTGGACTCCCCCAACCCAGTTAAAAGACCTTGTGTATTAATCCTATCCATGCATCTTATAATTTTGTAAACCTCTATAAGGTCACCCCTCAGCCTCCGATGCTCCAGGGAAAACAGCCCGAGCCTATTTAGTTTCTTCATATAGCTCAAACTCTTCAACCCTGGCAACATCTTTCTAAATCTTTTCTGAACCCTTCCTATAGGAAGACCAGAATTGCACATAATATTCCAAAAATGGCCGAACTAATGTCCTGTATAGCCACAACATGACCTCCCCACTCCGATAGTCAATGCTCTGGCCAATAAAGGAAAGCATATCAAATGTCTTCTTCACTACCTATCTGCCTGAGACTCCACTTTCAAGGAACTATGAACCTGCACTCAAGGTCTCTTTGTTCAGCAACACTCCCCAGGACCTTATCATTAAGTGTATACGTTTTATCCTGATTTACCTTTCCAAAATGCAGCACCTCATATTTTTCTAAATTAAACTGTATTTGCTGCTTCTCTGATCAAGATCCTGTTCTATTGTGAGGTAACCTTCTTCGCTGTCCACAATACCTCCAATTTTGCTGTTATCTGTAAATTTATTTAGTTTGGGACAGCAATCAGGAAAATCTGCAGCAAAGGGGGGGGGGGGGGGGGGGGGCTTTGGGGACAGTGGGCACTGTAACTGGGATGCCTTAAATCTACTGCAGTGCGGATTTGGGCCTAGTGTTCACAGGCATTTAGCTTGGAGCAGCAGCCAGGATGTGAGGAGGGGCACAGTAAAAGGTAAGCTGCAGGAACATGAAGAGAATCTTCGGTATGGCTCCTGCTGATGTCATAACTTCAAAAGATGAGAAAGGCACCTGACAATTACTAGTTAATCCTTTCTTATCCTACAGTTTTAGAGCAGTGGGACTTACTTACAGTTAACCTTTTCATAACCTTAGTGATATAGTACAAAGTCTAACAAAATAAGACCAGTAATTCTAGTCTAAGCCATTAATTATAATATTGAGATATCAAGAGAACCCAGCCAAGTAGAATGTTCAGCTTGTCTTATGTGTGGAGTCATGGACCCTGCCAGTGTCCTGGATAACTACACATGCAGGAAATACTCTCAGCTGCAGAAACTGAAGCTCTGAGTCTCAGAGCTTGAACAGCGGTTGGCGACACTGAGAGTTATGTGGATAGCATGTTTCAAGAGGTGATCACATTGTAGCTCAGGGGACTAGAGGAAAAAAAGGAATGGGTGATCACCAGACAGTCCATAAAGAAGAGGCAGGTAGTACAGGAAACCTCTGGGGTCCCACTCATTCACCATTATTACATTTTGGAGGCTGATGACGATGCCGGTATCTTGAAGGAATGTAATCAGAGCCAAGCCTCTGGCACCACAAACAGCTTGACCGTACATGGTGGGAGGAAGAAGAAAGGAAGAGCAAGAATGAAAGAGGATTATTTATTCAGGAACATACAGGCATGTCTGCATTGAAGATGTAACACCAAGATTGTGTGTTGTCTCCCAAGTTCCAGGGTCAGGGATGTCACTGAAAGGTTGCAGGACATCCTGAAAGAGGAGGGCGATGAGTTAGAAATCATGGTATACATTGGTACTAACAATATGGGCAAAGTGAGGAATGAGGGCTTGCATCAAGAATTGAGGAAGCTAGGTAGTAGAATAAAGAGCTAGTTGTAATCTCTGGATTACTCCTGGTACCACATGGTAGTGAGTTTAGAAATAGGAAAATAGAACAGATGAATGTGTGACTTAAAATTTGCTCCAAGAGGGAAGGTTTTAGATTCTTGGATCACTGGCACCATTTTTAAAGACGGGACTTGTACAAATGGGCCAGACTACATCAGAACCACATTGGGACCAACACTCTTTCTAGTGCTGTTAGGAGGAGGTTAAATTAGTTTGGTAAGGGGACACACAGAATATTGATGAAACAGAGATAATCATGGTGCAGCAAAGGAAACAAGTCATAGTGAGTTCAGTTATGTTGAGTGTCAAGAGAGTAAAAGAAGGCTGGATGGTCTTTACTTTAATGCTAGCAGTGTAATAAGTAAAACTGATGACTGAATAGCATGGATTGACACATGGAAGTATGATATTGTTGCCATGACAGAAACATGGTTGAGGGAAGGGCTGGATGGGCAACTGTATATACTAGGGTATAGGATCTTTAGGCGAGACAGAGGATGTGAAAAAAGGGTGGTGGTATAGGACTATTAATTCAGGAGTCAATTACTGCAATAAGGGGAGATGATATCTTGGAAGGATCCTCAAACGAGGCTTTGTGGGTAGAACTTAAGAATCTTAAGGGTACAGCTACTTTACTGGGAGTGTATTATAGGCCCGTCCAAGGGTCAGCAGGAAATAGAGGACAAAATATGTAGACAGTTCACGAAGTTGTGGAAATAATAATCAGGTAATTATACTAGGGGATTTCAACTTTCCCAACATAAATTGGCATAGTCATATCATTCAGGGTTTAGGAAAGGGGCAGATTTCTTGACATGTATCCAGGCAAGTTTTTTGTATCAGTACACAGAAGGCCCAACAAGAGGTGGCACAATGCTGTATCTGGTTCTGGGGAAAGAAGCCAGACACATGTTCGATGTGGCAGTAGGGAATCATTTAGGTGATAGCAACCACAACAGAGTGTGGTTCAAGTTTGTTCTGGACAAGGAAAAGAATGGCCTGCAAAAGATTGCTTTGGATTGAGTGTAGGCAGGTTTTATTAAAACAAAGCAGGATCTGGCCACAGTAGACTAAGGAAAGCTCCTTGCAGGTAATTCTACAGTGGAACATTGGGGGTCATTCAAAAAAGCTGGAGAGAGTCCACATCCAACATGTAGCCTTTAGAGGGAAATGTTGTATCAATAACTTCAGAGAACTCTGAATGGCTAGGACTATTCAGGACTGGACAAAAAAAAAAGAATAGTACGGCTTTTAGCAAGTCCAAAGGGAGCAATTAATCTATGGTCCTAGAGAAATACAAGAAGTGCACAAGGGAAGTTAAGAAAGCAATTAGAAGAGCAAAAAGGGGGCATGAGAAAGGACTTGCAAACAGGATAAGGGAGAATCATAAGCTATTTTATAAATACATTAAAGGGAAGAGGTTAAGCAGAGAAAGGGTAGGACCCATTAGGGACCAAGGAGGCACAAGATATTGGAAGGGTATTGAATAAATACTTCTCTTCGATCTTCACCTGGAAAAGGTACAAATTCAGGAAAAGGAACTGTGAGGAACTTGTACAGTTTGACATAGAAAAGCAGATTGAATCATCAAATTCCTACAGTGTGGAAGTAGGCCACTTGACCCATTGAGTCCATACCAACTCTTCGAAGAGTATCCCACCTTGACGCACTTCTCCTACCCTATCCCTGACCCACCCAGCCTGCACAGTAAGGATAATTTCTGCACACCTTTGGATGGTGGAAGGAAACTGAAGCACCCAGAGAGAACCCACACAGATATAGGAAAAAGGGGTAAACTCCATGCAGATAGTCACCCGAGGCTGGAATCAAACCCTGGCACTGTGAAGCAATGGTGCTAACTACTAAGTCACCATATTGCCTACAGAATGTTAACAGATCTCAAGAAAAGGAATTTGTGAGCCCACTAGGAAATAGGCAATTCTGGATTTAGTGATGTGTAATAATGCAGATTTGTTTATGGAGCTGAAGGTGAACGAACCCTTAAAGTTCAGTGGCTACAATATCACAGTATTCCAATTAAGTAAAGGTAACTACAAAGATATGAGGGAGGAGCTTGCCAAAGTTAATAGGAAGGGGAAACCAGCAGGTAAGACAGTGGAGCAGAGGAGATTCTGGGGGGAATTCAAGAGGCACAGCAGAAATTCATCCCAAGGAAGAAGAAACATACCTAAGGGGAGGATCAGACAACCATGGCTCACAAGACTCAGGGACACCATAAACCCAAAAATAAGCATTAAATATGGTAAAGATTAGTGGGAAGCCAGAGAATTGAGAAGCATTTGAAAACTAGCAGACGATAACTAAGAAAGCAATAAATGGGTGAGAAAATGAAATATGAGACTAAAGGAGCCACTGATACAAAAGAAAATTGCAAGAGTGTTGTTTAGAAATCTAAAAGGTAAGAGAGAAGCAAGAGTAGATATTAGACCATTGGAAAATGATGCTGGAGAAGTAGTAATGGGGAACAAAGAAACAGTGAAGCAACTGAATAGGTACTTTGCATTGATTTTCAAAATGGAATATAGCAGCATACCAGAATGTCAAAAGAGTCAAGGGGCAGAGATGAGAGTAAAGGCCATCACTAAGGAGGAAGTGCTGGGGAAGCTGAAATGTCAGAAGGTGGATAAATCACCCACACCTGATAGATACACCCCAGAGTTCTGAAGGAGATAGCTGAGGAAATTTTAGAGGCGTTGATGTTGATCTTTCAGGAATCACTGTAGTCAGGGAGGGTCCCAGAGGACTGGAAAAAGGCGAATGTAACACCCTTGCTTAAGAAGGGATGGAGCAGAAGACAGGAAACTATAGGCTGGTTAGCCTGACCTTCATCATTGGTAAGATTTTAGACTATTATTAAGGATGACTTTGTGGAGTACTTGGAAGTGCATGGTAAAATAGGGCTGAGTCAACATGACTCCATCAAGGAAAATTCGAGTGACAAATGTGTTAGAATTCTTTGATGAGGTAACAAGCAAGTTAGACAAAAGAGAGACAGTGGACATGATCTATTTGGATTTCTAGAAGACCTTTGATAAGGTTCACCACAGGAGGCTGCTAAATAAGACAAGAGCCCATAGTTTTAGGAGTATGGTACTGGCTTGAATAGAGGAATAGAGGATTGGCTGACTGGCAGGAGACAGAGAATGGGGATAAGGGAGTCTTTTCAGGATGATAGCCAATGACTAGTAGAATTCTGCAGGAATCAATGTTGGGGCTGTAACTATTCATGGTATACATTAACGATTTGGGCAAAGGAACTGAGGGCATTGTTGGTAAGTTTTCAGATGACCCAAAGATAAGTGGAGGGATAGGTGAAGAACTTAGATAGGCTAGGAGAGTGTTCAAAGAAGGGCTAGATGGAATAAAATGTGGGAAAGTATGAGGTTATACACTTTGGTAGGACGAGTCGAGGTGTAGACTATTTTCAAAACAAGGAAAGACTTCAGAAATCTGAAGCACAAAGGGACTTGTGAGTCCTACTTTAGGATTCTCTTAAGGTTAACATGCAAGTTAATTTGGCAGTCTGGAAGGCAAATGCAATGTTAGCATTCATTTCAAGAGGCCTAGAATACAAGTCTAGACATGCACTGTTAAGGCTCTGGTCAGACTGTATTTGGAATATTGTGACCAGTTTTGTGCCCCCAAATCTAAGGAAGGATGTACTGGTCTTGGAAGGGTTCCAGCAGAGGTTTACATGAATGATCCCAGAGATGTAGGGCCTGTCATATGTGGGGTGGTTGAGGACTCTGGATCTGTATTGGATGGAATTTAGAAGGATGACAGGGATTCCTTTGAAGCTTAGAGAATACTAAGAGGTCTAAATTGAATGGATTTGGAGAAAATGTTTCCACTAGTAAGAGAGACTAGGACCTAAAGGCACAGCCCCAGAGTGAAGGGATGAAGAGATAGGTTCTTGATTGGTAAACGGATCAGGTTGTTACAGGAAGAAGGCAGGAGAATGGGGTTGAGAAACATATCAGCCATATAAAATGGCAGAGCAGGCTTGATGGGCTGAATAGCCTTTTCTGCTCCTACATCTTATGGTATTATGATCAACCAAGTTAAAATTCACTTAAAGATTTCAGCATACAGCATTGGCTTACAGGTTGGTAAAAAGGATGAGTTGATCAACCTATTCTTCATTTGCTTTATATTTTTCCCCAAATCCTTTAAACTGTTTTCAAATATCTTATTTTTACAGATTATTTGTCCAAACTGTACCAATAAAAACTTAATGTTAACCAATTATTATATGGACCACTTCAGTCATCATCAGAAAAATGATATTTTCAAATCAGATCACTAAGGGTTAATCATTAAGGGTTAATTGGACATGACAATGAACAATTGAAGGAAGGTGGAAAAGTCCATGAAAAACAGGCCGAATGCAAACCAGCCTGTTTTGGCTAAAGGGAGACTGCTTGACCTTAAGGATCAGTGGGAAGTGTCTAGGAAGCTTGTGCAACCTAGGTGGGGCCAACTGGACTTACTTTCACTTACTTTCAATGGCTGGAAAGGCATTGAAGTCATCACAAACTGGGGATTTATCATAAAACCTTAGATTCAGAGAAGTATTAATAAAAGGGGCTTTGCCCCGCTCATTGGACTTCATCCCATCAGGTTGGGGTTTGCGCGACCAGTGCTGTGGAATCTGAGATTGAGCTCCAAATGTCACTGTTCCCAAAGTCCCTGATGGATTGAAGGCAGTGTGAGACTCATTTATTTATCTCAGTTGTCTAACCTATTGATAAAAATTTCAATTGGAAAACACATGCTTAACCATCGGTGGTTGTATTGCTAGACTGAAAGTACCTAATAGGTTCTTTAAGGTCAGATCAAAATGATTATGAGATGACAGTGCACTTCAATATGTAGCTAATTTATTGGATAAAAATAGCTAATACAAATATGAATGAATAATTGTTAGTTTCTACTACTATTGTAAATTTTTATGTATCAGTGGTAGAAACTAACAATTATCCATTCATATTTTTATCCAATAAATTAGCTACATATTGAAGTGCACTGTCATCACATAATCATTTTGATCTGACCTTAAAGAATCTATTAGGTGCTTTCAGCTTAGCAATACAACCACCGATGGTTAAGCATGTGTTTTCCAATTGAAATGTATGTTGGTCCTAAGCTGGACATTGTTTAACTGTATGGTCAATTCTTAAAACAGTCCACATTGATTTCATAATATATATTTCTTTTGTTTGGAGAGGTACTAATACAAATATGTCACCTAGTTTTAACAATCAAAGAACAAAATTATTTTTGAATGTTTTTGGAAAAAAAGCACTGAACATAAATTCTTCAGATATTCAAATTAACAGTAGCTTTTTATACCAAATTTTTCCTGATTGGTCTTTATTCAAAACAATTTCCTATGAATCATTGCTACCTTGGACACACAACCCCATAGTTTCAGGCTTATTATCTCATTTAGAGTCCCCACTCTCAATTTGGGAAGCCCTGTCTTCATGTTGACTGCAGGATATCTCCCCTACATCGGCTGTTGCAGTTCACAAAGTCAAACAGCCTCCTCTTTCGTTCGACTGCTCCTGACTGCCATCAGCTTGTAATATGCAAGAAAGCCTGTAAGTCTGCATTGACTTCTTCTATATCCTTCCCAGTGGCAATCTGAATGATATGGGTCTTGTATTTAGATAGATATGGCAATTAACTATCATTGTGACAACAACTCTCTTTCATCTTACAAACAAATGAATTTAAAATACAACAGCTCTCTGGGATCTTGTGGACTCTCAGTTCTCACTCTTAGTATATAGACTCCTGTCATTGTCGTCAACTGTACATACCTTGCATCTTCTTCCCAGTAAAACAATTCAAGGCTCCCTTAGTTTCTAGCAATCAAACTACTAATGTTTGTTGAAAGGCAGATTTCAGAACAGGACACATGATCCCCTTCATTGTGCCTTAAATTCAAAGTCTCAGTTCCAAAAAATAACAGCCTTTTAAACAGATTAAAAAAGTAAGACAATGTACAAGATTGTGCTAAATAGTAAGTAACATTTGGGCCATACAAGTTAATAATCATTGCCAATAAGAGAACCATCTCTCCCTGGTGTTCAATGGCATTACTAACACCGAATATCCCACGATCAACAGCTTGGGGTTACCATTGACTAGAAAGTGAATTGATCATCCACATAAATACTGTGACTACAAAACTAAGTCAGAGGCCAGGAATTCTGCAACACGTAACTTAACTCCTGCCTCTGCAGTGCTAGACTGCCATCTACAAGGCACATATGAGAACTGTGATTGACTGCTCTCCACTTGCCTTAATGATTGCAGCTTCAATATCATTTAGGAAGCTAAAACCATTCAGAGCAACGTATGCTGTTGGTTTGGCACCCCGTCTATCATCTTCAGTTTTCACACACTTCACCACTGGTGTAGAGTGGTCGCATTGTATTCTTCTACAAGATGCTCTGCAGTAATTTCCTGGACTCTTTCACTGGCATCTTCCAAACCCCCAACTTCTACTACTAAGAAGGTCAAGGTCAGCAAACGCATGGGAACATTGCAACTGTAAGTTCAACTTCAAAGTCAAATACTCCCTGACTTAGAAATATATTGCCATTCCTTCATTGGGTAAAACTCCTGGAACTTCCTTTCCAACAGTACAGTACAGGCTGCAGTCAAGAAGACAGCTCACCATCTTCTCCAGGGACACATATAGATGAGCAATTAATGTTGGTATTGCCAGTGATGTCCACATCCCAAGCAGGATTCTAAATATATAAAGATTGATGGTCCTTACATGAAAAAAAGTTTGTACGATAATGATAATGCTTAAGACCTAACTGAAGGTGGCAGTATGTTGCTTTAGAAAATTCTATTATATTAATTCTTGAATAAATATACAACCCATTTGCAAAACAAATATGCAATGCCCAAATTAAGTGCTCAAAGATCCAGAATTCAGAGTTAAAACTGAGAAAAGGATCTGAAAATATTTGGTTGAAAAGGGATTTGGGATTGTCAAGGTTAAGTAAAGGTAAAATGACCATAGACCTTCAAGTCCATTGGGCTACTCTCCCATTAGAGACAGAGAGATGAATGGTGGGGGTTTAACCTGACAGTCACCATGCTGCACACAAGAGGCAAGGTTAATCATGGTTACTTCAGCCAAAGCAAGTATTGGACCCTCACTGTTCACATCACTCTGCATCACAAACCAATCATCCAGCTAACTGACCTCCCCAATTATTTCTGTCGATACGAACTTGACCTCAGTAAATTTAAACAATGGGGTAGAGTCAAGGAGATGGAAGGATATCCTTAAAGTGTGGAATGAACTTACTTTTAAGACAAAAATACTTTAATGCATCCTTACTTTCTTATCACTAGTTATTGCTAGTGCAAGACTATTTGACATTTATGCAGATGACAGAGTGATAAGTGGAGTACAGGTGAAGCAGGGAGGTTGCAGACAGATGTGGATAGGTTGGAGAGTGGGCAGATTCAATAAAAGAAGAGACAGATTGAATAAAATGCAGCAGAGTATGAGGTTTTACATTTTGGTAAGAAGAATAGAGGCATAGACTATTTCCCCAACTGGGAAAGGCTTCAGAAAACTGAAGAGCAAAGGGACTTGGGAGTCCTAGTTCAGGAATCTCTAAAGGTTAACTTGCTGGCTCAGTTGGCAGAGAAGACAAATGCAACATTGGCATTCATTTTCTGGATTAGAGTGGTGCTGGAAAAGCACAGCAGTTCAGGCAGCATCCGAGGAGCAGGAAAATCGACGTTTCGAGCAAAAGCCGCCCGAAACGTTGATTTTCCTGCTCCTCGGATGCTGCCTGAACTGTTGTGCTTTTCCAGCACCTCTCTAATCCAGAATCTGGTTTCCAGCATCTGCAGTCATTGTTTTTACATACTGACATTCAATTAAAGAGGCCTATAATACAAGAGTAGAGATGTAATGCTCTGGCTGTGCAAGGCTCTGGTCAGAATGCATTTGGAATATTGTGAGCAGTTTTGGGCTCCATATCTAAGAAAGATTGTGCAGGCATTGGAGGGAGTCCACAGAAGGCTTACAAGAATAATGCTGGGAAGTAAGGTCTTATCATATGAGGAATTGTTGATGCCTCTGGGTCTGTATTCTATGGAGTTTAGGTTGATGAGGCGAGTTCTGATTGAAACTTGCAGCATACTGAGAGACTTGGATAGAATGGACGTAAGAAAATGTTTCCACTAGTCGGAGGGACTATGACCCAACGGCACAGCTTTCAGACTGTATGGATGATCCTTTAGAACTGAGATGAGGAGGAATTTCTTCAGCCATGGGGTGGTTAATCTGTGGAAATCATTGTTGCAGAGATATCCAGAGGCCATGTCATTGACTGTATTTAAAATAGAGATGGATAGTTCCTGATTAGCAAGAGGATCAGGGGTTATGGGGAGAAGGCAAGTGAATGGGATTGAGAAACATATCAGCCATAATTGAATAGTGGAGCAAACATGATGGGGCTGAATGGCCTAATTCTGCTCCTAAATGTTATGGTTATGGTCTTATCAAGTGTATACTACAGTGTTGGCTATGGCCCAGTAATATCATTCTTACTTCTGAGTCAGAAGGTTGTTGGTTTAAATTCTTCTCTTGAGGCCTGAGCGTAAAATCGAAACTGACACTCCAGTACAATCATGGGTATTATATTTTGGATGAAATGTATCTTTGGGTGAATCTAAAAGATCTCATCACACTATTGTTTTGGTCATGTGAAGAGGGGTGAATTGGCTGTCCTCATTTCAACCTCCACGGGAACACAGGATATATTTATAGTTAGCACACAGCTATACCTTTTTATAGTTGAAATGAAGTCAATATTTTTTACTGCAAACATTAAGGAGCCAATTACCATCTTTTCTTGAGTGATAGCAAGAGCAATTTTATTACCTGCTAACACCAAGAAAAATAATAAAGACATCAAGTATATGGTCTTTACATAGATATGTGGACATACACAAACTTAAAGGATAGAAAAAAGATAGAAAAAAGAATGTACAAAAGATAGAAAAAAGAATGCAGACAGTTGAGAGTCCTTTGTTTTACTTTGCGCATTGGTGCCGAGAGAGAGAGAGAGAGAGAGAGAGACAGCAGAGTGATTGAGAAAAAGAGAGCGTGCAATCAAGAGAAAGAGAGAGAGAAAGGGCATGCATAATAAGAAAAAGTGCACGAAAAAAAGAGAGCATATGTGTATGACTGAAGGAGAGCAAAAGCATGAGTGATAGAGAGAGAGAAGCCCACGTGACTGAGATAGAGAGAGAGAGAGAGAGTACATGATTGTGAGCAAGAGCTTGTTTGATCTAGTGAGAGTGCGTATGCGATCAAGAGCAAAAGCATGTGTATTTGAGAGAGAGAACGACCATGTGCAAGTTATCAAAAGAGAGGAGTGTGCACGAGAATGCTTGCCCTTCTCTCTCTCAATCTCATTCCTTGTCTTCAGCACACATATTCTAGATTCACTTCTCATGATATCATGAATTGGTTAGAGGCACTGGATATTTCAAAGGCTAGCCAACATTCTGGGAAAAGTACTGAAAACTTGTGCTCCAGATCTTGCAGCACCCCTAGCCAAGCTATTACAGTACTGCAACAAAACTGGCATCCCCCAAAAATGTATAAATTGCTAGGTGTGTCCAAAACACAAAATGCAGGACAAATCTAACCCTTCAATTGCAGAACAATTACTGCCCCTTCAGTCTACTCTTGATCATCAGTAAAGTGATGGAAGGTGTCAACAACCGTGCTATCAAGCAGCAGCTGCTCAGCAATAACTTGCTCAGTGATGCCCAATTTGGATTCTGGTCTCATTATAGCCTTGGTTCAACCATGGACAAAAGCATTGAAATCCAGAAGTGAAGTGGGAGTGACAGTCCTTGATATCACATTTGATCGGGCCATAGCAAACCTGGAATCAATGGGAATTGGGGGAAACTCTCCAATGGTTGCAGTCATATCTGGCACGTAAGAATATGGTTGTGCTTGTTGGTAGTCAGTTATCTCAGCTCCATAACATCTCTGAGGGAGGTTATCAGGGTAGTCTCCTAGGCCCAACCATTTGTAATCATAAGGTCAGATGTGGGGATGTTTACTGATGACTGCACAAATGTTCAGTACCACTTGCAACCAGGGTACAGGTATGAGTTCTTCAATTAAAGATTCGGTTAATTGTCTATGATTCATGGTTGGTCTTTTTTAGAGTAATTCCACCATGTTCTGCCTTAATTTGAGGAATATAATTCTAAAATAGCAAATGTTTCTTTCAAAATCCTTTCAATAGCCAAAAGATTACATGATATGAAACAAACTGAAGACTTTTTACTGCACAAGTATTTATCTTCTGCTCTAACATTCAGAATTAAGATGAGGTAAACAAAAAGTAATAGGCAAACTTTAGGTCAAGCATATTACTAATTGCATATAAACTAACAGGCACAGCCAGGACAAATTCCATACATTTTCTCAGCAAACCTCCCAGCAATCACTTGATTCACAGAAAATTCTTTAAACTCTGTGTTCCTCATAAGGGAGCTCAGCTCCTCCTTTTGAGGATATAGATTTTGATACCCTTTCCACAGAATGCCCCAACAGCATCAAGTCACTGACAAAATCCAGGCACTCTAGCTAGCCACTGCTGTTTATTGTCCAGACTGCCCGTTACACAGAGGTCACAGCTGTCCCTGGGCACTTCAGAGCCGGAGATCCTCAGCAGCACTGTGAAATCAACTGTTCCTGCCAGCTGCACTGAGCTAGCACCTTCTGCTGCGTCTTCAGCTCTGAACTAACTGTCATGAAGCTGAAAATGTGTTGCTGGAAAAGCGCAGCAGGTCAGGCAGCATCCAAGGAACAGGAGAATCGACGTTTCGGGCATAAGCCCTTCTTCAGGAATGAGGAAAGTGTGTCCAGCAGGCTAAGATAAAAGGTAGGGAGGAGGGACTTGGGGGAGGGGCTTTGGAAATGCGATAGGTGGAGGGAGGTCAAGGTGAGGGTGATAGGCCGGAGTGGGGTGCGGGCAGAGAGGTCAGGAAGAAGATTGCAGGTTAGGAAGGCGGTGCTGAGTTCGAGGGATTTGACTGAGACAAGGTGGGGGGAGGGGAAATGAGGAAACTGGAGAAATCTGAGTTCATCCCTTGTGGTTGGAGGGTTCCCAGGCAGAAGATGAGGCACTCTTCCTCCAACCGTCGTGTTGCCATGGTCTGGCGATGGAGGAGTCCAAGGACCTGCATGTCCTTGGTGGAGTGGGAGGGAGAGTTAAAGTGTTGGGCTACGGGGTGGTTGGGTTGGTTGGTCCGGGTGTCCCAGAGGTGTTCTCTGAAACGTTCCGCAAATAGGCGGCCTGTCTCCCCAATATAAAGGAGGCCACATCGGGTGCAGAGGATGCAATAGATGATGTGTGTGGAGGTGCAGGTCTCTGAAACGTTCTGCAAGTAACACATTTTCAGCTCTGATCTCCAGCATCTGCAGCCCTCACTTTCTCCTACATTCGCTCTCCACCCATCACCACCCTGTCCCATTATCAGGTTTTTGTGCCACATATCCAGTCACAAGGATAACTTTTGAACCAAAACCCCTCATCCCAAGGTTGGATTTTCACTTTAAAAAAGCTTTAAGCCAGTTTTCACACTTGCACAGCTTTTCCCCACCCACGCCAAGCTTGTGCTGGAACTTTGGGCATGTCAGAATTTGCAATCCTCAGCAACACCCAGCCACCTCATTGCAGTGCATTGCAAACACTCCCCTCTGTGCTATGCTGTTCCTCCCACAGCAAGGCCTAGAGTAGCAATGTTGAATATTCTCATAACAAACGGCAAAACTGGAATTTTAAAGCACTTACTTTGCAGATAGCAAAATAGAAATTATAGGTGAACAGACTTTAAAGAAGAAAAAAATGTTTTAAAAAGTGTTAATCAGTGTATGGCATTACACAAATATAAATTAATTTTATTTTGGCCAGTAAGAATGGCTGGCAGTAATTAGAAAGTTAGCTTGTCTTAAATCCAAGTAAGCTCCAAATAAGGGTATTTTTCCCAAATCTTGAACAATTGTTAGTTTATCTGGTTTCATTAAGAGTGAGAAGATTAGAAAATATTTCTATGCAGAGAATTGTTGGCACATGTAATGGAGAATATTAGCAACAGAAATGTTTACTTGTATTTGAAGCAGACAAATTGAAGACTGTAGGAGAGAAGGACATTTTTTTTTGCCTGTTCCAACACAGATGTTGCATAAGCTTCTGAAAGCATTAATGTTTGAGATACACCGAGCTCTGCCCAGTCTGCTGTCACACAGCCTCTAGGTAGATAACCAGTTAGTTGGACTCTGCGACAGTCTCCTGATGGAGGCACACATGTCTTCTCCACTTCTTGATCGTAATATGCCTCAAAATTAGTGTAGCTTGTACTGTTCTGCTATATACTGCATTTTTAAAATCTAAGAAAAGTCATCCTTCTGCTGAGACTCATTCATGGTCTATCCTCCACCACAAACTACTGAACAGCCTTTAATGAGCAAAGGAAGGAAGACTGGTGACAACACTCCACCTCAAACATAAAACATCAGTGGTTGATACCTACATATCACCCATATTATAACATGGTGGCAATGGCAGACACTATTGTATAAATTCCAAAAGAGACTAATGACCCTGAAAACATTAGAAATGTATAATTTTAAAAGCATTGCTGATTTAAGAAAGGCTCATCCAGTCATGTAAATAGCTAAAAACCATCAAACAGACATCTATTAGTGCTTGGAAGCTATACGGCTGAGCTATATTCTGTGCAATAAAGGCAACAAGACCTGGGCGACAAAAAGCACAAAAGAGCCAGTGTGAACAATAGACAATCATACTTGGACAGAGATGCATATTCATGAGAAATGATTCAGCTCCATTAGTAACTTAGAGAAAAGTAAAGTAGAGAATGTATCCAAACAGCACAAAAAAAAACTGTGGAAGCTGAAAATGAGAAAGGTAATACTTACTGACAGAACAGGAATTGTTATATCATGAACGGATGCTATGAGATACAGCTGTGAAATACAAATGGGGCCATGGTTCCAATTTACGTTGAAGTCATGAGCATCAGAAACAAAGTTAAACATCTTTGGTCCATTTCAGAAGAAGGTTAAGACCAGTAAAGCATTTCAGAAACAAGAACATATTTTATTAGAAAAGTCAGAATATATATTTAATGGTGGAAAGAGAACACCTGTGATGTTTTGCCAAAGGGAAAGTTGCAAATATCTGAAAATGAAGAGAGAAGGTTTCCAAGAAGTAGCAACAAAGCCCAAAATATCCATTTGATTCTCCCCAGGAAATAGTAAAAAAAAAACAATTTGACAGAATTTACAAACTTTGAAATATTTAAAAGAATTGCAAAAGCTTTAATTGAAAGAATATTGCTATGGTATAAAATATTAAAACTAAACAATATTAAAAACACAAGTGCTGTACAAGAAAAACAAGATCATAAAGCTGGAAGTAGTAAATTGCTCCAAAACAAACAGCAAATATAACTTAAATTTTATTCGAAGAATTTGGCACAGTTCAACAGTGATAAAGAATTAACAAAGACAGATAATTAAAAAAAGGAAAAACAAAATTGAGCAAGCCTCTAAGTGATTTAAAGTAAAACTGTGTTTCAAAACAGCGGATAAGATTTGAACACACCAAATTTAAAATAATATTGATATTATACAGCTTAAAGATACAGTACCTTTAAAGTTAAAAGATTAATCAACATTTTAAGGTGAAATGGAGAAAGATATAATCCATCCAAGCAAATTCAAGGTCAGAGATAATTGTAATTAAACAGAAGATGAGGTATCATGGAGAAAACAGTTCCTAAGATACAGCATTGCTTCAAATCAGAAGCAGAATAAGTTAATAGACATCAGTCGGCTGATGTTTAGAATCCCCAGAAAATAAGAGAATAAACACTCTTTAGCTAACATTATAAAAGCTTTCAATAATTGTTTTAGTTAAAAACCGAATAGATTTCTTGAAAAGACAAGTTTTAACAGAACCTTCCAGGAGAATCCATTGGCAATTTTACTAATAACCTGTACAGACCTGTGAAAATGGAGCCTTGCAATGAGAATTGATAAGACAGTGAATTGCCAGAATTCTCTTTATTAGATCTATTAAAGTCCATCAAAGATCTAATTATGTAGACAGCAATTCAAGTCATACTGAAGGTAGAGACCAGAAAAATCACAGTCAAATTCTGAAAGGTGAAGAACACTCTAAGCAGAGATATGGCAAGTAAACACAAAGAGCAGTGAAACAACCAGGGTGGTGCGGTGGCTCAGAGTTAGCATTGCACAGGGTCAGGGATCTGGGTTTGATTCCACTCTTGGGCAACTAAGTGGAGTATGCACATTCTCCCCGTCTCTGCATGAGTTTCTTCCAGGTGCTCTGGTTTCTTCCCATAGTCCAAAGATATGCAAGTTAGGTGGATTGGCCGTCCTAAATTTCCCATAGTGTCCAGGTATGTGCAGGCTAAGTGAACTAACCAAGGGAAATGCAGGGTTACAGGGATAGGGTAGGAGAGTGGATCTGGGTGGGATGCTCTTTGGAGGGTCAGTGAGGACTTGAAGGGCCAGACAGCCTACTGCCACACTGTCGAGATTCTATTATTCTATAAACAGATTTTAAGATTCAGTGTCAGAACTTCATCACTAAAAACATCGACTTAGATTCCATCAACCTTCCCTTGAAAAAAAGGACCAGAAATGACATCATCCACCTTAAGAAACCAAGATCTATAAACAGAGAGGCTGGACATACCACCAATGTTTCACAGGAGAATCTCACGGATGATGTTACCTAGGCATGGTGACAAAATGTCTGAAAACCAAACTTCCAGATCAATAAGCTAACTTACATACTTATTATCAACCTGAGCTACAAATCTTCTCAAAAATTGCTAATTCAGTGTCAGTGGTATGAAACAGAAGAAAAACTCACAGTCAAAAGCAGTGCCGAGCTTTGACGAAATTGTGTTTCATTCATTTAAAAAAAGTCACTTCTATAGGATGTGTAGAAGTCGAAACCATGTCAGAACAGCAAAAGTACGAATGGATATGCAATAAAGCGATCTAAAGATGAAATCATCTAACCCTATGAGAAGCAATATTTGAATCTGAAGAAATACCTCCATTGGAGGACATACCCAATTCTTAAGGGATCCCCATAAAATACTATGGATTTTGGAAATGTGAAATAAAAACTGAAATGCAGGAAAATCTCAATAGTTCTGGAAACACTGTGGATAGAGAAACAGAATTAAAGTTTTGAGTCCAATATAGATTCTCAGGGATGGCACAGTGGCTCAGTGATTAGCACTGCTGCCTCATAGTGCCAGGGACACTGGTTTGATTCCAGCCTCGGGCAACTGTCTGTGTGGAGTTTGCACATTCTCACTGTGTCTGCATGGGTTTCCTCGGGTACTCCTGTTTCCTCCCATAATCCAAAGATGTGCAGGCCAGGTGAATTAGCCTTACTAAATTGCCCATAGTGTTCAGGATATGTAGGTTAGTTGCATTAGTCAGCGGTAAATGTAGAGTAATAAGAGAATAGGTCTGGGGGGTATACTCTTCAGATGGTCAATGTGGATTTACTGGGCCAAAGGGCCTGTTTCCACACTGCAGGGATTCTATGATAACTCTTTGTTATATGTAGGAAATAGATAACGATAATTCCTAGCATGAAAGTCAAAGCAAGTTTCTAACGGCTTTAGCTTCTTCCTCCAGGCCTTCATCTTGGACAGCAATCAAAAATCTCTCAGGAAGTGCTCCAATGGCCAGAGACTGCCTGCATTCCCTGCCCACAGAGGTTAGCATCTTCATGGCATATCTCTGACCCACTTATATTAAAGCTAAGCAGTTCAATGCTGCACTTTGAAGTATACCAATATCATTTATTGTAATGGTGCTACAAAGACATTTTATGCAAAAGGATAGACACCCACTTCATGGATTCAACCAGGATGCGTCTCACAGCTCCTCCCTTGTTCTCTGAGTGCTCGCTCACTTTGTGTCTAGTAAAATCCTCACAGAGTCTTTGCCTTGCCATACTGTTTTGCGTTTTGACTCCCCATCTAGAATTAAAATGTTCTATCCTACCTTGCCTTTTATTGCAGGTGCAAAGCCAGGCAGCTTGTCATGGTACTCAGCAGTGATCAGTTAAGAAAGTGGATATATTTGCTAGACAGTAACGTTTAAGGCCAAACTTGCACACCAAACACACTGCACATGCTTCAGCCAAATGGCCATGTCTCAAAGTCTAAAGGGAGTAGTCCTCAGTGACATCGAGGCAGATAGCCTTCAGTCAGGGGATACTACCACAGTAGGTCAAGGGCATCATCTGATTTCAATCTGGGCATGGACATGGTCAGTCAGCTGGTTGGGGCAATCAAGGACAATATCGCCACTGTCTGGAAAACAGGCCATTGTCAGTCCTGCTGGTGTGCACACAGTCTGGGGATTCATGGGGAGTTAAATGGAGATATTCTTGGGTGATATCCAAAGGAGAATCCAGAGGGTTTTTACAAATACATTAAGGACAAAAGGGTAACTAGGGAGAGAATAGGACAATAGACAATAGGTGCAGGAGTAGGCCATTCAGCCCTTCGAGCCTGCACCGCCATTCAATATAATCATGGCTGACCATTCCTAATCAGTATCCTCTTCCTGCCTTATCTCCACAACCCTTGATTCCACTATCTTTGAGAGCTCTATCCAACTCTTTCTTAAATGAATCCAGAGACTGGGCCTCCACTGCCCTCTGGGGCAGAGCATTCCACACAGCCACCACTCTCTGGGTGAAGAAGTTTCTCTTCATCTCTGTCCTAAATGGTCTACCCGTACTTTTAAGCTGTGTCCTCCGGTTCGGCACTCACCCATCAGCGGAAACATGTTTCCTGCTGCCAGAGTGTCCAATCCTTTCATAATCTTATATGTCTCAATCAGATCCCCTCTCAGTCTTCTAAACTCAAGGGTATACAAGCCCAGTCGCTTCAGTCTTTCAGTGTAAGGTAATCCCGCCATTCCAGGAATTGACCTCGTGAACCTACGCTGCACTCCCTCAATAGCCAGAATGTCTTTCCTCAAATTTGGAGACCAGAACTGCACACAGTACTCCAGGTGTGGTCTCACCAGGGCCTTGTACAGCTGCAGAAGCACCTCTTTGCTTCTATACTCATTCCCTCTTGTTATGAAGGCCAGCATGCTATTAGCCTTCTTCACTACCTGCTGTACCTGCATGCTTGCCTTCATTGACTGGTGTACAAGAACACCCAGATCTCTCTGTACTGCCCCTTTACTTAAATTGATTCCATTGAGGTAGTAGTCTGCCTTCCTATTCTTTCCACCAAAGTGGATAACCATACATTTATCCACATTAAACTGTATCTGCCATGCATCTGCCCACTTACCTAACTTGTCCAGGTCACCCTGTAATCGCCTTAATTCCTCATCATATTTCACCCTGCCACCCAGCTTTGTATCATCAGCAAATTTGCTAATGTTATTGCTGATACCATCTTCTATATCATTAACATATATTGTAAAAAGCTGCGGTCCCAGCACGGATCCCTGCGGTACCCCACTGGTCACTGCCTGCCATTCCGAAATGGAGCTGTTTATCACTACCCTTTGTTTCCTATTAGCCAACCAATTTTCAATCCAATCTAGTACTTTGCCCCCAATACCATGCGCCCTAATTTTACTCACTAACCTCCTGTGTGGGACTTTATCAAAAGCTTTCTGAAAGTCCAGGTACACTACATCTACTGGATCTCCCTCGTCCATCTTCAGAGTTACATCCTCAAAAAATTCAAGAAGATTAGTCAACATGATTTCCCCTTCATAAATCCATGCTGACTCTGTCCTATCCTGTTACTACTATCCAGATGTGCCGTAATTTCATCCTTTATAATAGACTCCAGCATCTTTCCCACCACTGAGGTCAGACTAACTGGTCTATAATTTCCTGCTTTCTCTCTCCCACCTTTCTTAAAAACTGGTATAACATTAGCCACCCTCCAATCCGCAGGAACCGATCCCGAATCTATCGAACTCTGGAAAATAATCACCAACGCATCCACGATTTCCCAAGCCACCTCCTTCAGTACCCTGGGATGTAGACCATCAGGCCCCGAAGACTTATCAACCTTCAGACCTAACAGTCTCTCAAACACCAAATCCTGGCAAATATAAATTCCCTTAAGTTCAGGTCCTTCAGCCACTGTTACCTCAGGGAGATTGCTTGTGTCTTCCCCAGTGAACACAGATCTAAAGTACCCATTTAATTCTTCTGCCATTTCTTCCCCATAATATATTCCCCTGTTTCTGTCTTCAAGGGCCCAATTTTAGTCCTAACCATTTTTTTTGCCTTGCACATACTTAAAAAAGCTTTTACTGTCCTCCTTTATATTATTGGCCAGTTTACCTTCGTACCTCATTTTTCCTGTGCGTATTTCCTTCTTAGTAATCCCTGTTGCTCTTTAAAAGTTTCCCAGTCCTCCGTTTTCCCACTTATCTTAGCTGTGTTATACTTTTTCTCTTTTAACTTTATATGTTTCTTAACTTCCCTCGTCAGCCACGGCCGCCCATGCCTCCTCCTGGGATCTTTCTTCCTTTGAGGAATGAACTGATCCTGCAACTTCTGCATTATACACAGAAATATCTGCCATTGTTCCTCCACGGTCATCCCTGCTAAGGTATTGCACCATTGAACTTTGGCCAGCTCCTCCCTCATAGTACTGTCACTTCCGACTGTACCCTCTCCCTCTCAAATTGCAGATTGAAGCTTCATGTATTATGGTCACTACTTCCCAATGGCTCCTTCACTTCGAGGTCTCTGACCAATTCTGGTTCGTTACACAATACCAGATCAAGAATTGCCTTCTCCCTGGTCGGCTCCAGCACCAGCTGCTCTAAGAATCCATCTCTGAGGCACTCCACAAAGTCTCTTTCTTGAGGTCCAATACCATCCAGATTCTCCCAGTCTACCTGCATGTTAAAATCCCCCATAACAACTGTAGTAACATTTTTGCGACAGGCCAATTTCAGCTCCTGATTTAACTTACATCCGACATCCAGACTACTGTTTGGGGGCCTGTAGATGACTCCCAAGAGGGTCTTTTTACCCTTAGTATTTTGCAGCTCTATCCAGACTCTACATCCCCTGACTCTAGGTCCCCCCGCGCAAGGGACTGAATATCCACCCTTACCAACAAGGCCACCCCACCCCCTCTGCCCGTCAGTCTGTCCTTACGATAGCACGTGTAGCCTTGAATATTCATTTCCCAGGCCCTGTCCACTTGAAGCCACGTCTCAGTTATCCCCACAATATCATATCTGCCAATTTCCAAAAGAGCCTCAAGCTCATCCATCTTATGTCTCATGCTTCGTGAATTCATGTATAGTATTTTTTAATTTGTTACTGCTCTCACCCTTCCCATCAACCCCTATTTCACTCAACCTTACAACATGATCCCTTTCCGAGTTTTCTGCCTCTTTGATACAGTTGTCTTTCTTGACTTCTCTTGTTCTAACTTTCCCTTCAATTTCCTTTTTAAACATCCAGTTTGTCCCCTTCCCCCCGCTACTTAGTTTAAATGTAGCGGTGTTGCAGTAGAAAACCTGCCTGCCAGAATGCTGGTCCCTAACCTATTAAGGTGCAAACCGTCTCTCTTGTAGAATTTATGTTTACCACAAAATATACCCCAGTGATCCAAGAACTTAAATCCTTGCTTCCTGCACCAGTTCCCCAACCACACGTTCAAGTCCATTATCTCCCTGTTTCTGGCCACACCAGCCCAAGGAACTGGAAGCAAACCGGAGATAATCACCTTGGACATCCTGCTTTTCAGCCTTCTTCCTAGTTCTCCGAATTCCCGCTGTAGTATGTTCCTCCTCTTCTTCCCGACATCAATTGTGCCGAGATGTACCACCACCTCTGGCTCTTCACCCTCGTCCTTGAGGATTTCCTGCACTCTGTCCGCGATGTCTTTCACCCTGGCACCAGGAAGGCAACACACCATCTTTAAGTTCCGCCTGATGCCACAAAAACCCCGGTCAGTTCCTCTCACTGTGGAGTCTCCTATTACCACGGCTCTGTGCGATGTCCGACTCTTCCGCTCTGCCTCTGCGCCAACTTTTGATTGACAGACCTGGCCGCCTTGCGAACTGGCAGTGTCATCAGTCTCTACTGTTTCCAAAAGCTTCAACTTGTTCCTGACAGGTACTTCTCCCGGGGTCTCTTGCACCTGTCTCCTCTCTGCCTTCCTCATCGTCTGCTCTCTTCTGCTCTCTTCTGGCATGATTGGTGTAATAACCTGGCTGAAGGTCTTGTCCAGAAAGATCTCGTTCTCTCGGATGAGCCTAAGGTCCTCGAGTTCTTTCATCAGCGCTGCAATATGCTCGGTCAATAGCTGAATGTGCACACACTTTCCACACATGTACGAGCCAGACACACCAGAGTCGTTGACCTCCCACATCAATCACGTAGCGCACTGAACCAGCTGGGCAGTCATGTCTTCACCCTCTTCAACTGAGGCGTAATCACTTCACTCAACCTCCTTGTCAAAGACTCCTGAGCTGAAGCCTCACTCTTCGATCCAAACTTCCTTAGACACTCTTTTTGTGGCAAGTCTGTGGACTTTTAATTTAGGTTAGAGGAGGGAGGGAGTGAGACCCTACTTTGTAGGACCTGGGGTTTAGATCACACCCACTCTAATAGCAATCACTTCCTTCACGACCGGCTTTGCGCTCTGCCTGAACTTCCGCCCAGCTCCCGCCGCTCTCTGCTGCGAAAAGACCCCTCAAAGATCAGCAAGGTGGCCTTTGTGTGGAGCCGCAGAAAATGGGGGAGATACTAAATGAATATTTTGCATCAGTATTTACTGTGGAAAAGGATATGGAAGATATAGACTGTAGGGAAATAGATGGTGACATCTTGCAAAATGTCCATATTACAGAGGAGGAAGTGATGGATGTCTTGAAATGCATAAAAGTGGATAAATCCCCAGGACCTAATCAGGTGTATCCTAGAACTCTGTGGGAAGCTAGAGAAGTGATTGCTGGGCCTCTTGCTGAGATATTTGTATCATCGATAGTCACAGGTGAGGTGTTGGAAGACTGGAGTTTGGCTAACGTGGTGCCACTGTTTAAGAAGGGTGGAAAAGACAAGCCAGGGAATTATAGACCGGTGAGCCTGACCTTGGTGGTTGGAGGGAATCCTGAGGGACAGGATATACATGTATTTGGAAAGGCAAGGAATGATTAGGAATCGTCAACATGGCTTTGTGTGTGGGAAATCATGTCTCACAAACTCGATTGAGTTTTTTGAAGAAGTAATCAAGAGGATTGATGAGGGCAGAGCAGTAGATGTGATCTATATGGACTTCAGTAAGGCGCTTGACAAGGTTCCCCATGGGAGACTGGTTAGCAAGGTTAGATCTCACGGAATACAGGGAGAACTAGACATTTGGATACAGAACTGGGTCAAAGGTAGAAGACAGAGGGTGGTGGTGGAGGGTTGTTTTTCAGACTGGAGGCCTGTGATCAGTGGCGTGCCACAAGGATCAGTCCTGGGTCCACTACTTTTTGTCATTTACATAAATGTTTTGGATGTGAGCATAAGAGGTACAGTTAGTAAGTTTGCAGATGACACCAACATTGGAGGTGTAGTGGACAGCAAAGAAGGTTACCTCAGATTACAATAGGATCTGAACCAGATGGGCCAATGGACTGAGAAGTGGCAGATGGAGTTTTAATTAGATAAATGTGAGGTGCTGCATTTTGGGAAAGCAAATCTTAGCAGGACTTATACACTTAATGGTAAGGTCCTAAGGAGTGTTGCTGAATAAAGAGACCTTGGAGTGCAGGTTCATAGCTCCTTGAAAGTGGAGTTGCAGGTAGATAGGATAGTGAAGAAAGTGTTTGATATGCTTTCCTTTATTGATCAGAGTATTGAGTACAGGAGTTGGGAGGTCATGTTGCAGCTGTACAGGACATTGGGGATACACTGTAGGAATATTGTGTGGAATTCTGGTCTCCTTCCAATCGGAAAGATGTTGTGAAAGGGTAAAGAAAAGATTAATAAGAATGTTGCCAGGGTTGGAGGATTTGAGCTAAATGGAGAAGCTGAACAGGTTGGGGCTGTTTTCCCTGAAGCGTCGAAGGTTGAGGGGTGACCTTATAGACATTTACAAAATTATGAAGGGCATGGATAGGATAAATAGACAAAGTCTTTTCCCTGGGGTCAGGAATCCAGAACTAGAGGGCATAGGTTTAGGGTGAGAGGGGAATGATATAAAAGAGACCTAAAGGGCAACTTTTTCACACAGAGGGTGGTACATGTATGGAATGAGCTGCCAGAGGAAGTGGTGGAGGCTGGTACAATTGCAACATTTAAAAGGCATTTGGATGGGTATATGAATAGGAAGGGTTTGGAAGGATATGGGCCGGGTGCTGGCAGGTGTGACTAGGTTGGGTTGAGATATATGGTTGGCATGGACGGGTTGGACCGAAGGGTCCGTTTCCATGCTCTACATCTCTATGACTCTATATGGGGGTAGTGGGGACAAGATATTAGTAATCATACAGGACTTACTCTTCTCCTGTGTTTGCAAGTAATGGCTTGTGCTGCATTCATCAGAATAATGTCCCTATGCCAAAGGTCCATTTAGAAACATTCCAAAGCCCTCCTTGTCAGAGTCCTCTATGTCCCACTGTATGGAGGATTACGCGAAACCGTCATTTGTGAACAATGTGAATGCTGACTGCTCACCAAAGAACTGAGCCATTGTTGATATCCCCTGTAAGTCACAGAAGGGCTCATTGTTGCTGTTGCAAAAGTATAGAGAAATGGAGGAAGAATAGCCAGCAAATCCAAGACCAAAACTAAACTCCAGCTGCTGTCAAAAAGCCTCCACACAAGGAAGTCGCAGCTAAAGGATGAAGTACAGTAGATTCAGAGTCTATCATCCTCAATGCCATTTATACCGAATAAGCAAGGCATTGCAGACTAAGGACATCCCAGGATAGGATCACAGAACCTTGACAACTACTAGAATAGGACTTGTAACCTGAAGGAGTGCATAGCCATCAAGGTGACCTGTATAAAATGGGTGCTTCCAAGGATCCATTTTGGGGACCTGGGCTAAATTTAATAACCCTCGTTGCACAAATGCATCAAGGTTGTTACCAATGCAATTTCTGAGAAATCATACTACTTCATCTCATTTCCCCATGACGAGGTTAGTGCTGAAGCTTTGACAGTGGGTTTTACCAACGTAACAGGCTTCCCCAGATGCAAGGTGCTATAGACTATTGGTCCTTATTTCAAGTGCATTGGAGTATTAAAGGAAGTGAGTCTTACTGCAACTGTTAATGGTGCTGGTGAGACCACATCCAGAATACTTGATCAGTTTTGGTCTCTTTTTTTAGGAAAGGCATTGTTTCCCTGGAGGCAGTTCAGAGAAGGTTCACCAAAAAGCTTAAAGATAGTACCAAGGTCAATATAAAAAGTAAATAATTGCATAATGATAGGTAGTACGACACACATCGAATGGAATATATAACGAAAAAGATTGACTAGAAGGTGAGGTGGAAAAAAAGAGTGCAAGAGAAAGTTAGCTAGAAATACAAAATGAAATACTAAGAATTCTTGCAGATTTCAATCCAGGGTTTGAAAAGAAGGGGCTGGTACGTTGATTGATGCATTAGCTTTGATTTTCCAAAACTCCCTTATTATAGACTGGAAGATAGTGAATGCAACTCTCCCATTCAAAATGTTGGAGACAGTAAGTGGGATTCTACAAACTAATTAGTTTAATATCTGTGTTGGGAATGTATTAGAACCTGTTATTAAAGATTTTATAGCAGAACAATTGGATGTCTTCAAGTAAATCAGATAGAACAGAGAATAAACATGGCTTTCTGATAGGGAAACTTTGATTAATCTGTTGGAGGTTTTTGAGGAGATAACACGAGCTGTGGATAAAGGGGACCAGTGGATGTGATGTACTTAGATTTATAGAAGACATTTAATAAGGTGCCAAATCAAAGAATATTTTGGAAGATAAGTACTCATAGTATGCAGGATAACATATTGCTATGGAAAGGATAGCAGAAGTTTGGAACTCTTCTTCACAAACAGCAATTGATGCTGGATCCGTTGTAAATTTTCATTCTGAGGCAGATTTTGTTTTCTCAAGCAAAGGTAATAAGGGTCAAAGGCAGGTATAAGGTGTTAGGTCACAGATCAGCCAGGATCTAATCAGTGGTAGAACAGACTTCAGGGGCTGATTGGCCTAGTGTTCCTACTTTCTATTGAAGATTGGCTAGCTAATAAGAAGCAAAGAGTAAGCATAAGTAGGTTTATTCAAGTTGGAAAGATGTACCAAGTTATATGCCACAGGGCTTGATTTTGGGACCTCTACTATTTGCATTTTATATAAATGACATAGATAAAGAGATGAAGGTCTCATTGCCAAATTTGCTGAGACTTTGAAGATATGAAAGTAAGTTTTGAAGAGGACACAATGAAAATATGTGATAGGTTAAATGAGTGGCCAACAATGTGGCAAATGGAATATAACATTGGCAAAGGTGAGTTTATCTATTTTGGCAAGAAAAATAATGAAACAAACAACTGCAGATGTTGTAATCCAAAGTAGACAAGTAGGAGGCTGGAAGAACGCAGCAAGCCAGGCAACATCAGGATGTGGAGAAGTCATCCTTTTGGGTGTAACCCTTCTTCAGGACTGATCGTCAGTGTATTCCAAATATATTTCCTTCCATGCATTTAAAAAGAAGTTTATTCATGTTCAACTATATTATGAAATCACAAAGACAAGTTTGATTATCAAAGGATTCATCGATCAAAGTACATATTCGAATCATTTTATACTTATACTGTCTCATAAAACAGTAATATAAAAATCAACATATAATCCTGTTATTCTATTCTGACTAGTTGCTGCCTATCACACCCCCTGGCACATCGCAGACAATACAGATCAAAGCACATCATGCCAATCTTCCAAATTCCATGGTCACTTCAATTACAGTATATTGTTCAAATAGTTTCTCAACTCATCGAACTTTTGACCAGATGGTCAATTTTTAAATGAGCCAAATCGGAGATTTCTAAAAGTTAGACCAATATCAAAAGCTATATTTAAACAAAACAGAAATCTATATATTTCTCTTTATTTAAATTTGTAATTAATAATGAACTCTTTCAATTAATTTTAATTAGCTCATGGAAGCATAAAATACAAGCAATGCAAATCCATTCCTGGCTTTACCTTTACCATAGCTCTCTTATATCCTATTGCCTTTTGAGACCTGTACAATCATCTAAATTTGACTTTATGTGCATTCTTTTCATGGGCCCACAATGATTTATACAAATACACACTGTGGGTTAATTTGCTATAGTATATCACAGAGACAATGATATTGTCAATAAACCAAAGCTATACTTAGATTAAATAGCAACATTTGGGACATCAACAACATGAAGAAAACAAATTGAAAGGTAAAGAAATATAGGGGATGTGATTAAAGAAGTGAGGGTACATGGTAATGCAAACAATAATTTTTAGATGGAACTGTCCTAAAGCTGACTCTGCATAACTGGACAGTGGTGTGCTTTCTCAAGGGTAAATCAAAAACACTCGGTGAGCATGAGACAGGCAGAAAACAAATCCTGGGTCATGAGTTTGACTGGATTCAGGCATACCCTCTCTCTAATACAGTACTAAAAAAAAAAGAGTTGTCTAATTTCTCTCATGGAAGCCAAATTTTCATTTCAGTAGACATACTATCTAAGTTGAGGTGAGGATGCTGTGGAATCTAGTGTTAGGACTTCAAGAGCATGCCAATAATTTTTCAAGCATTATTTCATTCCATCAGGTGAAAGCCTGGAAAACTACCCCTTTACACTCTGTCAACTTCACTTGATGTCCTGCTGTCATTTTTTTTAAATCAACAATTTTATTTTAGGAATTCTAACACTAGTAATTATAATAGAATTTGCTGTACAAACTGGTCAAACCCTCCCTCACCAGTCATACCTCTCATTATTGGTGTCTCTGAAGTATTTTTGTCCCATCATCCAACATGACTATCAGAACTGGTGGTCTCTCATTAGCTGTCAAAGCCCTAAAATTCTTATTAGCCTCATTCTTATTCTCCCTGCTGCCACTGGCCCAGAAATATGCCACATTTGTCAATGATGTATTATGGATCAGTTCTGTTAGTGAACAATTACAAGTGCTACAACACAGTGTTGAGCCCTGTTGAGGAATCATATTTCTGAATAATTAAAAAAAGATATGAAACATGTCAACTTGTGTGAACAGAATTGGAGTACTTTGTAATAAGGAGAACAATTTGAAATGAAAGAAGGATGCGATACTTAATGTTATATAACTCTTGCTGATTTTTCATTATTTTATTCTTTTTTTCAAATTTGAATTATGAGCTAGAAATGATTGATGGACTTTGGGACATCTGGGGTTAAAAAGAAATGAAGAGGTGAGGCAAGAGTTGTTTGTTTGTAAGGCCAAGACTGGAGGCTAATTGCAACTGAACCTTGATTAAAAGGTTCCAACAGACACAGTGACTCCTGGGAAGAACATTGTGTTTACTCAGACAACAGAAAGTTGGCTATTAATGAGGAAAGTAGCTGGGAGTTGGTTCCAGCAGCTCTGAAGGAGACACTATGTTCAAACAGATGACAGTTGTTGAATGGTGACTGAGGCCTCATGGAGAGTCAATCAATCTACCAGGGCAGAACCAAAATTCAAGTTGTACTTTTAGCTGGATGGCTGGTTTGCAGTACAGAGCGACTGTATTGGCTGAGTTACCTTTATGCTTTCTTTGAGATGGTTTTGGAATGTTGTTCAGACAGCATGAAGATTTGAAATATCTGTTTTCCATACTTGGGACACACTTTGTCCAGTTTGTGTATTAAAAACATGTCACCAAAGCACTCTTGACCTCACTGTCAGTGAGGTAGATAAAGGGTCACAGAATTTGGTTTGCTGTTCAACTCAATTTTATTAACAAAATAACCCTTATTAAAAACACCAAGTGAGCATTTTCCAAATTCCTACAATATTCACTCTCCATCCAGCTCAATCAATCTGAGAAAGGACATTACTTGCAACAATCCACATTAGAGATGGGCCATTGGATCTCCTTCCACTCAGATGTAGGGCTGGGGTCTCTTCCACGAAATTGAATCTTACAGGTAAGGGTGGAACTTAACATTATCTTCACATGATCGAAGCTCCGCTGCTGGGCCTGGTTGTGTTTTTGCTGCAAAACTTTGCTATGGGGGAGGCTTCCAGGTTTGTGTTTTTATCCTCCCTTGCACCAGATTTTTGTAAATGTTTTGTGGCCTTTGGCCAATAGACCATGAGATTGATTCAAAGCATCCAATGCCAACACCCTTAAGTGTTGCTATGCTGGGAGGTATGAAGTGTGCATTCTCAGGCACTGGCTAGAAGTCAAGGTGCCAGGAGATTTGATCAATGTTTCTCCACTATGCAACCCTCTGGCTGGGTTGTAACGTTACCCCTGAATCTTTGAGAGCTCTTCCACTTTGGTTTCCACTGTTCTCTGCAGTTGACAGCTGGTGGCTGCTGGTAAATTTAGTTTGACCAAATTGCTGTCAGGCCCAATTTCTCCAGCTGTGAGTCAATTTAGAATGTTCAGTTTTGAGCTCACTTGATCACAGCTCCCTGCCTAATCTGATACACCAGATTCTGGAAGCCTAAAAATAAGAAAACTGAGTTAGAAGTATTGCTGCCTTTGGCAGGGTGAAATGGGAAGGTATCACTGAAAAACTGACAAAGAGTCCTCATTTATCCCTGTTAACAATCCATTGTAAAGGACATTTAAAAAAATCTAGCTATCTTTATTATTTTCTCTTACTTATCCCATAACTGTTTGTTTCTATGTCTGTCTTTTGTGAGAATGGGGCTGCAAACAGATGTTCCAAGTTTAAATTATACATATTAATCAGCTTATCAGGTGGAGGTGAAGTTTGGAATCTTTTTGCTTTCATTGTAATAATTTGGGACGTGTGCATTTGGAGTGTTTGATGTTAGATTAAGAGTAAGTAAAACTTATTTACAGAGGGAATGCAAAAACATAATACTACAGACCAGACTGTAGCTCTATCCATAAGAAAAGGCCAGAGGTGAATTCTGTCATTAGTAAATGAAGTTGCAAGGTAGATGAAAAGGTATACATGACTTTTGTCAAAAGGAACGGTGACTTTTTTCTTCAGGTGAGGTAACTAAACCCATAACCACATTAAAAAGGTACAGGGGTAACAATCACTTTTTTGGACTTTTCCCACCAGAGCATTTGAGTACAGCGAAGGTATTAATAAATGGAATTGTTGGAGAATATATTCCAGTTCCATTTTATAATGTACAACAAAAATGTGTTTCGTTATTCAGAAAAGTAACTTTGAGTAGTAAAAATTCTGTTGAGGGAGTAGATTTACTTCTGGCAAATGATTTGGCAGGAGTAAAGCTAGTAGTTTCACTGATAATTACTGAATGCCCAAAGGATGGACAAGAAACAAAACAATTATAGGGATAGGTTACTGGTATCTTTTCTTTGCATAGGTAGCCAGGGCAATGGTAAAACAAAATCCATCAGTGTGGGTTGATATGATACCACAAGACAGTGAAAGGACAGCTAAGAGTTTTCTGAAAGGTGAAAATAATCCAGGTGGAGTGTTTGGTAGAACATTCCACATTACAGCACAAAAAAGCAGATCTTGAATTAAATAAATTAGCACAGTCAGCTCAAACTGAGGTAGAGGCCAAAGGAACTGCAGAGTGCATCATCTAAATAATGGAGTGCCTATGAGGAAGTGGAGACCCTTTCATAGATCCACAGATGAAGAATAGTTGGTTCACATCAAGTCATGATTCTGCCCAGCTATCTGAGGGAGATATTGCGAGTAGCACATGAGATTTCCATGGCAGGACATGTAGGGATTCGGAAACTCAGGTGTTCATAAATAGGTATTTTACTTGGCCAAAGTTGGATAATAATGTGGTGCAGGTTTCTAAAATGTGTCATACATGTCAGCTTGAAGGCAAACCTCAACATGTGATTAAACAGTGTGAATTGTTATACCCGTTTTGAGGAACAATGCAGTTGTGTACTCATAAATCGTGTAGTGCATTATCTAGAACAAAAGCCACAAATGAATATATCTTTACCATTGTGGATATGATTACTTGATTTCCAGAGGCTACTTCGTTAAGAAAAGTCAAAGCTAAAATAGTTGTGGAAGAAGCTCACCCAATTTTTCACTCATCATTGTTTACCAGTGAGGTACAGTCTGATCAAGGACGCACTTTATGTCAAATCTTTTTCACCAAACTCTCAAAGCCACGATCAAACATATTCTTATGAGTGCCCAAAGGATTGAGTCAAAGGATTAGATTTTCGCTTATTTGCAACCAGAGATTCTCCAAATAAATCTGTCGGCTTAAGCCTATTTGTATTTGTTTATGGCCATGAATGGTGAAAACCTGATTAGCGATCAATTGCTAAGCAAGAAAAATGAATCTTCATTGTTCAAATATGTAGAATTGTACTGTAACATTTAAAAACTTCTCAAAACAAGGTAAGGAGCAAGATAGTATGTCTCCTATACTAAATGCACTGACCAATAAAGAAAAGCATACCAAATGCCTTCTTCACTATCCCATCTATCTGCGACTCTACTTTCAAGGAACTATGAACCTGCACTCCAAAGTCTCTTTGTTCAGCTACACTTCCCAGGATCTTACAACTAAGTGTATAAGTCCTGTTCTGATTTGCTTTTCCAAAATACAACACCTCTCATTTATCTAAATTAAACTCAGTCTGCCACTCCTCAGCCCACTGGCCCATTTGATCACGATCCCATTGTATTTTGCTGTCCACTACACCTCCAATTTTGGTATCAATGGCAAACTTACTAACTAAACCTCCTATGTTCACATCCAAATCATTTATGTAAATGATGCAAAATAGTGGACCTGGCACCAATTCTTGTGGCATACCACTGATCACAGGCCTCCAGTCTGAAGAACAACCGTCCACCACCACCCTCTGTCTTCTACCTTCGAGCCAGTTCTGTATCAAATGGCTAGTTCTTCTTGTTTTCCATGAGATCTAACCTTGCTAACCAGTATTCCATGAGGAATCTTGTCAAACGCCTTACTGAAGTCCATATAGATCACATCCACCGCTCTGCCCTCATCAGTCCTCTTTGTTACTCCTTCAAAAACTCAATCAAGTTTGTGAGACATGATTTCCCACACACAAAGCCAAGTTGAATATCCATAATCAATTCTTGTCTTTCCAAATACATGTAAATCCTGTCCCTTAGGATTCCCCTCAACAACTTGCCCACCACTGATATCAGTTCCCTGGCTTTGCCTTACCACCTTTCTTAAATAGTGGCACCACGGTAGCAACCTCCAGTCTTCTGGCACCTCACTTGTAACTATCCATGATACAAGTATCTCAGCAAAGGGCCC
Organism: Chiloscyllium plagiosum; assembly: GCF_037043375.1. Taxonomy (NCBI): domain Eukaryota; kingdom Metazoa; phylum Chordata; class Chondrichthyes; order Orectolobiformes; family Hemiscylliidae; genus Chiloscyllium; species Chiloscyllium plagiosum. The sequence continues at coordinate 96,900,703 of NW_028270140.1, forward strand.
AGCAATCACTTCCCTAGCTTCCCACAGAGTTCTAGGGTACACCTGATAGGTCTTGGGGATTTATCGACTTTTATTTGTTTCAAGACATCCAGCACCTCCGGCTATGTAATATGGACATTTTTCAAGATGTCACCATCTCTTTCCCCATATTCTATATCTTCCATGTCCTTCTCCACAGTAAACACTGATGCAAAATGCTTGTTTAATATCTCCCCCATCTCCGGTGGCTCCACACATAGGCTGCCTTACTGATCTTTAAGGGGCCCTATTCTCTCCCTGGTTAGCCTTTCATCCTTAAATGTATTTATAAAAACCCTTTGGATTCTCCTTAACCCTCTTTGCCAAAGCTACCTCATGTTCCCTTTTTGCCCTCCTGATTTCCCTCTTAAGTAAACTCCTACTGCCTTTATACTCTAAGGATTCACTCAAGCTTTCTTGTCTATACTTGACATATGCTTCTTTCTTTTTCTTAAACCAAAACTTCAATTTCTCTCATCATCCAGCATTCCCTACACCAACTAGCTTTTCCTTTCAACCCATCTCTGGATTCTCATTATCTCATTTCTGAAGGCTCCCCATTTTCCAGCCTCAAACAGCTGTCCCTAATCAGCTTTTGAATGTTCTTGCCTAATACCGTCAAAATTAGCCGTCCTCCAATTTAGAACTTCAACTGTTAGATCTGGTCTATCATTTTCATCACTATTTTAAAACTAATAGAATTATGGTCACTGGCCGCAAAGAGCTCCCCCACAGACCCTTCAGTCACTTGCCCTGCTCTATTTCCCAAGAGTAGGCCAAGTTTTGCACCTTCTCTAGTAGATACATCCACATTCTGAATCAGAACATTTTCTCGTACAGGCTGAACAGATTCCTCCCCATCTAAACCCTTAACACTATGGTAGTCCCAGTCTATGTTTGGGAATTGATTGAACCAAGTCACTGAAAGTGGTGTTCTTCTGTAGTGTTAGTTGCTAAACCAGATGGTTCAATTAGAATATGTGTAGACTACATGAAAGTGAATGCAGTCACAAGGATGGATTCATGCCCTATTCCCAGACTAGAAGATTGCATGGTTTTATAAAATTATTTTGTTAAAAGGATATGGCAAATACTGATGGCAAATGAGAGTGGATGGTATTTCTGCATTTCTCACATCTAATGGATTGTAGCAATGTTGAGTTATTCCATTGGAAGTTAAGAACATCCCAGCATATTTTGACAATGAAATTAGAAATGTTGGAGGTGTTAACAATTCTTTAACAATTCAGACTTTATGAACATTACAGAAACACTATTTATTTCATTGATAAGTTTAAACATAAAACTTCAAGATTATTCAGATGGAGATTAGATTTGCCGTCATTCAACATAAAAATTGTACATATTTCGGAGAAAGAAAATATAATTACTAGTACTTTATCCTGGATGGGATAGAGGTAATTGGAGTATTCCACTGAGACATCAAGTGAAATATATAATGGCAGATGAAATAGAGGTAAAACAAGTTCCTGCAGAGCAACTCCTCTTCCAGTATGCACTACCCTTGGAATCTATTTCATAGCAGCCAATTGCATTCCATTTCAGAGCTGCTGATAAAAAGAAGACATTTTTAATGAATCCAAGTATTATATGTTGCTTCTGCAAACAATAAATTAAACTGAAGAATGAAGCTGAAACTGTCAAGTTAGAAGATTGCTGGATATTATTTTGCTACTTTTAAAGCATGGGTTGCTTGTGTTGGATTGGGCAAAGCATAAAAAACCCCACCCTTTTTCAATGACACAGATTATTTAAATTCTTACATTTTTCCTTCAATCTGCCATAACTGGGATTCTATTTTGTATCCATTTACAGTAAATATAACCTTCAATCACACTCCTACAACTGAACATCAACTTGCTGTTGACATGTGCGCACAATGTAAAACTGAGAGAGGACTGAATTTGCAGAAACATGAAGGTGAAGACTGCTCTGCACCTTCAGAGGAAGAACGAGATGAAAACACAAAGGAGAAATCCACTGTGCCTAGGGTACCAGCAGCCACAAATAAAAGTTCGGGGGGTTGTACAGTACAGATTCATTCAGACATTAATCTGAAGCAATGCAGCCATCTGGAAGATCAATTCTGAAAGT